>NC_137819.1:57727869-57742869 GCF_963921795.1 Nannobrachium achirus
TCTCCATATATGGGATTCTGTTAGGGATCTCCATATATGGGCATACAAGGGATTCTGTTAGGGATCTCCATATATGGGCATAAAAGGGATTCTGTTAGGGATCTCCATATATGGGCATAAAAGGGATTCTGTTAGGGATCTCCATATATGGGCATAAAAGGGATTCTGTTAGGGATCTCCATATATGGGCATAAAAGGGATTCTGTTAGGGATCTCCATATATGGGCATAAAAGGGATTCTGTTAGCTGTTAGTGATCTCCATATATGGGCATAAAAGGGATGCTGTTAGGGATCTCCATATATGGGCATAAAAGGGATTCTGTTAGGGATCTCCATATATGGGCATGAAAGGGATTCTGTTAGGGATCTCCATATATGGGCATAAAAGGGATTGTATCCCAGATGATGCCCTGTTAGGAGATCCACACTAACAGAATCCATATATGGTCCTACCGACAGCTGCTATAAGCCAACCCTGGCGATAAGGTCTGAGTCGAAGAAATGCTTCTTTCCTGGCAAGAATTGCCCCTTTATACTGTAGGGCTCGTTTGTGTATTGTATGACATCACGCCACATCATCGGCTGAGGACTGTGTGATGTCATCATATCTCCATATATGGAGACATAAGTTGCTCATGCCCAAATATGGGCTGGTGAGGTCAGACTTAGTGTGATGCGTAGGTTAACTCCATATATGGAGATTCAACTTCAATGAGTAACCATGGCAAACTGTCAACTGCCCGTATGTCTTGATAATTGGTAAAACAAACTTTTGGCCTATTTGTGGAGATAAGCGACCAACGGTCGCTTATCTCCCGATTAGGGAGTCTTACTGGTTCTATGGGTTTGTCTGTGGTTCTATGGGTTTGTCTGTGGTTCTATGGGTTTGGCTGTGGTTCTATGGCTCTTAACCCTATCAGTGCCAGCTTTCACCACTAGAGGGCGCCCAGTGGCCAAAGAATTCATCATAAAGATACACTGTTACATGCACAAGCCCTGCGCAGCCATGATGCACCAGAACACTTTCCTCTGTTCATTTACAGGAACAGGATGAAGTTAGCTTGAAGTTAGCTATTGGCTACCAAGCATTTTAGAAGACCTATTTTCGGCGATTTAGCCATGATTAAACCTTGCACACCTCATGGATATGCTTGGAACAGAGAAAATGAGCTCTAAAGATCCTGGATTGCATTGGAGTGGATGGTAAATATCGGCGGCGCGACGCTCTCGCGGGCCGTGTAAACAGAATATAATGGGGTTCAAAAAAAAAGTAACTTAAAGTTGTACTATGTAACTTTTTTTTATAAAACAAATCTTAAAATTCTCCTAACTATTAAATCACAAAAGTTTTAGAAGATCCGCGCCGTGAATTTCAGCCTGTAAAGCCTTCTCTATATGTAAACTGAGATCCTTGCCGTGGACCCGGATCTCGCGCCAAAATTGCGTCATCACACTACCGGCCAATCACAGCGAGGGTTATACAACTGCCGGCCAATCACAGCGCATCTTGAAGTGGGGTCGCTATGGCAGCCATATTTGTTGTCGCCCGTTTGTACCATCCCTTCTCTAGGTAATTTCGCCTACCAGGCAGGGTGAAGGAGTCCGTATCTCTGGAATTACTGAACGCACAGGAACAAGGGACCCCTTAAAAGATAGATCTCAGCGAGGTGGAGGCAGACGCGGGGGTCTGAAGGTACGAAAAACGGACGAAAGACGCGGACGCGACCGCGGTTTGCTATAGGGCTAATGACCACTAGTTGGGCAACTTACACAGTATGGCTTTAAAAAAAAAAAAAAAAAAAAAAAAAAAAAAAAAAATGATATCCCGAACTAGTTCGGGATAGGCACTCAGGACGTTAATACGGCCCAAATTATCCCGAACTAGTTCGGGATAGGCACTGTATGAGTTAACAGAATGGGTTTGCCGCTCTAACATCACGCTCTGGCTTGATGTCCCTTTTATGCCCATATATGGAGATCTCTGATGTCATCACGAGTCACACTTGCAAATTAATTACGTCCTTGTCCGTTTTATGCCCATACATGGAGATCCCTGTCCCGATGTCATCAATATTAAGCGCATATCTGGGAATGCCATATATGGGCATGTTCTGACATCACATTGTTGACTATCATGCAGGGGTCTGGTGCAACTGGTCCGATATACATCACTGGCCAGATGGCTGTCGCCCTGAGGCGTCTTACTAGTAGTCTACTCTACAGTAATGTCTTATCTATGCGCTGTCTTTCTTTCTCTATTAATCATGCACACATGCACACAACATATCTGGTTATCCGGTTAAAATCAGTAACAATAAAATCACAGAAGATATACTATATTAAATGGTGAGTTAATGAGCTGTAAGGATTGTATACACATAACACAGACAGACTAGTTTCTATGTGGTTTCTCTCGTGAGTCGTGGGCTCGTGGCACAGACCGGTATGTCGCTAAAGTGTTGGCCATGGTTCCACTGCTGTTTCTGTTGTGGCCTGATCAAATATAATGCAGCCCAGTGAAGGGGCGGGACGCCTTCCCTGGGTGAGTTATGATTTACTGCATCTGTGTGTATATACTCTAGTTTTATATTTCAATCCAAACATGTTCCTGCCGGCCCCCACTGCACTTTGCACACTCTGTCTGTCTGACTCTGTCTGTCCGTCAGCCTTTGTCTTTCAGAGCCAACTGTTTTCACACTGATTTATGAGTGAAACATTATGAGATTTAAGAAAAGTTTTTTGGAGTTTACAAACCTCTATGGGAGTGTGTGTGTGCGCGCGCGTGCGGAACTGTGGTGTGTATTTACATGTCTGCGCTTAACTGAGTTTACATTATTGGCCGCCCTTCATAAAAACAATACGCACTCTCACACTGCACATGCTGAAGTAGACTTTCCAGTGATGACAAGAGAAGAGAGAGGGTGATGACAGAGAGAGACATAGACACATGGATGAAGTGAAGAGAGAGAAACAGACTGACAGAGAGATGCTGAGAGGGAGTGAAGTAAGGCAGTTTTCTGCTCAGCTGCAGAGGGAAGATTGACTGTAATCCCGTCTGGAAGAATGAAAGTGACAGATTTGAGGTTGGGATTATCTTTGCCGAGCGGCAGACAGGACCTGTGGCTTCTTAAAGCCCTTCTGTCACAAAACGGCCCATTTATGGGCTGTATCTCAATTACTACTGTCAACATTTTCGGGCCACTCTGCTGGAAACAGTGGAACGGGGTTGCGTGTTGTGTCCTCCATGCACTCCGAGAGGGCTGAAACCTTAAACCAGGTTTCGCTGTACAATGCCGTAGGGATAAAAGTGATAAAACGTATCGTGGAGATTTAATTTATCGTGAGATCGTCCTCCGTACTTATAAAATACGTACTTGATACCGTCTTTTTTTTTTCACTATCAAATGTCTTTGCCAAAAAATAGCCGATCTACAAGCTCACAACCGGCCAAGTGTCCTTGAGCAAGAAACGTAACCACTAACAGCTGGGTTGAGTTTAAACCGAATTTCCCCGCGGTAGCAAGTAGGTAAATATTAGTGTGATTATTATTATTGATCTACAAGATTGGCCGTTTTCTTTGTTTATTGTGACTCGGTACCAAGCCGTTTACTGTCTGAATGATTGGGGGGAAAAGTATTTGCTTCCTATTTTTGTGTGCTTGTGTACTGCATCTGCACATTGTGTTGTGTTTTTATTTTTTTGTCCAAAGAGTCAATAGGGCACCACCTGGGTTAAAAAGTGATGAAATTCAATCATTATATCACCAATCATCACCTGGAGTCCTGGAGACGGTTCTATTTTTACCTCGCATTTCACCCGTGTCACGTTGGCATTGATGAATACTCTATCGCTATCGTGAATGAAAAATTACATATATTTAATGGCATATTAATATAATAACATGTTCCTCCTACATCCCGTCTGGCTCTACAGCTGCTTTAAAGGATTAGGAGAATAATGCTTCCCTCTTAATAGAGGATAACTTCTCTCCATTTCCCTCTGTCTCCCTCAGGCACGTGCATACATAGACACCAAAGGGGGCTTGAGCCCCTGCTCTTTTACCCATCTGTAAAAAGTGTCCTCTCCAGACCATGAATGCAGTTTTTACTATGGTGAAAGAAATGCAAATGCCCCTCTTTCCATGCCATACCTGAAGGCAGCATTCAGGAGAATTGCCTTGTCCAAACTCTCCAGAACTTTAATGCAGCATCTTATGTTGAAAGACTTGTCCTCTCTGTGTTAGATAGATAGATAGATAGATAGATAGATAGATAGATAGATACCTTTATTATCCCACAGGGGAAATTCAGTTGCCCAGAGGCAGCACAGCAGTTTAAGGTTACAAGTTACAAAGAAGTAGGAAAAAGAAAAAGAGTACTGTTGTCCAAAAAGCAAGCACAAAAAAAGAAGAATATAAACATAGTGTCGAATAGCTATTGCAAAAAAGAAGAATATATTATATACATAAAGTGACCACGAAACATTCAACGCTCATAAGTGACACGTCACACACACACACACACACAAAAAAAATCAAGCATTGAAATTAGCCGACCTTCCAAGCCCATAACTGCGACGCGCTATGGGCTTGGAAGGTCGGCTATTTTCATTGTGAGCTCGGAGGTCTGCTATTTTCAATATTTTCACCACCAAAAGTGCCTCTTTAGAAATGTCAGCCGCTGCCTCTCTAACATTCTGTGCCCGTCCCTGGTCTCCCTCCCTCCCTCTCTCCCTCCCTCCCTCCCTCCCTCCCTCTCCCCCTCCCCTCCCTCCCTCCAGGTTCTGCAGCCCTGCCCAGTAACATGGCCTACTTTGGCAGCTCCCAGGAGGAGGAGGACCTGGCGGAGGACGGCGAGCAGCAGGAGGGAGCGGAGGTGCAGGGAGGAGGAGGAGGGGGAGGTGCTCACCTCCTGCTCCACAGCAGCGGAGGAGGAGGAAGCAGCAGCGGCGGCGGCAGCCAGATCACGGCGTCCTCGTCCTCTTGCCACTCCACGCCCCGCAAGGGCAACAAGCCCCCGCCACGACACCCCCTCAACGGACACGGTGAGGACCGCAGCCTACGGCCTAAAGGGTCTTCCTTTGGCTGTCCTTTCCCCCTCGTTTAGACCTCGAATCTGTGTTGTGTTGTTAGATTTGAAACCTCTTTAACCGTTGTTTTATGCTTTAGCTGGTGAAAAATAGCAGATATGCAAGCGCTGTGAGCTTGTATATCTGCTATGTGGAACTGCTATTTTTTTTTTGAAAATCGTGAACATTTGTGCAAGGCTTTGAATATTTTGACCCGATTCTATAAGTGTCCTCTAAATCCTTCCAACGTTTTTTGGAAAAACCTATGTTTCTATGATCAGTGGTGTTCAAACGTTTTCATGTCAAGGACCCCCAAAATGATATGTATTTGGCCACAGACCCCCCATTTCAAAATATTAATTCCAGGGACCCCCCAGAAGCGAAATTTGAGTTACAAATGTCCGCTTAAAAAAATACATATATTCAAAAGATTTGCACACATTTTCACAACTTTTCAAAAATAGCAGCACACAGCGCGCACTGTGAGCTTGTATATCTGCTATTCTTCAATAGCTAAAGTATAAAACAATTCCAGGCCTAAATGGCTCCTATCTTGACTCCCTTTACTTCACTCTCTCCGGATCACTCACTCACTCCCCTCTTGGACGTGGGCTGAGAGAGGAAGGTGCCGTAGCCATAGAGACAGGAGGAGACAGACAAAGCATAACGACAGGCATCCATCTTTGGAGAATATGACGAGGACAGAAGAATAGCGGGGAAGAATAAGGCAGACAAAGTCAAGTGGGCCGAACGAACGATTCCCGCAAATCGCTCAAGTGTGCATTTCTGCTTTCTGCGGCAGACACGGGACGAGCCACGCGGGACTTACAGCACTTCCACCCCAATTAGCACTTGGTTTTCTAAGCCCTAACAAGGTGTTAAGCGTGCACCGCTACAGCTGTCCACGTGCGCCTTACGTACAGCACTTGCAGTGGTGGTGGGCATACATACATATACATACAGTATATAAAGCTCTGGTGAATACACATACAGACACATAAACGTGTGTACAAGATGGATGACGTTCATATACCCTGAAGAAGGCTGTGCGGGCCGCTACATGTGGGTTATCCCAGTTTTTAACTCTACTACTGCCAGATTATTTATTTATTTATTGGGTCTGGTGCCATCAAAAAGCGGCTTACCTTTGCGACGTTATAGTAGATAGATAGACATTTATTTATTTATTAATTATTATTATTATTTTTTATTGTGCAACAATGCACTTTCGCAGACCAGGCAGCAGAGGGCGGCGTCATGCAAGAATTAATGTGAATTTGGCCGGTATGGCTTGCCATACATTGAGAGCAGTCTCTGGCCACAGAGCCTCAGGGCCAGAGAAAATCAACACGGAAGAGAATTGGTCTCCGTTGATGTTAACGCATAATGGATTTTTAAGACCATCACTGCGGGCGATGTGATTACAGTACACGGCGGCGCGACCCCTCATCAGCTTACGGACATCAACAAGGTAAACGAACGAACGGCCGTATTGGCGCGGCGCGACCCAAAGAATTGGGGCGAACGGGAACGTCCGTAGCGGTATAAGAGTTAACAAAATGACATTTATTTAATGTCATTATCAAATAGCCACATCATTGAAGGCATTTTAACTTTTTTCACCAGAAGAGTGCTTTGGTTTTTTCTTTTGTTTGTCTTTTTGCCAGACCCAGGGGGTCGGCCTACATAAGGCTTTGTCGGTCTGTCGGTCGGTCCCTCTTTTCCTCAGTGTCCCTCTTTTCCTCAGTGTGCCTGTGTTTGCCTCTGACTGCTCATCTGCCCCTCCCTTCCCTTGCTCGGCTGATTGCCTTGAGTGCCGTCACCTGTACGGGACCAGCTGAGTTGAGTTGGCTGACGAGCTGCTGAGACTATAAATTCCTGTGTGTTCATGTGTTAGTTCAGTGCTGCAAAACATTTGCCCCACAGCCATACTAGTGAAAACAGCCCATCTACAAGCTCACAAACATTTCCAGCTGCTCAGCCTATAAAATCCTGTGTGTTCATGTGTTAGTTCAGTGCCATACTAGTCAAAACAGCCGATCTACAAGCTCACTACGCTTTGTTGCTGAGACTATAAAATCCTGTGTGTTCATGTGTTAGTTCAGTGCCATACTAGTGAAAACAGCCGATCTACAAGCTCACTACGCTTTGTTGCTGAGACTATAAAATCCTGTGTGTTCATGTGTTAGTTCAGTGCCATACTAGTTTTCATTGCGGGTCTGGCACAACCAGGTGACCTGGTCTAGTTTTCTATGAATGACAGTGCAGCTCCCCACTGCTCCTAATAGTTAGGATGCCTCAAAGAAGATGAATTTCTACCACAGGGATCAATAAAGAATGTTTCCCCCCCCCCCCTATCAATTACTCAACCAGAGATGTTTTGAATTCATGGAGAATTGTTTTTGTGGCATTTCTTTCTGGCGCATGAAGAATCAAAAGACGAAACTATACTGTATCACAGTATAATCCAACATTTACGAGGGTACGACTGGATACATGACATTTATACTGTGTGAGAGTTGGGTCGAGGAGTTAATAAAACACATTTTTGCTACAGTTAGCTGATGTTTTCATTTTACCCGTTTTGTACCCTTCAGTTGTTCATCAAGTATTTTCTTAGTTTTTTATTCTTCATTCACCATAAAGGAATGTGATTAAAAACACATTCTTCATGACTTCAAGGTCATTTTGAGGGTGAAGTATTCTTTTAATTGCACCCACACACACCACAAATGCAAGGACGAGTTAGAGTGGCGAATCAATTCAGGGCAATGCTTAATTTATTATCACAATGCAAGTATAAATCAGGCTTAAAGTTGTACAGTAAGTATTTGAGTGTATCCAGCCTTGGGAGGGTTGTCTGTGTCCCATAATGCCGTCCTTATGTCCTAACGGCTGATCTGACATCCTGTGAATAGCTGAGGAATGCGTCGGTTCGTCAGGCTGTTCTCAGACCAGCACTTCTATAAACAGCATCTGAGACAGTCAGCAGAAAAAAGTTCCACTGCACGCACACACATACAGTACACGTACACATACACACACACACACACACACACACACACACACACACACTACAGTACACGTACACATACACATACACACACACACACACACACACACACACACACACACACACACACACACACACACACACACACACACACACACACACACACACACACACACACACACACACACACATACAGTACACGTACACATACACACACAGGGGTGTCGCACCAGATTCTGGGCCCTGGGTACAAGGATTCACTGCGAGGCCCCCCATGAATGTTCTTCATGGGGGGAGGGGGTGTAACCCTTTTAGACTGGGAACGCATTATTACGCGTTAATTTGTGCTTTAACTATTGAAAAATAGCAGATATACAAGCTTGTAGATCTGCTATTTTTTGAAAAATCGTGAAAAGTCTTTGAATATATATATACTAGCCCTTACCCGTTCAAAGATATGAGCTCCGAAATGATGTGCAGTGTGCACACAGTATATGAGGGATGGAAAGTAACTTTAACTGGTGCTTGCATGCTAATATGTAGGAGCATCAATGTAAGAAATACCCGTTCCATTTAACAGCTACAGAGATACTGTGTACCGATCTGCATGATTTTTGGACAACATCTGTAACAGGGCCAGAACCCCCCCCCCCCCCCCCCCCCCCCCCCCCCGCCCGCCCGCACACACACACCCCCCCACCCCGATTTTTGGACAACATCTGTAACAGGGCCAGAAAATTATAGTATAGATATATATTTTTTTTGAAAAACCTGTGTTTCTATGTCAGTGGTGCTCAACCCTTTTCATGTCAAGGACCCCCAAAATTAAATGTATTTGGCCGGGGACCCCCATCTTAAAATGTTTAGTTCCAGGGACCCCCCAGAAGCAAAATTTGAGTTACAAATGTTCGCTTAAAGAATACATATATTCAAAGATTTGCACACATTTTCACGACTTTTCAAAAATAGCAGATCTACAAGCTCACAGAGCTATATCTGCTATATTTCAATAGTTAAAGCATAAAATAATGAAGACCCCTCCACCTTGGGCCCTAGTAACTCAGTCCCACTCCCCCCCCCTTGTGACGCCCCTGCACACACACACACACACACACACACACCCGCACACGCGCACCCTGTAGCCCTTGGTTGACACCCGATCCCTCCGGGGCCAGGCGTTCCCCCGTGAAACGAGGACAGGAGCTGAGGTTTCCACACTGGGCTCCATCAGCTCGTTCCTCTCCCGCAAAGTCGCCATAGGATCGCTAGGAAGGTTCAAAAGGTGAACGGTTTGCTCAGCTCTTTCATCGCTCGCTCCGTGACAAAGAGCGAGAGAGAGAGAGATTCCTGAGCGGTGAACCCTCGAGAGAACCCGGTGCACTGCTTTTGTGTTGGTCACAGTGGCAGTCGGTGTGGACATGCAAACGCGTGCACGCACGCACACACACACACACAGAGCACTATAAGCAGCATGTCGTGCAGTGCAGGGGCTTTGACTGCGACCAGGTGTATCACGTGCACGAGGCCACCGTAACTTCCCGCCTCCAGCAGCTAGCCGCTCACACGGTGATATCGTCGTTGCCGGGTGAAAACCCTGTATGTCCAAAACCGTTCGTTTGGCATTTATCATTTTAAAAATGATTTAAACTAGTGAAAACAGCTGATCTACAAGCACACAACGCCTCGCGGTGCGAGGCGTTGTGTGCTTGTAGATCTGCTGTTTTCACTACTTTTGTGCGACCGCCTTGTATGATGGAGCAGGGCTTTAGTTTCCGAAAGCACGTACAAATTTGAAACTTGGGAGATGAGGTTTCCGCTCGACAACGACGATATACTACTGTACATAAATGGATAAGACTACGGGGATATTCTCTGTATTGGACTAACAGATGAGAGAGTTACAGATAACTTTAACACATAGGCACTCTTTATCTCACACACGCACACACACACACACACACACAAGTGCACGATGTGCAAGGAGCGTGGCAGGATAGCTGGTCGGGGCCATTTATTCAGCATTGATTCAGATTTGAAACAGGGTTTGTGCTGTGCTGGCCTGGCTCTCTCGTACACGTGCATACACACGTACTGTACGCGTGCGCACTCCGCACACACACAGACAGAGAACATTCTGTGGTATTAGGATTGGTGTCAAATGTGACACTTTAATACGCTGTGTGGGCCAGTCGCCTACTGGAACAGAGTTATACAAGCTCCTGAGGAGGAGGATGGAGGGAGGAGGGGCGGTGAGAGAGAGAGAGAGAGATGGAGAGAGAGAGAGAGAGGAGGAGAGCAAAGAGCCAGGAGAGAGAAGACGACACTGAGAGAACGGAGGCAAAAGGTTTGAAGAAAAGAAAGAGGTGTTAATACTCCTGTACAAACCTCAGGACGTTTTAGAAAGGTGAAAGAGAAATGGTTGCCACATTAAATGTGAAAATGTTTCACATATTGGAAGGAGAAAAACGCCCGCACACTGTTCATATGCTCCAAAAACTTACTTTTATTATAGGCAACTGGCTGCAACGTTTCCACTTTACGTCTTCATCAGGCAAAATGCCACATTTTCACAAACACTGTCGTCTTAAGAGTAACATCATATCTTATCTTTTCCATCTGCAATAAATTGGTCATTTCTGCCAGCCATGTTTTGAAAGCGGGCACCTCCACTCCTTTCCAGAGGGTCAGAATATTCCTTTTGGCAATAGCCATGCCATATTAGAGGAAGAAAGAGGAATTAAGACAGAAAGTCAGATGAAAGGTTGAGAGAACGAGAGGAATGTTTCTCTCTCCCATCTCCCTCTCTCTCTCTTCCAATCGTGACGCGTTGTGAGCTTGTAGATAGGCTATTTCCACTATAAAAGTTATTTTTTTAAGTAAGTTGTCAAATATGTCAGTAATTTCTTTGTATATTTAGGTTATGTGTCATATCTACCATGTACGACTTCAAAGCCTAAAAGCCAAACAGAAATGTAATTATCAACGACAAAAACACAATTAAATCGTTAATCGCCAATTATTTGAGTGACAATTAATCGTCATGTAAAATGTCATATCGTGACAGCCCTACTCACTCCCATCTCTCTTTGTCACTCCCTCCCCCGATCTCTCTCTCTCTCTCTCTCTCTCTCTCTCTCTCTCTGGATCTCAGCCACGTACAATGTTGACATAGCTAAATTAAACAGCTTTTATTGGGCACAGCTTCTTGCTTAGCTCACTTTCGAAACTGCCAGGACCTTCTCTCTCATTGCTCACTGAGCTAGAGACCTGAAATTCTATCTATTTCTCACGCACGCACAAAATTCTATCTATTTCTCGTCGCACGCACACGGGGACCATGGGCTTTGCAGACAGAAATGCACACTGTTGCACTAAAATACCCTCTCTCTTCTAGAGCCACTGCCACTGCCCTTCAGAACTTTTCATTTCAACATTTTTAAATTTCCTTCAAAAAAAAAATATAAATACTTAAAAGAAACAGATATACAAGCTCACATCGTGACACGTTGCAAGGTATTTACATAGAGCGTTTGTGGTTACGTTTCTATGCAACAAAAATGTTAGCCTCATAAAAGCTAAAGAACCTGTGTGTGTGTGTGTGTGTGTGTGTGTGTGTGTGTGTGTGTGTGTGTGTGTGTGTGTGTGTGTGTGTGTGTGTGTGTGTGTGTGTGTGTGTGTGTGTGTGTGTGTGTGTGTGTGTGTGTGTGTGTGTGTGTGTGTGTGTGTGTGTGAGTCCGCGCACGCATGCGTGTGTGTTAGCTGGCACATTGCAGCGTCAGTGCCCGGGGGTTGAAACAGTCTATAGACATTTTGAACCGGGTCATTGACATTTTAGCATAAAGCCGTCTTCACACGCACCCTAAATCATGCATATTTTCACTGATTGGTGAGCTATACGTTAGCCAAGAGCCTGTCGCTTCAATGTTTGTACGGCGTTTTCCGTTCCACAGCTTGCGGTCTAGCGCAGCAGTTTGTGAAGCTATTTTGTACTACGGAGGGGAGCTTATGAGACATTAATGTTCTCTTATTGGCATTGGCGCCGGCACACAGTAGCCTGAAAAAGCACAGTATAACATGACGTATATGGATGGAATCTATGCCTGATGGGACGCTACAGTACACAGTACTGGGTTTTATTGCATAGACTAGCATATCGTTTTATTAGTTTAAGAGTTATGCCTCTGGGTGGATCACGTGCATGCTTTACGGTTGGCTGTACAGTAGGTGAGTGACACTTACCGCAAATATACTCTATCTTTATGACATGCTTGTTTCCAGGCAGTTATCATACATTGTATAACTGCACACGCACGGCAAATGCTAAAGCCTTGCATATCGTCGTTGTCGAGTGGAAACCTTGTATGTCCAGAACCGTTCGTTTTGCATTTATCATTTTAAAAATGATTTAAACTAGTGAAAACAGCTGATCTACAAGCACACAATGAGGCGTTGTAAAAAGTGCCCTCTCCAGACCATGAATGCAGTTTTACTATGGTGAAAGAAATGTAAATCCCCTCTTTCCATGCCATACCTGAAGGCAGCATTCAAGAGAATTGTCTTGTCTAAACTCTCCTGAACTTGAATGCAGCAAAGAATTGCCCTTTCTGTGCCCTACCCATGCCGTTACGCCACATCTCCTGTATTCACTTGATTATGCTTATAGTTCAGTGTGGTATCAAGCACCGAAAATGTTCAGTATTTTCACCAAAAAGGCCCTTTTAGAAATTTCAGCCCCTGCCTCTCTAACATTCTGTGCACGTCCCTGCTTTAGATCCTGAGGGGGACATGGAAAATTGTCACCTATAATAATGCCAAAAAAGGGATGCCAGGTTGGAAGTGGTTACAAAAGGGCATCATGTTCTATTCTCTCTCCGTGCTCCAGACTTGTACATACGCTGTTGCATTGACCCGATTGGCGTCTAAAAATGATACTCTCGTCTAAAATGTGGATGATTTGTTGACTGGCAAAGCAAAACAGACTCTATAAAACTTCAGAAGGTACTTAGTCTGTTTTTAAAACCATTGTACCATCACATGGTGATACGAAGCCAGTTCATATTCAACTCCACAGATAAACAGACCAGCTGAGACCACACACACACACACACACACACACACACACACACACACACACACACACACACACACACACACACACACACACGCATGCATAACTGCAGTCAAGGAAACCATTTCTTCCCACATTTTGAATTGTATAAACATTATTTTTAAATGTATTAATATCAGCTGGCGTTGTTTATCATACAGCTGGGATGTATAATAATGAAACCGTTATGGGGGTCGGCCCTCCACACTCACTGCTCAATGGCACACAAACTGACTCCTGACTTTTAATCCTTTTAGGCCTAGAATTATTGAATGCTTTAACTATTGAAAAATAGCAGATATACAAGCTCACAGTGCGGCACCGAGTGCCGCGCTGCGAGCTTGTAGATCTGCTATTTTTGTGCAAAAACTTGGAATATATGTATTTTTAGAGCAAACATTATTTGTAACTGAAATATTTGCTTCTGGGTGGTCCCAGAAGCAAATCGTTTTTTTTTCTTCAAAAAACTGACTTTTAAATACCTTTTAAATACCTTTTAAAATTCTGAATCATCTCATACTTTTTTTATAGAACTGAAGTACTTTGCTGGGTGTTTTATTGTATTTGTATATTTATGTATTGTTTTTTATATGCATTGACCCGAGCAAAACAAATTTCCCTTGTGGATAATAAAGGCATCTAATCTAATCTAATCCTGTCCTCTTCCCTCCTCTCCCCTCCAGTGTTCAACGGCCACGGTAAGGCAGGGACCAGAGAGAGCCCGCGGCCCAAGGCAGGAGGTCACGGCAGGGACCCGCCCGCTCCGCCTCCCCCGCCTCCCCCTCCCTCCCCCCTCCTGAGGGAGCGCAGCGAGAGAGCGGAGGCGCGGGAGCTGGCCCGCGAGCAGCAGGCTGCAGCCAACAACGGACTGCCACCCAGGAGGGCCGCCGAGGAGCTACGCAAGCAGGTACTGTACGCCGTCCAACCCCCGTCGCCAGGCAGGCACACGGTGCACCACACGCTCCCTGCATGCACGGAATGTGCCACGTCTGTCTGTCTTTGTGTGTCTGTCTGTCTGTCTGTCGGTCGGTCCGCAGCTAATCTTGCAAACCGATCAAGATACCCACGAAGAGGTCAACTACATAATATCTACTGTTGGGATGCACCGATCGGTTATCGGGTCCCAATATGACTTATTTAATGTATCGGATATCGAACACAATCTTAATCTCAAACAATAAATGCAAGAAGTCTCTGAGCGTGCATGTATGTAATCCACGTATCTCGAGAACCGTTCGTCCCTCCGGCTTCAGATTCGGCACGCACGTTCCCCGCCGCGGAATCTCCGTATGCGGCGCTGATTGTTGACTTCAGCCTGTTCCGGTTTTTGGCAGCCAGCGAGATTCACTCATTCAAACTTGCTCTCTCTCTCTCTTGTTCTTTCTTTCTAACACTTTTAATCTCTTATTTCCTTTTTTTGTGTGTATATTCCTCCCTCTCGCTCTACCTCTCTCGCCCCGTCAGACAGAAAGATCTTAACAACATGGCTCCAGTCATCTGGCAGGATTAACGCTTTTTTTTGTTCCCCTCAGCCTGAAGAGTGTGTATTAAAAGTGTGTGATAAGGACACACACACACACACACACACACACACACACACACACACACACACACACACACACACACACACACACACTGTGTTAAAACACAGACTAAGCCATATTAAAGGTTAAGTGATTACATACGACATACTGTAGCTGTAAGACAAGCCAGAGGTTATATGAGTAAAACCGAAGGGCTCGGCCATTATCATAATTCAATACATAATAATTCAATTCTCTTCAATTCGGCAGAGGCTTATTTAAAATGACT
>NC_137819.1:57747869-57762869 GCF_963921795.1 Nannobrachium achirus
TGTGTGTGTGTGTGTGTGTGTGTGTGTGTGTGTGTGTGTGTGTGTGTGTGTGTGTGTGTGTGCGTGTGTGCGCGCGCGCGTGTGCGCGCAAACTAAAACTTACCACAAGATCACGTTACACTGCGTTTATATGATGCGTGCACATACGTGCACGGGACACAGACGGAGAGAGACAGAGAATCAAAGAAGAGGGCATTACTGTTTTAAGACTGATGTAAGTATTGTTATTGGCTTGTGCCTCCTGGTCAGACATTTGTGTTACTACTGAGTGCACCTTTCTTTGGTTTGGTTCTAGTTTCAAAGTATTATCCTTTGGTTTAATTTTTTCGGCGAAACAAGAAAGTAAGTTGGCTGCAACAGCGATAACAACAGAACATGTCGTCACCGGCTTTAAACGTACTCCTTCCAAGTTCCCCACACATTCATTGTGTTGGAGGAGATGTGAGTGTTGGCTGGAGCACAGGATGTGGTCCCAGAACGGCTCTTTTATGTCTATAACACTCTCTAGTGGCATGCCCTCTAGATCCACCCATTTAGACAGGAGTAACCAAATACATACTGTAACTCCCTGGGCCCTGTGGCGTTCTAGTACACATACGCACGCACATACACATCCATACACATGCACACAGTCAGGGGCGTCACAACAAGGGGGGGAAAAGTTACTAGGGCCCAAGGTGGAGGGGCCCTTAATTATTTAGCTGTTGAAAAATAGCAGATATACAAGCTCACAGCGCGGCACCGAGTGCCGCACTGCGAGCTTGTAGATCTGCTATTTTTGAAAAGTCGTGAAAATGTGTGCAAATCTTTGAATATGTGTACTTTTTAAGCAAACTTTTGTTACTCAAATTTTGGGGGTCCTTCACATGAAAATATTTGAGCACCAATGACATAGAAACATATATTTTTTTTTAAATAGCAGATCGGCTAAAGCACAAAATGTGAGCGAATCCTTGTACCCAGGGCCCAGAATTTGGTGCGACTCCCCTGCACACAGTTGCTGTAATTCCATAAACCTTCTACAAAAGGTTCGATGAGAGAGAGAGATGCGGTAGTAGCAGACTTCATTAAAACAACATGGAGAGAGAGGGAGCAACAGTGAGATATTCTTAGAAAGGCTGACAGATGGAGAAGGATGGATGAAGTGATGTGATTGGAATGAAGAGGAGAGAGAGAGAGAGGGAGAGAGAGGGAGGAGGGGGAGAGAGAGAGGGAACGGAACAACAGAGAGATTCATTTAATTTCACATCTTTGGCAACCTTGGTATGGTCTTAAGAGACACAGACAGAGAGACAGAGTCAGAGAGACTCACAGACAGACAGACAGAGACAGACAGACATACAGTAGAGGCATACTGTTCTATGCACATAAAGTAAAGCCCTTTGCACACAAGACAGTTGCGTTTTTTCCGTTTGCTGCATGAATAAAACGCATTGGATTTGCTGTGCAATGCTGTGCGGAATCGGCGCTGCGGATCCCAAAAGGAGTCATAAAAGGAGTGATGAGTTTTTTACCGCATGCGACAAGACGCACAAATCGAACTGGGTTCGATAGAAAAAAACGCACAGCCGCAGCCACTCGTCGCACTGCTAATTCGGATCTGGTGTGCATGAGGTCGTAGAGAATCATTGTTATCTTTTAAAAAAATGAAATTGTCCGTTTTATCCGTGCGGATAAACGCGCCTGTGTGCAAAGGGCTTAAGGCAGAGACGGATAGTGACAGAGGAGTCGGTCAGTGCCAGTTGGTCCTCCATGGATCCACTGTTCCAAAACCTCTGATGTGTGCATGCACGCACGCACGCAGGCACGCACGCACACGCACACACACTCTCTCAAAACCTTCGTCCTGTCTGTCACACGTCCAGGGACGTGCAGAGAATGTTAGAGAGGCAGGGGCTGAAATTTCTAAAAGGGCCTTTGGTGAAAATACAGAAAATAGCCGACCTCCAAGCTCACAACGCGTCGCAGCGTGTGAGCTTGGAGGTCAGCTATTTTCGGTACTTGATACCACACTGAACTAAGCATTAGCAAGTCAATATTTGGCGTAACGGCATGGATTCCGACACAGAAAGGGCAATTCTTTCAACATAAGATGCTGCGTTCAAGTTCAGGAGAGTTTTGGACATGGCAATTCTCTTGAATGCTGCCTTCAGGCATGGCATGGAAAGAGGGGCGTTTGCATTTCTTTCACCACAGTAAAAACTGCATTCATGGTCTGGAGAGGGCACTTTTTAACAGACGGATAAAAGGGCAGGGGCTCAAGCCCCCTTTTATGTCTGTGTGTGCACGTGCCTGCACACGTCTTACAAACACATGGAATGTAAACAAATTGTTTCCTTGTATTTAGCTTTTCCTCTGCCTTTCACTACAACACTCTTGTCTCTCTCTCCCCTCTCTCTCTCTCTGTGTGTGTGTGTGTGTCTCTCTCGCTCTCTCACACACTTTCAGCTGTCATACACACATGGGTCTTATATTCATAACAGTAAGGAGTTTAAATAGCTTAAGGGAACCCATGGCACATACTGTAAATGTGTGTTATGACTCCAGCCGTGCTACAACACTGTAGTGTCGTACAGTGCCTCCTACCTACCCAGGGGCGTCACAAGGGGTAGGAAAGTGGGACTGAGTTACTAGGGCCCAAGGTGGTGGAGGGGCCTTCATTATCTTATACTTTAGCTATTGAAAAATAGCAGATATACAAGCTCACAGCGCGGCACGAGTGCCGCGCTGCGAGCTTGTAGATCTGCTATTTTTGAAAAGTCGTGAAAATGTGTGCAAATCTTTGAATATATGTATTTGTATTTGTAACTCAAATTTTGCTTCTGGGGGGTCCCTGGAACTCAATATTTTGAGATGGTGTTCCGTGGCCAAATACATACCATTTTGGGGGTCCTTCACATGAAAAGGTTTGAGCACCACTGACATAGAAACATAGGTTTTTCAAAAAAACCTCAGAAGGATTTGAAATATTCAAAGATTTTCATGATTTTTGGAGCTGTGTGGAACACAAGCTCCCTATACGTGGCGGTGTGTGTCTGTCTGTCTGTCTGTCTGTCTGTCTGTCTGTCTGTCTGTCTGTATGTAGCCTCTGGTGTAGCCTGAGTACCCTGGGTGACCAGAGAGGTGCTGTTGAGTCTAGCCTGCCCTGAGCATCAACTGCAATACACACACACACACACACACACACACACACACACACACACACACACACACACACACACACACACACACACACACACACACACACACAGCTCCACTTCGAACAGAGGTTCGATTTTTTCAAAAATAGCAGATCTACAAGCTCGCAGCGCGGCACTCGGTGCCGCGCTGTGAGCTTGTATATCTGCTATTTTTCAATAGTTAAAGCACAGGGGCCCCGCAGTGAATCCTTGTACCCAGGGCCCAGAATTTGGTGTGACGCCCCTGTACCTACCAGTCATCTGTTGTTGAATAGACACAACACGGAGGTTTTAGCTTGGTGTTTACTTGGCTTCCACTGACTTTGTGCCCTTTTTGTTGACAACAGTGTTGCGATTTAGTTGACAAAAGCCAAAGCATAGTAATTTGGCTCCCCCAATTTATTTCTTTGACATTTTTGTAATGAATAGCACAGGTTTCTAAAAATAGCTTTTGTTCTGAGACACCAAATGGGTAGGGATGGGACCATGCGCGATATTATCGTTTATCGTGATAAAAAAAAACACTCACGATAATCATGGAGATTTAATTTATCGTGATATCGTCCTCCGTCATGCACTGGGATCAATTCACCTTTTATTTGCCGAGCTGCATATCCGGTAGCACTTAAAGGAGTCATCCAGACCAAAACACATATAGGGTTAAATCTGTCTTTTATCATACCCCTTCATACCTGCTTAGTCGATTTTTTTCATAGCTGCCCCTGTTGCTAGATTTCGGCTGCCCCTGTTGCTAGATTTCGCGGGCTCTCTCATAACTAACACAGTGGATTGTCCTTAGGCTAGTGCGGTTATTTCTTTAGCTTCAAAGTTAGTATTTTTTGATTGGATTGTGTTTACACAACGTCCTGAGACCAACCAAACCGCTGTTTTGACCTCACAGGCACCCTTACTTGTCAAACAGACCCCTCCCTCCCCTCCCTTTCTACCCTCTCCTCTCCCTGCTCTGGTGCAGAGCAGAAGCCGTTTGACAAGTAAGGGTGCCTGTGAGGTCAAAACTGTGGTTTGGTTGGTCTCAGGACGTTGTGTAAACACAATCCAATCAAAAAATACTAACTTTGAAGCTAAAGAAATAACCGCACTAGCCTAAGGACAATCCACTGTGTTAGTTATGAGAGAGCCCGCGAAATCTAGCAACAGGGGCAGCCGAAATCTAGCAACAGGGGCAGCTATGAAAAAAATCGACTAAAGCAGGTATGAAGGGGTATGATAAATGGCAGATTTAACCCTATATGTGTTTTGGTCTGGATGTCTCCTTTAAACCCTCTATAATTGGTAAAAGGTACTTATAATATACAGTATGTACTTGATACAGTTTTTCTTTCACTCTATCAAATGTCTTTGCCAAAAAATAGCCGATCTACAAGCTGTGTGTGTGTGTGTGTGTGTGTGTGTTTATTTGTGTTGATGTGTGCCCGCATGAATCTTGACGTACTTTGTTCAACAACAGTCTGATAAAAAATGTGAATCTTCATTTTCCCCCCTAGGAATTCCTGTGGTTGAAACCACTCGGTTCCTGCATTATTTCCTGCAACAATAGAATATTATCCGTCATGATTTGTCACACTAACTTCACCTTTCTCT
The DNA here is from genome assembly GCF_963921795.1 of Nannobrachium achirus. Taxonomy (NCBI): domain Eukaryota; kingdom Metazoa; phylum Chordata; class Actinopteri; order Myctophiformes; family Myctophidae; genus Nannobrachium; species Nannobrachium achirus. Next base: position 57,752,651 of record NC_137819.1, read on the forward strand.
CTCTCCCATCCCTCTCTTGTCTCAGGTCTCTAAGGTGAACGGTCTGTCCCGGGCGGTCTCGGCCCACGTCGGTGTCGGTTCCAAAAAGAGCCGCGACTTCCGCCTGCCGTCCAAAACTGTGAAGAAGTACACGGCCAGCGTGTCCAAGGGCCACGTCACCTACACCAAAGCCAAACAGAGAACTGAACTGGGCAAGAAAACCAAACTCAGCAGCAACAAACACAACAACAGCAGCGTCGCCTCCTCGGCGACGGCGTCAGCGAACAATCACAATCACGACAGCCAGCCAGCAGCGACCGGCAGCAGGCCGGCCAACTCAGGAAACGCAGCAGCGGCCACCGCCCACCTCAGCAATGCAAAAACGCGCAAACAGGTGCTACTGTCCAACGGGCTGCACGGAGCGGCTGCCGCCGGTACCCGCCTCAACGGCCGGTTGAACGGCCAGCGGCACGACAGCCTGCCCAGGGAGGAGGACCCGAAGCGGGGCCCGCAGGGCAACGTGGAAGGCCTCGGCCGAGAGGGGCTGCGGAACTCAAAGCGACGCCTGGACGTACCCGTTGTCGCGGGAACGGGAGGCGGTGGAGGAGGAGGAGGGGAGCCCAAGGTCAAGCCCGCCGTCGCCGAGGCCAAAAAGGCCAAGCTCCAGGCCCCGCCCTTGGAGACGCGCAGCAAGAAGGCAGCCAATCAGGACAAAGCCGCTGCCCGGGCTGCCGCCTCCTCCGCTCCCATCTCTAATGGACACTTGGGGGATGCGCCCCCTCCTACTCCTCCCCCCTCCACCCCTGCCCCTCCTCCTCCTCGCACCCCCAGCACACCTCCCCCTAAACAGCAGCAGACCCCGCCTCCTACACCAGCAGCCAACGGGGAGGCTGTGAACCAGCGGCCCAAGAGGGCGTCCGCCGGCAAGCTGATGCTGATCCGCCAAGCACAGCAGCAGAGCAGGTCTCACAGTCGGAGCTCCTCCACCTCCTCCTCATCGACCTCCTCCTCCTCCTCTCCCTCGGTGGGACAGAGTCACTCCAGCACTACCTCAGACCCCCAGCAGCCCCCCCTCTGCTCCTCCTCCGACGCCCCCTCCCCTTCCTCCTCCGCCGCCGCCGCGGCCGCATCCTCTTCCTCCAGCCCCGGCCAGGCGCGGCCCACGCCCGCCGACCGCGACAGGGCGTGGGAGCAGGAGAAGGAGCTGTGTCGGCAGCAGGAGCGCGAGCAGGAGAAAGACCGGGAGCGCATGGGGAGCCGCCCGGAGGGTTGGACAGCCCTCGGGGACGCCCCCGTCTTTCGGCCGGGCCCCCGCGAGTTCCAGGATCCCCTGGTGTACCTGGACGCGGTGAGGGAGCGCGCGGAGGTGGCCGGCCTGTGCAGAGTGGTGCCCCCGGCCGACTGGCGGCCAGAGTGCAAGCTGAGCGAGGAGATGCGGTTCGTCACGCAGGTGCAGCGCGTCCACAAGATGGGCCGCCGCTGGGGGCACAACGTGCAGCGGCTGGCCTGCATACGCAAGCACCTCAAATCTCAGGGCATTATCATGGATGAGCCTCCTGTCATCGGTGAGATACACACACGGGTGGTCCATGCACGCTGGAGTTGGTCAGACTATTTTCTTACAGTTTTGTCAAGACAGAATTTAACCATTTTCAGATGTCCCTAATTTTGGGCATGTAAAAGGCAAGTACAGTACAAGCAAAACAATGATCTGAAATACCAAAAGTAGCAGACCTAATCGGCTTACAGCTAAGTATAAAATAGGGCTTAAGACGGTGGTTAATTTTAAATTGCATGAATCAGAGCTCATAATTTCCATTTCATAGACATTTAGGTGATATCCTCCAACACCCCGTTCTCTTTTCAATTCTTCCATTTTCTGAGGGTGCAAAAGTGATAAAGGGACACTTATTTGTTTTGTACTTAAATTATAGAAATAAGTTGACATTTGACATCTTAAGCCCATAGTTTCAACACCAGAGACGTCCTAAGTGTTATACAATACTGTTATTTTATTAAGTTATAAATGTAAAGAATACAGCATAGTGATGTAATAACCGTAATGAAGACATAGTGACTGAAGTTTATTATTGTATAATATAATAAAATTAATATAACAACATCGTATTAGAGCATAACTGAGAATGGTAAACACATTTTGGCGAAGCTAAATGTCCTTTCATTTTTGCCTAAGGCTCTCTCTCGATCGTGATCTCAAGAGACTCAAGAGAGAATATAGATTATTAGAACATTGAAAAAAAAGATTATTGAGCTGGGAAATCTTCTCTATTAAAGCTGGAGCTACACTACCAGTTAATGCTTTATTGGTCCACTCAACTTTACGAAATAAGCTTTTATCGTCTGTATTTAATTACACAGTGTGTGTGTGTGTATGGGAGAGAGCCTCTGCAGGCTATATAAAGCCAAGACAAAAAGCAGACAGTTAGCAAACAGCGCTAGATTGCTATCTCTGTGGGTATCAGCCAGGCTATGAAAGGTTCAGCCGTGTCGCGCCTGGTCTTATCTCTCCTTTTATAGATGCCAATAACAATGCAAAGCTACGCGGTGAGGGGCCCCCGCTTGGCCCCTTAGGGCCAAGCAAACAATATTTCCCCCAGATTGCCCTGTCACCTTCCATTTCTCACAATGACATCAATGCTTTATGAACATTTAAACAGCTTCTGTGTATACGCGCACACGCACGCACGCACGCACGCACGCACGCACGCACGCACGCACGCACGCACGCACGCACGCACACACACACACACACACACACACACACACACACACACACACACTATGAATCTGAAATAAATGTTTGTAGAAAATAAATGTTTGTAGAATTCTCTCACTGAGAACAGTCCATGTAAAGCGGCTATTGCTCTTAGCCAGGGGGAACTTGAACTGTCTGGGTCCAGTCCATTTCTAACTGTATTTATCACTGTGAGGGTTTTAGTTAATGGTTCATGGTTAGTTATTGCATTTCTTTTTTTTTTTAAGATTTGTTTTTGGGCTTTTTATGCCTTTATTTGATAGGACAGTAGGCTGACAGGAAATGGGGAGAGAGATGGGGAATGACATGTGGCAAAGGTCGTCCGGATCGGGAATCGAACCGGCGACACCAGCAGGCATCATAGCCTAGTATGTGGTATGCGCCTTGACCACCAGGCCAGCGGGCGCCCAGTTATTGCATTTCTAGTGATTTCCGGTCAAACAAACCATGTGACATGTCTTCCCAAAGTAAGAGTGGTCATGAAGGTTATTGCAGGATACAGACATCCCCAAATCTATCTTCAAATTTACAGTTCATTTAGTAAAATGTACAATTCAATATTGAAATGTGTTGTTGTCTATCCACCTGTTTCTGCCAGAATTTACTGTAGAATTATGTGCGGGACACATCCGGTTAACAGCAGACATACAAGCTCACGTCGCGTCGCAGATGCAACCGCCGTGAGCTTGTAGATCACATCCGGCTGCGACGCCGGAAATGCCGCACACCTTCTGCGCAACGCACGATGGGACGTTGGAAACTTGTGGATATGACTCGAATTAGGGGTGGGCGATATGGTGATAATTATCGTTGAGACGATATAATGTCTCCACAATATGCCTTTTCAGAGGTATTGTATATATCGTGATACAATTGAGGGAGCCTTGTAAAAGATCCTGTTTAATCGTTAATACAGAGATTCATTGCAGAATTCAATTTAAACCTGCATTTTGGTCTAAATTAGTAGTTCTCAAAATGTAAAATGTCAAGGTCTCCACTTAACTCTGACAGTATACAAATGAAACGGGTCCATTTGGTTTCATTTGTATACTGTCAGGGTTACATACTTGTAAAGTTCAATTTAGACCTCCCAAAAGGAACACAGAGAGTCTAGTTTTTGTCAAGTAACTTGAAAAATATCCATAAAAACCAGCTTGAAAAAAGAATTGTGATAAAATCGTGTATCGTGATACAGCTTGGAAAAATATCGTGATATTGTATTTTTCCATATCGCCCACCCCTAACCCGAATAGCCTTATCTTTTTAAGATTGAAATCAAATAGCATTCCAACACTTAGTTCTGTCTTTCTCTCCCTGTCTGGTCCTGTCTCTTCATCTGTGTCTCTCTCTCCATCTTCTGTCCGTCTCTACATCTGTCTTTTTGTCGCCCTTTCTTCTTTTCCGTCCGTCTACCTGTATCTCTCCCTATCTCCATCTTCTGACCCTCTCTCTGTCTGTCGGTCTCTGTCTCCCTCGATCCTGTCTCTCCCTGTCTCTCTCTTCTCCTCCTCTGTACAGGAGGCTGTGAGGTGGACATGGCCCGCTTCTTCCAGCTGGTCAACGACATGGGCGGCATGCAGCAGGTGATGGACCTGAAGAAGTGGGCCAAGCTGGCCGACCTGCTGCGCATCCCCAAGTCGGCGCAGGACCGCCTGGCCAAGCTGCAGGAGGCCTACCTGCAGTACCTGCTCTCCTACGACTCCCTGGGGGCTGAGGCACGCCTCTCCCTGCAGGCCGAGGTGCTGCAGGAGAAGAGGAGCCTGGAGTCGCGCCGGGGCCCCCTGGAGGGCCACTCGGACTCTGCGGCGCCAAGCGGCGGCACGCTGGCCCTGCCGCGCTACGAGCCCAAGAACGGGCTGGCGGGCGGGCTGGTGGGCGGCGGGGCGCCCGGGCACCACCACCACCGCGCCAACGGCGTGTGCCACCATCTGAAGGAGCTGGAGGCGCAGGTGAAAGCGGGCCGGCGGCGGCTCTTCCCTCAGGAAAAACAAGGCAAGGAGGACAGGCAGCACGGCGAGGAGGAGGAGGAGGAGGAGGAGGATCAGGAGGAGGACAGAGGCGTTCTCAGTGACCAGCACAAGTGTATTTACAAGGTAAGAAAGAGGGATTGTTGTTAGGGATGGGTATCGTCTGCGATACTTTTAATGGTATCGATTGCATCACGTCGATACTATCGGGTATCGTTTCACGTAAAAACTAACAATACCTCGTTTCGATATTCTAGAACGCACCCCTGGCCGGTCGCATCTGTAACAGTTGGGCTACTGAGAGTTTAATGACTGCTTTAGTAGGCTACACTCGTTACTGTATGTTTATTATTATGATTATTATCCAACGTCTATACTCGCCGCTCCGCCACACTGTGTGATCATCATCATCACCTCTGAGCAGTTAAACTTATCGAAAATCGTATCGAAAAGGGTATCGTATCGATTCCCAGGTATCGAAAAAGGTATCGTATCGATTCAAAGGTGAACCCATCCCTAATTGTTGTGTTCGATATCGTCGTTGTCGGGTGGAAACCTTGTACTTCCAAAACCGTTCGTTTTGTATCTATCATTTTTAAAATGATTTAAACTAGTGAAAACAGCCGATCTACAAGCACACAACGCCTTGCACCGCAAGGCGTTGTGTGCTTGTAGATCTGCTGTTTTCACTACTTTTGTGCGACGGCCTTGTATGATGAAGCAGGGCTTTACTTTGCGAAAGTACGTACAAATCTTAAACTTGGAGATACGAGGTTCCCGCCCAACAACGACGATGTTGTAATATGTTATGGTGTGTTGTGTTGTATGTTACATAACTATATGTTGTTGCTATGTTAACTGTTGAAACAAATAATCAATCTTGATTACATGGTGTAGTAAATCATTTCATAAATGCAACATCTTAATGATACCTCAACAACTGTAGTTATAGTTTCAGGTATACAAATACAGACTATACAGAGTGCAGTGTTGTGTTGACCGTAATCAAAAGGCAGATTCCATGTAATATTTATTGTTGTGTAATATTTACACTATGTTATCTTCATTATTTTTTTATTTATCAAGTTCCGCCGCAACAGTACAAAGGCAGGGCCCTTAGCTAATGAGGTGCAATCGGAAATTGGCGAAATTGGTGGAAATTGGGAGTGGTGTTAGCTGGAGTATTGGTTGAGCTTCACATGACAGTTAGCACGCTGCAGAGTATAGTCATGTTGGCAACCACACTTGCAATTTTCTTTTAATTATTTCTTTATGAGCGAGCCCACACTGTTTTGTAGGAACAGTATTTCTAGTTTAATGTATTTCTTTATTTATAGATGTACTTGTTGCATGTATGAGCTGTGTCTGTTCTGGTCTTTTCAATGTTTCTGAAATGATGCAACTAGAGGCCGATAATCACTGCAGCTTTTGATAACTTTTATGGAAACTTTAAATGATAATTACACTCGAAACAGACTTGATAGATTTGTCACGCAGAGGTGAGGATCATTGCTTGTTGTTTGTTCCGTTTGTTTCCGCTAATGGTCCCTTTGGCATCATTATAAAGCATTGTTTTGTTCCTACACACCGCACAATCTAGTAGTTTATTTATGAAGCCAGTTAATGAACAGCAATATAATGACAGGCTCATTGTCTGGCTCATGTTGCCAGATATCGATGTCATTTGGATATTTTATGACCTGGCATCAGGCTACAGACAGAACGTTCTATAAAATACTCAATTGTTAGTCGGGCAGATGTGCTGCCAGCCAGGCCTGGAATTTCGTCATTTTAGGGGCACGGCCACTTGGCCTTTGGTGTTGTACATTTTTTGAGGGCACAAAGGCCAAATGCCAGGGCAGGAAGGCCATCGAATAAAACACGATTTTAGTCCATTGAAAGAATGTTGAATTTAAGGGTTAGGGATGATGAAATGGATACATGATGATGGTATTTACAATCTGATCCATGCTCAGTCCTGACTCCTGCACCAATCAAAGTCACTGGATTGGTTTAAAGATGGGGACTCAGGGGAGTTAAGATTTCAGAATCTAAAACAAAAAAACACTGGTGTGGTGTCTACATGTCAAGAATGAGACACTGGTGTCTATTGTCTATATTGAAAAGAAAGAGAGGATGAAATGGTAGTCAGATTGGGCATTAAGGCCACTGTGGCCAGAGGTCATGCCATTGGTTTGAGGGGCACAAGGCCAAACTGAGGGGCAAAGGCGGCCATGGCCTTCATGGCCGCCTTCATGAAATTCCTGCCCTGCTGCCAGCTCTGAATCCAGCAGGGGCGTCACCAGTAGGGATGGAGCTCGAAACAAGGTTAGCCCGATAACCCGATAACAGATTTATTGAGTAACCGTTATCAATAGGCTTTGGGCTTATCAAGCTTGTTATCGAGCATAGCGGCCCATGATGTCATGTTTAAACAATCAAGACAAGAGGCGATCAAGAAATGATTACAGTACTATTCATAATATAAACCCAATTAACACTTATTGCACACTAATGAATGATTGTTTTGATGATATTTAATGATAATATTTGTTACTTTTGTCAGTTGTCATCTTCATAGATGGTGGTCAGCCACAAACTCACAGTCACAAAAACAGTCCAATATATAAGATACCATATTATGTTCAGAATTTGCCATCTCACATCTTTCCACAAAATATTAGAAAACGCTCAATAGTAGGCTCGATAAAAGCCCGACTCAATAAGCAGGATCGATAAGGTGCTCATTATCAATACAAATTAACAAGCTCCATCCCTAGTCACAAGTGGGACTGAGTTACCAGGGCCCAAGGTGGAGGGGCCTTGATTATTTTATACTTAAGCTATTGAAAAATAGCAGATATACGCGTCTGTGGGCTCGACAAATATTTAACTAATATAAAGTATTAACAAGAGCTTGTGACTCAATAATAACTACACTGCTGCTTTGTTCGTACTAACATCATACTGTTATACAACTCTTCTGTAGTCCCTGACTAACATCATACTGTTATACAACTCTTCTGTAGTCCCTGACTAACATCATACTGTTATACAACTCTTCTGTAGTCCCTGACTAACATCATACTGTTATACAACTCTTCTGTAGTCCCTGACTAACATCATACTGTTATACAACTCTTCTGTAGTCCCTGACTAACATCATACTGTTATACAACTCTTCTGTAGTCCCTGACTAACATCATACTGTTATACAACTCTTCTGTAGTCCCTGACTAACATCATACTGTTATACAACTCTTCTGTAGTCCCTGACTAACATCATACTGTTATACAACTCTTCTGTAGTCCCTGACTAACATCCTACTGTTATACAACTCTTCTGTAGTCCCTGACTAACATCATACTGTTATACAACTCTTCTGTAGTCCCTGACTAACATCATACTGTTATACAACTCTTCTGTAGTCCCTGACTAACATCATACTGTTATACAACTCTTCTGTAGTCCCTGACTAACATCATACTGTTATACAACTCTTCTGTAGTCCCTGACTAACATCATACTGTTATACAACTCTTCTGTAGTCCCTGACTAACATCATACTGTTATACAACTCTTCTGTAGTCCCTGACTAACATCATACTGTTATACAACTCTTCTGTAGTCCCTGACTAACATCATACTGTTATACAACTCTTCTGTAGTCCCTGACTAACATCATACTGTTATACAACTCTTCTGTAGTCCCTGACTAACATCATACTGTTATACAACTCTTCTGTAGTCCCTGACTAACATCATACTGTTATACAACTCTTCTGTAGTCCCAGACCAGTTGTAATGCTGCTGTGTGCAGACTGCTGAGTGACACAGACTTAGGGTGAACTTTGCGTGAACTCTGAGAGGGGAGATGCTGCTGGCTAGATGCAATGTGTAGGTTACTGGATAATAATGTTCCCTTTATAATGGTTGCAATGTTAAAAAGAAAACTTAAACTATAATGTTGGTTAATGGTTATACTAGTCGACTAGTACCAACAAGCTCGACTAGTGGTTATACTAGTCGACTAGTTGGTGAAAGCCCTACACTGGATCCACGCTGGGTTAGACTTATCCTGTTGAGTGTCTAAATGGAAGTAACAGGAATTTGTACCGCCCAAAGAAGTTACATTGAGGCTTTGCAGATCCGTTTAAAATTTTCTGTGTATGAACAGAACACATGGGGTGACTGGTTGGTCAAAAAAGACCGTTTCTGGGGGACATACATACGGCGGAAGTCCCGCCCCATAGACCCTCTCTGTATTAGGTCTTGAACAGGCTTTTCTCCTTGGAGACGAGAAAAGGCTGGGAACGAGGCTACGTTGGATTCATTACAAACACTTGATTTATTTATTTCCTGAAAAATCACGGTTTTGGACCCAACAGCGACGATATTAGTACTATTTGGCCACACTAGACTACACAGGGTTGTATTGTGACCCGTCTTGTTTGGGAATGTATCGCTTAATTTGGTTTGAATTGTAAAGATGCTAATGGCTGTTGAAATGACGTGCCGTTTCCTTTGGAAAAAGGAATCACGGTGTTAACTGCTCCGTTTGTGGTTTTAATTGGGCTTTGTGTGTAGCGCACACTTGTAACGTTGTAACGCAGCTAATATATGGCGCTTGTTAAGTTGTGTCGCGGAGGTCCGCTCGTTGTTTGGTGTAAGTGTGGAAGCGAGTCGTTAATGAAATACACAAACGCTTTGAATTTGTCTTTGTGCTCTGCTGTCACCTGTAAAAGTTTTGTGCAGCTGTGTGTGTGTGGGGAGTTAGTCAGTGGTCATGCTTGTGTGTGTGTGTGTGTGTGTGTGCGTGTGCGCAGGGGCGTCACAAGGGGGGGGAAAGTGGGACTGAGTTACTAGGGCCCAAGCTGGAGGGGCCTGTCTTTAGCTATTGAAAAATAGCAGATATACAAGCTCACAGCGTGGCACCGAGTGCCGCGCTGTCACAGCGTGGCACCAAGTGCCGCGCTGCGAGCTTGTAATTCATATCATTTGGGGGGTCCTTCATATGAAAATATTTGAGCACCACTGACATAGAAAACTTAGGTTTTTCAAAAAAACCTCAGAAGGATCTGAAACATTCATAGACTTGCACAACACGATTTTTCAAAAATAGCAGCTCTACAAGCTCGCAGCGCGGCACTCGGTGCCACGCTGTGAGCTTGTAGAGCTGCTATTTTTCTATAGTTAAAGCACAAAATAACGTGTGATGATGCGTTCCCCGATTCACTGCGGGGCCCGCAGTGAATCCTTGTACCCAGGGCCCAGAATTTGGTGCGACGCCCCTGCGTGGTCGTGCGTGTGCGTGCACATTAGGTGTGTGCGTGCACATTAGGTGTATTCCCATCTCCCCGGCCTTCTGGCAGCTGTGTTGACTCTGGCTGGCTGCAATGTAGGTCACTGATCATTCTGTAAAAAGGGCCCACAGGCAAATCTCCCCCCCCTCTCTCCATCTCTCTCTCTCTCTCTCTCTCTCTCTCCATTCCATCT
>NC_137819.1:57767869-57880369 GCF_963921795.1 Nannobrachium achirus
GCCGGGAATGAACCGGCCGTTCGGAGCACGTCCCTGGCTGTAATCCATTTATACTCGTTTTCCCTGTGACTCCCGGGGCGTTGCACGTCTCATGTGGCTTTGTGTCCGTTTGATGTCATTGTGTTGCAGGGGAAATCGGTATCTTTGACCAACTTCTTCAGGATAGCCCGGAACACCATGACCATGTGCTTTAACAAGGAGCCTGGGGCCGCAGAAGTGGAGGTGAGCATGACCCATGTTCTATTTGAGCCGTTTAGGCCTAGGATTGTTTAATACTTTTAACTATTGAAAAATAGTAGATATACAAGCTCACAGCGCGGCAGTCGGTGCCGCGCTGTGAGCTTGTATATCTGCTATGTTTAAAAAAATCTTTGTGTAAGTCTTTGAGTATTTTGACCCGATTCTATAAGTGTCTCCTAAATCCTAAGAGGTTTCTGAAGATTTTTTCCTAAGAGGTTTCTGAAGATTTTTTTTTTCTGTCAGTGGTTCTAAAGCTTTTTCATGTCAAGGACCCCTGTCTAAAAATATTTTGTTCCAGGGACCCCCAGAAGCAAAATTTGAGTTACAAATGTTTGCTTTAAAAAAAGACATATATTCAAAGATTTGCACATATTTTCACAACTTTTCAAAAATAGCAGATCTACAAGCTCGCGCTGCGAGCTTGTAGATCTGCTATTTTTTCAATAGTTAAAGCATTAAATAATGACACACAATAATGTGTACCCGTTCTAAGTGACCGTAAGTGAAATCATGTGGAAGCGTTCGTTCTCCGTTCCTTTGTTCATGGTGGCTCTCTCCTCTCTCTCTCCCTCGCAGCAAGAGTACTGGAGGATCGTGGAGCAAAGAGACTGCCACGTGGCGGTGCATTATGGGAAGGTGGACACCATTACACACGGGAGTGGATTCCCCACGGGAAAGTCAGAGCCATTTTCAAAGTGAGTGTACCAGTACATTATCTCAAGAACTTTACTTTGTGACCCGATCCCTTCGGCAAGGGTCGCTTCACAAAAAGGGCCTACTCTCAACTGGGGAAAAAAGAGTTGCATCTACACGAAAATAGCTAGATCTACAAGCTCACAACGCAAGCTTGTACTGTAGATTACCTAGTTTCGCTAGTTTCATCATTACTAAGTAGTAGCCTGGGCGTTTAGTGCACGGAATTCATGCAGCTATTTGCAACAGGCTTTTATTTATTTTTGCACCTGCCTGCACTGGGCCATTATTTGATTAGGCTGAATAAACTGCAAATAATCGGCCTGTATTTACACTAACCCAAATCGTGATTAATAAATAGCAAATAATAGCCCTGCCGTTTACCCGAACCCAAATCGGGATGAATAAAAAGCAAATAATAGCCCCAGCGTTTACACGAGCGTTTACACCAACCCGGTAATACGCAAAAGAGTGTCAGACCCCCGGCGGGGGTATTAGGTAGTGTAGCTGGCGGCTATTTGCGTTAGGACTACTATTTGGAAATATCTTGTGTGCCAACTAATCCTTCCCACACATTTCTGTGTTGCCTCTGCTATTGTACCCCACTGGCTCACCTGACAGCACAAGCATGTGCATGTCTCCCCCATGCATCTAGCATTGCTCTTTAAGCATTCCATGCATCTACGAGCTGCGATCCATGCCACGCTTTAAACTTTAAATAGTTTGTTTGAAAGTCAGCTGGTGCTAGGGGGGTAAGGGGTTGGTAATACATTTCCAATTTTGTCTTCATAATTGTTATTCGCCCTGACTCTGATTATTCTTTTGATAGGAACATAAACAATTGGAGTTGGTTTGTACCAGACCTGTTGAAAGAAGGTTCTGTTTTGCCCCCACTGTGATAAAATGACCATACAGCTGTGGCTCGTTGACCTACTTTCTAATGTCAAACTGCATTGAGGCTGTGATGCGCTTCATATGTCAAGACAATGTATGGCTACGATATACAGGCAATCAAATAGGCCTACATGACTTCTGTACATGACAATGTTAGTGTGTGTACTTATTAAGATTGTAGTGGGATAATGGAGGAACAGTGCTCCCGCCCTAATAAAGCCTAGTGGAGCAAATATCGTCGTTGTCGGGTGGAAACCTTGTATGTCCAAAACCGTTTGTTTTGTATTTATCATTTTAAAAATGATTTAAACTAGTGAAAACAGCCGATCTACAAGCACACAACGCCTCGCACCGCGAGGCGTTGTGTGCTTGTAGATCTTCTGTTTTCACTACTTTTGTGCGACGGCCTTCTATGATGAAGCAGGGCTTTGCTTAACAAAAAAACGTACCAATTTCAAACTTGGAGATACAAGGTTTCTGCCTGACAGTGACGATATGCTCTTGAGTTCTCCATTGTTCAGGTAGCAGCGCCCCCATCCCCTTCCTCCCCTTCTTCTACACACCCCCTCTGACAGGTACCCACCCAGCCTGTAGGAGGCGCTAGCACAGCGATAAAGATTGACCATCCCACCCAGCGTCCCTCCTCCCTTAACTCATCTACTGCCATTTTGAATATGCCGTCTTTGGGATCTCCCCGCCAGAAGTCTCCATAGACTTCCATGTAATTTATAGTGCACAGATCATGCACAGAATAATTAGATAATATTTGGACTTCATCAACATCACTACATCAATATCACTTCGCTATGCTTAGTAAAACAGACCTGATTTGCACTGTACTTGATGAGTTCTTTTTCCATCTACAATCACCAAAAATAGCAGATCTACAAGCTCACAACGCGTCACAAGCTTATAGATTGGCTATTTTTGGTGAACTTTCCCCCCAGAATAGGGATGCTAAACGCAGAACCGTTTCTGGGCCCATGGGGGCCCTAAGCATGATTCTGCTATGGGCCCTTCCTGCAGGCGCGACCGTAGCGAGCACCGCGAAAAAATAATAGGCCTAATATTTTTTATAGTTTTTTTAATCCATTTTATAATGGAAATATATATATATATATATGAATATATATAAATGAATAATAAAAAAAACGACAACAACAGGCAATGTATTTTTGCTATGTTTGATTTGTTCTTTTCTTATTTAAATAAAAAATGAAATCTTCCCCATATGTGCTGGAACACCTGCAGCACCCCTAGTTCCCATGCTGTTCCCACGCTCCTGCACAGTGGCCACTGTGCCAAAACATCACATTAACTTTCTCTTTCAGCGGTGTGGAGATGCACGGAAGCAAAGAAAGTCACCACAGTTTGATCGCGAGATTTCGCATCGTGATTTCGATTTGAAAACGATTAACCATGCAGCAGTAGTTCTTTTCTGCTGAGGAGGGGGCGGTGGGGGGCCTTTTTGGTCGGCGGGCCCCTAAGCAGTCTGCGTAGTCTGCGTATACGGCCCGCCGCCGCTGGCTAAACGTCAAGTATAAAGTTATTTTTTTATATTTCTCTGTGACATTGCTTACCGTATCTCAGGTGGAAAGATAGCATAATATGATGTAAGATTCTAAAAGTGTAATTCAGGGGTGCCGTGGATGAAAGTTATTTACAGGGGTGAGTCAAAAAAGTTTGAAAAACCCCTTCACATGTGTTACCAAGGATGTGCCCAAAATGGGGACGGATGTTTGAAGTTGTTTAAAATGATCTAAATCCTCTTATGTTCTTTCCCTCAGACATGGATGGAACCTTACAAACCTCCCCAATAACTCTGGATCCATCCTGAGGCATCTGGGTGCTGTACCCGGTAAGAACGGCTGAAACTGGCACTATTCTCCACACCCAAACATACACAGAATGAGACACAAACACTTCTACAGTACATTCCTGTCCTGAAGGGCCCGGGCAACTGGAATGGATTGTTGGAGGTTATTATGGGATGTCTGATGATTTATTTATGTACTGTTGTGTGTAGCAGTAGTGCCATATTTTGGGGGCATTATTTGGGGCATTCAGCAAATATTCAAATATTCGAATATCAAAGTCAATATTCGACGTTGTTCACCGAAGTTGAATATTTGCTTATTTTAATTTTTTTTATTGTTTTGTCTTTAAAAAGATATATATTTCTTCATGGTTCATAAAGCTTGGCTAGATAGGAAGTCATAAGAACCCTGACAAGCACTTGGAATTGTAGGTATTTTACATTTAATGCGAGGCGTTGTGAGCATGTAGATCGGCTATTTTCACAATGTTCGCCTCTTGCTTACTTAATATTTGACAGTTTGGCCAGTCCTGTCGAATATTTGACTATTCGAATACTTTGAGGTCGAATAATTTGAATACAAAAATATCACTATTCGTGAATGCCCTAACCCAAACACACACAGAATGAGACACAAACACTTCTACATTCCTGTCCTGAAGGGCCCTAGCTGGCAACTGGAATGGATTGTTGGAGGTTATGGGATGTCTGATGATTTATTTATGTACTGTTGTTGTGTAGAACGAAACCCAAGATGAAGATGCACCACATCACTCATGTGTCTCTGTATCCACTTTGTCATTGGTCTGCTTTCAGTTAAAATCATTGTTCTTGTTTTTCTCTCCATCTGTCTCTTTTCTTTGACTAAATCCTCTCCTCTCCTCTCCTCTCCTCTCCTCTCCTCTCCTCTCCCCTCCCCTCCCCTCCTCTCCTCTCCTCTCCTCTCCTCTCCTCTCCTCTCCTAGGGGTGACCATTCCCTGGCTAAATATTGGCATGGTCTTTTCTACCTCATGCTGGTCTCGAGACCAAAACCGCCTTCCGTATATTGATTACTTACACACTGGTGCTGATTGCATTTGGTAAGTACTAGTCTCCTGACCCACACACGAGCGCAAAGTCTCTCGATCTCGCTCTCTCTCTCTCTCTCTCACACACACACACACACACACACACACACACACACACACACACACACACACACACACACACACAACACTCCTGTTTGACTGCCCATAGTCACCGTGTCTGAAAGAAATGATCCTGCAAAATGATGGACTTTATTATGAGTTTCAATGTTGGATACAGTTATTAACTGCTAAATAATACTCTGTGTGTGTGTGTGTGTGTGTGTGTGTGTGTGTGTGTGTGTGTGTGTGTGTGTGTGTGTGTGTGTGTGTGTGTGTGTGTGTGTGTGTGTGTGTGTGTGTGTGTGTGTGTGTGTGTGTGTGTGTGTGTGTGTGTGTGTGCGTGTGTGTGTGTGTGTGTGTGTGTGTGTGTGTGTGCGTGCGTGCGTGCGTGCGTGCGTGTAGGTATTCTGTCCCTGCTGAGGAGAAGTCCAAGCTGGACAAGGTGGTGCACACACTGCTCCAGGCCAATGGGACCCCCGGACTGGAGATGTTGGAGAAGAACATCATGGTAAGACCCGATGCCCTCATCCCGTGTGTGTGTTAATGACAATGTGCAAAGAGAAAGCGTGCATGCACAGACACTGGGGCGGTCCACCACCCCAGAGTCTAGGGCATACATGGGCAACTGGCGGCCCGGGGGCCATATGCGGCCCTCAGGTTTATACCAGAATACTGATATATTATTGATTTCAGCTGTTACAATTCCAAACATTCAAACATGACCCGCTTTAATTACTTCAGTCTATATTAGTAGCTCAATGACTAGTACTAGTCTTTTTTAAGCACAATGTATTTGTATTTAAGCTCATAAAGTTAACATAAGAACATATAAATGCATTGGAAATTCCAATTCAAAAATAGTTTTTGAGCTTGTAGATCGGCTATTTTTGCTATTTTTGACTGTATATGCATTGTGGCCCTCTGGAGTGAGTGTGAAAATATAGTGGCCCTCATCATCAAAGTTGCTAGGGGTTCAGCTTGGCCGAGCGATGCAAACATGTGTTTGAGAGAGGGGAAGCTGGGCCATTCGTGCGGGTCGGGGCGGTGCCTGTCACCGGGGGGGGGGGGGGGGGGGGGAGTAGGACGGAATGGCTGCATCCTGCGGTGGGGTCTCCTCACTGGCAGTAGGGCTGTCACAATTATTACATAATCGTCTAATCAATGTTCTTTTTTTAAGTATAACGTTGTCAAACATGTCAGTAGTTTCTTTGTATATTGAGGTTATGTGTCATATCTACCATGTGCAACTTCAAAGCCTCGTTAAATCGTTAATCGCAGTTATTTGAGTGACAATTAATTGTCATGTAAAATGGCATAATCGTGACAGCCCTAACTGGCAGGTGAGCCACAGTGGCAACACTGAAATAAGTGGGGAGGGGTGTTTGACCGTGACAAAAAAAGGCATAAAAACTATTGGCTATACTCTTAACACATCGGACGCCCACGTGGTTAACGTGTCTTAATTTGCTGGTGCCCATGGCAACGCGTCATTTTACCTACCGGCGAGAGTACTGGCGAGAAAAGTAATCCGAGTAAATGTAATCCGAGTATGTCCTGTTTATTTCGCGAAAATCTTTTCTTTCAGTCAGGACCGTTTTTTATCATTTCTAAGCCACAGTGTTTGTGTTACGGCAGGTAGAAGAGGCTGCCGTTTTGAAATGAAAGTGATTTAAAAGCTAGATTAGGAGAAAACAGCATTTTTGTGCAGCCGCTAAACAGGAAGTCACACAGCACGTCCGGGTGACGTAATTGCGCGCTGCATGTTGGGAAATGGAGTTTGTTTCATCACCGCGGTAGCCAAGTGCAGTAGCTACAGTACAGTATAGTTTACTGTACAACGCGTCAAACGCGTCGTGGGCCTCCAGCGACATCAAAGAAATTGACTTGTAGACACCACATGGGCATCCGATGTGTTAATGTTCAAAAGCAGGAATGTGCATGCACTTATGTTCTGAATGTGTGTGTGTGTGTGTGTGTGTTTTAAACTGACTGAATTGATTGATTGAGGTACAGTCATTCACTACCTGATATATTAATTATGATTATGAATGCATACCAGTTCATAGGATTCAAAGGGGTTCTGTTCTCTCTCTCTCTCTCTCTCCAGATCTCTCCAGAGATTCTGTGTCGTGAGGGCATCAGAGTCTACCGTACCGTCCAGCGGAGCGGCCAGTTCGTGGTCTGCTTCCCCGGTGCCTTCGTCTCCAAGGTGTGCTGTGGCTACAACGTGTCGGAGACAGTGCACTTTGCCACGCCACACTGGATGAACCTGGGCTACCAGGCTGCAAAGGTCCGTACAGTCACCTCCATTCAGCAGCATCTATACCAGTGTGATCCGTACAGTCACCTCCATTCAGCAGCATCTGTACCAGTGTGATCCGTACAGTCACCTCCATTCAGCAGCATCTATACCAGTGTGATCCGTACAGTCACCTCCATTCAGCAGCATCTATACCAGTGTGATCCGTACAGTCACCTCCATTCAGCAGCATCTGTACCAGTGTTTGTCAAACATTCACATTTCAAGGTCTCCCCTTAACTCTGACCGTGTACAAATGGAACCAAATGGTCAAAAAGTCAGAATTATGTTTTTAAGACTAGTATTTATGTTTGAAAATTGGCAAAAAATCTGAAGTTTTAAAACTATGATCTGACATTTGGCCAAAAAGTCAGAAATTGTAATGTTTGGAATTTGGGTTTATGCTATAACTTACTGCAATAGAATGAAGTTTTATGACTATAGTGCCTTTTTCCTCATGAGCAAGGGTCAAAGCCCAAGACAAATACATTTCCCTTGTGGACAAATAAAGTGTACCTTGACCTTGACCTGTTGGGATTCATTTGGTTCCATTTTTACAGACTTGTATGAGTCAATTTAGATCCCCATAGAGGAATCCACTTTTGAGAAACTCTGATCTATACAGTGCATTTCACATACAAACACAGCCCCTGGCTTCCCCCAGACATATTGTGGATGCTCCTATAATGGTGAAAGAACATATAGTTTTAGATGCTGCTGATCTTCTTTTTTTATGTCTCACTGTTGCCCCCTTGTGGGTGGCTGATTTATTGCTCTGAATGATAGACTTGACTCAAGAGCCCTACATAAAGAAGTGAAGGTGAAAAAAAAAAAAAAAAAGAACTTGTGTCTTGGTTCACCAATTAACCTTATATACTGTAATTTATCGTCAAGGAATAATTGCTTCCATAAATCTATAAAACTTCTATAAAAGTTTGGCCGTTTCATGGGACCTCATTATATAAATGACACTGAAGAGGATGTAATTCACGGTGTGGGTACATCATATCAGTGATATGAATACGTATGAGGCTCGGCTGAGTGCTGTCCGTGTCGCCTTTGTCTGTGCAGGACTTGAAATGTCGGCATATAGCCAAGCCCTTCTCCATGGAGAAGCTGCTCTACCAGATCGCCACTGCAGAGTCCAAGAGAGACAATGGCCTTCTTCTGAACACAATCTCTGCCCTACTCACAGACCTCAGGTTGGTCACGCACGAACGCACGCACACGCACGCACACACACACACACACACACACTCAAATAGCAGGAGGGGCAGCCGTGCTAGCTTGGAAACCAAATCTGCCAGTGCAACAAACCAAAAAAAGCCTTCGGCAGATTAGTCTGGCCCCGCTTGGTTGAGATTGGATTTAGCTGCCCCCGAAGTAGTGGGGCACGAATCAGGGCCCAGTATACCAATACGGGGAAGGTTTCTCACCATCAGAGGCGTTTTTGGAAATGCATGGTTCCACACAGAGACTCCAGACTGATATCTACGCAGTGGTATTAGTCTGGCCATGCAAGGCTAAAGCCAGGCAGGGAGGGCAGTCTTTGTCGAAGTCTTTGTTCAGTCCTATCTTCAAAGTTCACCGCCAACTCAGCGTATGAGTAGCACGGCTTGGCAAGCTGTGCGGCAAGTACTGGGAGCTGATGGTAGGTGTGTGGCGCTCCACCTCAGCAGTCCATCTCCCAGGGGTCTAGCGCATTGTAACGGGGACAGACTCCCGCGTGTTACCGGCTGATACCGACAATAAGCCACTCCCAACCTACTTTATCTTCAAAGTTGGCTCTGTTCTTCAAAGGAGGAGTTCTTTTCTTCTTCTTCCAAACATGGATGAAATGGTCTTCTTCTTCATCAGCAGACAGGTGCACAGAGAGCTAGGGCTCCAGTTTGGCTTAAGCATCTGCTCTTTTGTCCTCAGTCAAAAAGTTTCCCCTTTTTTTTTAATTGGTGTTCTTTGGACTTTTTTTCTTTATTCGTTATTGAAATCTTCTCTGCTATGAACTGCAAAGGCCCCAGCCAGCCTGGATGTGCCAACTCATAGCATACCAGTTGTCCATTTCTCTTCATCTCATCTTCTTTTTTTTTTTAAACAATACAATATGTTTATTTTTGTTTTTCATTTTTTAAAGAGACATACAAAACAACATATACAGGACAATAATATGCTACATACAGACGAAACAAGCAAAAAAGAAAATACAACAACATACAGAAAAGAAAAAAAAAAAAACCTGACACTAACACGACACATAAGAGTATTAAATAATTATTATACAAAGAGCACATATACTATTTACACTATTTACACCCAGAGTCCTATGCCATAAGGCCGGACAAATGACTGCAGAGGAAATGTTCATCTCATCTTCTAATAATCATTAAATATTTGTAATTTCTCCCCACGTTTTCTCCCCCACGTTTTCTCTCAACTTCTCTCTCCCTGAGTCCCCCCCCCTCTCTCTCTCAGCTGGCTGGCCTGCTGGTCCGCTGAGATATTTGTGATATTTGCTGGGAACGTATGGAGCAGACATATAGACACAGACACGCTTACTCACTATAGACACACATAAAAACACACACTCACTCACTCACTCACACACACACAGGGCGCACACTTGCACAGTAGTTGGTTGCATCTGTGTACTAAAGAATTAGGTAAACTAACTTGACAGAATATATCATAGTTGACATTCATCAAAAGCAATAAAGAATGACGGTGGTCACCTCTTGACCATTTTTGCAAAAGAAAGTGCTACCCCTTCTCCAACCCTCTCTCTTTCTCTCCGTCTCTGCCAAATGTATCTCTTTATTTATCCAATCATGGCAAAGTCCTTTACAGAAAAATACATCTAAAAACATGGCATAATGTTATAATGTCACGTCTTAATTACAACAACATTGTGGGGGTAGCAAGAATGTTCACTTCAATAGCACTTTCAGGTGAAAGCGTAGCAGTGCCTTTAGGTGATAATGACTGTTGGCCATGGGAGTTTCTAAGTAGTTCACACGTTAACTTAACAATAAATATGACACACTTAATTACAGTTTACAGTTTAGGCATTTAGCAGACGCTTTTAATCCAAAGCGACTTACAATAAGCAGATACAACATCACAATAATAAAGATAATAGGTCAGTACATTAACAGCAATATAACAATGTAAATGGATATCTATCTAGAGAAAACACAATATAATCAAAGTTCTAAAGAAACCTAATAAGACAAATGCTAACTAGCTTCATGTATGGTCATTGATTTAACTGTAGTGCTAAGGGTTTAGGTGGAGTCTGAAAAGGTGAGTCTTCAGTCCACGGTGAAAGGTAGCGAGTGAGTCCGTTGTTCTAAGTGCGACAGGGAGTTTATTCCACATTAGAATTAAAAACTGCATCATGAGTGCAATAACAACATGCAGTATAAAATGCCCAGGTAATATTTGTCTAGATTCAGTCTACTCTCCTGCAAACGAAGAATGGACCACCCCAAGAAAGAGGACGTTGTTCAAACCAATTTTTTTTTAAGAGTTTTGCTGCAACGTCTTGTAAGCTGCTGCCTAACCTAGGGGTTGACACTAAGGTCTCAGAGGCACTTGCCCATCGGGCAGGTCATGTTCTACTTGCCCGAAGGTAATGCCCACTTGCCCGAAAAGTAAATCGTCCATTATAAAATGATGGGTACGATTTTAATTACCGCTCAATTTGACACTTATTTCTTTACTTTCTGGGGCTGTGCGATAAAATGTCATACCTCAATACCTCCAAATCCAAATACCAAATACTTTAGCTATGATTGAATATGTGTATGGTTTCACACTTGTTATTTTATATTTTTAAATGTAGCAACAGTAAAAACAGCACATTATAGGTAAATAGTGCTCTTATTTTACATTCCAAATGTCTCCAAATGTCTATAAACACAACACATTTGTGTTGTGTTTATAGACATTTGTGTCCCCTCTCAAATGAGCACTTGCCCTGTCGGGCAACCTGAAAGCCAACTTCACCTGCCCTGACGTTTTATTTACCTGCCGGGGGCAGGTGGGCAAACCTTAGTGTCGATGCCAAACCCGTCTGCTACATCTCCTACACCAGGGGTCTTCAACGTTTTCAGGCAAGGACCCCTTAGTTGAGAGAGAGATGAAGCAGGGACCCCACATGCTTTTCGCAGATTCCATATAGTTTCATTGTTTGACAGCACGATCATCAGTGTATTTTGGAATCATGTGTTTTCTGATATTTAACCACCTGAACCGTCAATACTTAATAAACTTGACCTTTCACTCTGTACTTAGTCTGCTCTTTACCCCCTCTACACCAAACCTCTTGCCGGAAATAGACGATCTACAAGCTCACAACGCCTCGCAGCGCGAGGCGTTGTGAGCTTTTAGATCTGCTATTTTTGGCTAATGTTCTCAGAATATGGACAGTTGGACACTAGGGTTCAAGTGGTAAATATAAAAAAGGAGAAAAAAAGGTTTCTATTACACAAAGATTTGGAGGACCCCCTGTAGTAACTCTGAGCACCCCCTAGGAGTCCTGGACCCCCTGTTGAAGACCCCTGACTGTCCTACACAGCCACTGTGTAGGACCGATAATCTCAGGTCCACCCATCTGGCCACTTAGAAAGGCCCTTTTAGACGGGGGACTTTTGACGCACAGCTATCACTGTTGTTCTGTCGTCCTGCGCACAGTGGGGGAAAAAGCTGAACACAATCCAACTCTTGCCGCCCGTAGGCACATGCATGAAACCAGCACGAGTATTTTTTTTTTCAAATTCTTTTTTTTACCCCCAAAAATGTAGTAGGCATGATAGCAATCGCGAAATTGCATGTTTAACCCCCTTAGCAACCCCATCTTTGTTTGAAAGCTGTGAGCAATGTGGACACACGTGGTGCATTATCTAGGCATGGGTGTGCATGATCCGTGCACTATAAATTACATGGAAGTCTATGGAGACGAATGGCAAATGGGAGTACGAAGGATTCTTAAAAGACGGTGAATGTGTTAATTACAGGCTCTGTGATTAATTAATCGCAATTAATCCTATTTTAATTGCACCTGAGAAGCATTTTTTTTTTCAACGAAAACACGTTTTGTTGTATGAGTGAATCAACAAGTGAGTTTTTTAAATCTAAATTTCGCATCCACTGGGCCAAGCAAAGCGCTCTGATCGGCTACTTCTCCCTTTGCGTTTGTTGTCTCTTCTTGGTTGGTGCATCGCTATGATCGGTATGCCCGAAACTGAAGGTTCTGTGGTGCAAAAACTAAGTGCGATTGAAATGCGTTAATGTTTTTAATCGCGTTAATTTTCTGTAATCAATTAATCGCAATTAATCAGTTCAAGTCCCAGCCTTACTTAGTAATAAAATGTATTACTAATGTGCGTCAAACACTACCCGTCTAGAAGGGCCTTAACACGGCGGCCCTATCGACTGGCGTGTTAAGTAGCTAGATGCGTGGGCCTTTTCCTGCCTTCACTGACTTTGCCCCTCGTCCAACAGGAACATAGAGATGCGTCAGCGGCAAGAACTGTTCGAGGCGGGTCTTCTGTCGTCTGCCCGCTATGGGACCCACGATGGGAGCCTGGGGCCTGTAGAGGGACGCAAGAAACCCCGGGGGAAGTGGCTGGCGCTGGAGTCATCAGAGAGAAGATGTCAGACCTGCCAGCATCTCTGTTACCTGTCTATGGTGAGGCATACGTGTGTGTGTGTGTGTGTGTGTGTGTGTGTGTGTGTGTGTGTGTGTGTGTGTGTGTGTGTGTGTGTGTGTGTGTGTGTGTGTGTGTGTGTGTGTGTGTGTGTGTGTGTGTGTGTGTGTGTGTGTGTGTGTGTGTGTGTGTGTGTGTGTGTGTGTGTGTGTGTGTGTGTGTGTGTGTGTGTGTGTGTCCCCGCATGCTTACAATTACACTTTAGGCATTTAGCAGACACTCTTATGCAGAGCAGTCTACAAGTGCCGGGGGTCGCTTGCTCTGTGCCCCCGCCGGGCGCACTTTCTCTGCGGCGGTGCGTCACGACCAGCTCTGGGTCGGGATGAGTGTGCTCACAGCCCAGTAAGAGCTCTGCGCACTGTGTGCAAGCCCGCGGGAAGTATTTACAGCAGGTCGGTCAGACGGACCCAGGCAGGATCTCCCAAGAATCGCATTTCATCAGTTTAATGGAAACAGGCTAAATTCTCTTTGTCTTAATACGCATTTCTGATAATTCGCTTCCCTAATTCGAATACGTTTATGGAAACATGGCTTATATCTCTACGCCTCTCTGAGAAGACCCAGTGCCATCTGCACTCCCCTGCTTTGTTGGCTCCCTCAGCCTTCCTACTGTGTGTGTGTAAGTGGAGCTCACCCAGGGGAGATGGGGTTGATGACCTGTGGGTTTGTGTGTCTGCAGGTGGTCCAGGAGACGGACAACGTGGTCTTCTGTCTGGAGTGTGCCCTACGCTACGTGGAGAAGCACAAATCCTGCAGAGGCCTCAAGATGATGTACCGATACGATGAGGTAACTGTAGGCCAGCTTCTGTAGGTGTTCTTTCACATTTTAAGGTCTCCCCTTAACTCTGACAGTGTACAAATGGACCCTAACGGGTCCATTTGGTTCCATTTGTACACTGTCAGAGTTAACAGACTTGTATGGGTCAATTTAGATCCCCCTAAAGCATGGGTGGGCAACTTTGATGATGTCGAGGGCCACTATATTTCCACCTTCACTTCAGAGGGCCACATTGCATATTGCTACGTCCTACTTTGTCATTCTAGTATCTCATACAAAAGAAGCAAAAAATAGCCGATCTACAAGCTCAAAATGCATCACGCTGCGATGCGTTTTGAGCTTGTAGATCGGCTATTTTTTGCTTCTTTTGAATTGGAATCCTGAATAATTTTGTTGTTAATTTGAATTGGAATCCTGAAATGTAACATTTTGATTTAATTTCAAACACATTTAGTTATATACTCATGTTAACTTTATGAACTTAAATACTAATACAAATACATTGGACATAAAAAATAATAGTACTATACTAGTCATTAAGCTACTAAGATAGACTGACAGAATTAAAGCAGGTCATGTTTGTAATTGTAACAGCTGAAATCAATAATATATCAGTATTCTGGTATTAACCTGTGGGCCGCATTAAGTGAAGGTGGGGGCCGCATGTGGCCCCCGGGCCGCCAGTTGCCCATGTATGATCTAAAGGAACCCACAGAGTCCCTGGAATCCACTTTGAGAACCACTACTGTAGGCCACTGCTGCTGTGTTCATAGCGTTCTATCCCCTCTTCCTCCAGACGGGGGAGTCATTAGCTGGATTTCTGAGTTGTGCTCATTATTGAAAATGGGACCAGCAGTCCTCTTTGGCCCTCATGGGGATTAATAATGTAAATATGAATGAGATGAAAGAGGTGGTGCCATAGTTTTGTACTTTTTCTGTTTTGTATGTGCCTATGGAGTTAACATTCACTCCCTGATTTACACTGGAAAAACACTGATTTAATGACATCATAAAATCATCCCCTCCCCATACTCCCAAGACTGTGGGTGTGGCTAACTTCAGCTGGGTCACCATAAAACATAATTTTAACACTTTCTGTACACTTCTTTTTTTAAGAAATCTTCATAATCATAATACCTGATCATCATGTTTTATGGGGGAAAAAATGAATAATATGAATTGAATTGGAACATTTTGCTCATAGCTGATTTCTTCTCTCCTATCAGGAGCAAATCAACAGTCTGGTGAACCAGGTGTGTGGTAGGGCCATGGTGAAGAACGGACCGGTTGGAGGAGGGGTGGTGGGGGACCCCCCCATTCACGCCCCCAGCCCCGTCAAGCCCTCGCCAGCCAAACGAGGACCCCGCAAACGCGCCACCGTGGAAGTGTCCCTATCGCGCCTGTCCTCGACCCACTTGCCCAAGGCGGCGGCCGTGTCCTGAGGGGACGCGACGCGCCGACGCCTCCACCACCTCGCCACCCTGTGCCCCCCCCCCCCCCCCCCCCCGCCCCTGCCCCAGCCCCCGCCCACGAAAACCCCCACCCACCACGTTCTTGTTTTTATTTCACTAGAATCACTATCAACCTTGACTGACACCTCCTCCCATTTAAAGAAAGAAAGAAACAAATTGTTACTAAGCTTTTATGTCCGCCTGCTTCACCCAAAAAATATATCCCACTTTATTCACCCTCCCCCCTTAGTAATGACATGCTTGTTTCTAAAGAAAGAAAGAAGAGACAACACAAAAAGAAATGAAAAGCAAGATGTCTTTTTTGCACTAGCGTGAAAGAAGAATTTGTTTTTATTTTTGGGATGATTTGAGACTTTTAGTTGATCTTGTTGCGCGTACCTTTTTTTATTGTCGTAAAGTCGTCCATCTTAAAGCATTAAACTGTAAAACGTCACACAGGTAGACTTGATGAGCCCTTAAGTCCTTAAACTGAAATAGTTAACATTGGAATCCTATTATCTTAGCCCAGCCCCGCCCCTTTGGCCCCCGAGACTGCACCGCCCCCCCTCCTCCCCATCACGCATCATTCAACTGTGAACATGGGACGAATGACAAGGAGGTGATTTTTTTTCTTTTTTGGTTTAGCTCTTTGTTTTGACTATTTTCTATAAGATTTTAAATGACCGAGTAGTTACCCAAAGTTCCTCTCTGTCCTTTGATCAAGAGGAAGAGGAGTAATATTTTTTATGTTTCACTTTCTTGATCGATGCGGCTACCTGCGATTTTAACCCGTTTAGGCCTAAAATTATTGGATGCTTTAACTATTAAAAAATAGCAGATATACAAGCTCACAGCGCGGCACCGAGTGCTGACATAGAAAATAAAAAATCACGGCTCAAAATTCTAATTTTCACGATTTTTCAAAAATAGCAGATCTACTAGCTCGGGTGAGCTTGTATATCTGCTATTTTTCAATAGTTAAAGCATAAAATAATGATACACAATAATGTGTAACCGTTCTAAATGGGTTAAAAAAAGAGAGAAAATACAGGGGCTGGCGATGCGAGGTAAAAACTTGAAAGACAGACAATGATGTTGGTTTATTATTGGCTGGCTTTTTTTTTTTAAGTTCTATTTTTGAATTCTAGCTTTGGTTTTGTTGATAGTTTTTTTTTTGTAAGAAGTCTTTTGTGTACTTTATTTGTCGTTAATGATGTTTCTTTTTTCTTGGTGGATGTGAGAGGGGCGGAGCTACAGCCGCTCACCTCACTTCCTGGTTAATATGGAGGGATCCCTCTTTTCGCTTGCGAGTGAAGCCTGTGCCTGATTATAAAGCGAGGAGGGTCCGTTGTTTTGGTGCTGTTGGTTATAATTACTGTATAACAATACGAAAAAAAGAATCTGGGGGGTTAGCGCCAGCTAGCTGTTAGCTGCTAGCTGCCTGTGCTAGGTATTAGCTTAGCTGCTAGCTGCCCGTGCTAGATGTTAGCTGCTAGCTGTTAGCTGCTTGCTGGTAGCGCCCCCGTCCCACAGGGCGGAAAGGCCGCGAGGTTTTTTTCCGGTTCTAGATGTGCAATCGTGTTAACATTCCATTCTTCCAGTCCTCTTGTTTCATCTGTACCAGTAAACATTAATTATTATATTATTATATTATTATTATTTTGTGTTTTTTTGACTTTTTTTTCCCTGATGTGCTATCTTGAGTAGAGCCACTAGTCAAAGAGTGTAAAATGTGAAATACAAAAAAATCCAAGTTTTTTTTTTCTTTGTTGGCCCTTTATTGCATTTTGTTCTTCTTTTTTTCCATTCTTTTTCTTCCCTTCTCCGGATGTATTATGAGTGGTTTTAGTGACAGAAAATGTCCAACACAAACAAAACATTGATTTTTTTTTTTTTTTTTTGTAAATAATCCTGTAAATTTCTTTAAATACTTGAGCCTTTTTTTCTGGGGTGAAGGAAGGAAAGGAAAGAGAGGAAGGAAAAGAGTGGAATGGAGTTATGGAGGGGAGTCCTTGATGAAGAAACAGCCTTACATTACCTTTCTTCATCCGTGTGAGTTTGATGCTTACAGGGTTTTGCTCTGGTAAACGTGTATAAATAAATTTTAAGTGCTGCTTATATCACTAAGAAAGAAGATATGGAGTAGCAACCCCCACCCCCCTGCCCCCCAAGCCTAGTTTTGTTTGTTTAGCTTTACTTTTATAATGAAAAGGGAAAAAAAGAGATGTTCACAAAAAAAAAAAAAAAAAGACTTTTTACATTTTCTTTTCTGAACATTCAACAAAAATGTAGTAGCTACTCATGTTGCACTGAGCTTGCCAGTGGTGACTGTCAAGATTAAATCCTTATAATCGAGTTTGTTGATTGTCGTCCCTCACACAAGACTGAACTGTTTTAGGACTATTTAATAATGAAGATACTGAGTTGGGTGTTTTCAACATAAAAAAAAGTGGTTGTCAAGTTTTTATGGCCTTTAGTCCGAGCATTTCAGGCAAAAATCGTGCACTTTATAATATGAAAGAAGCATGAAATTTGGCACACAGTTAGAACATGCCATATGGAACATTTTTGGCTATGGGGCTGTTAAGTCTGACATCATTTTTTAGGCAGAGGAGAACTTTTGCACCCCAAAAAAGCTGATCTTTTTACTATTTTTTTTACTACTAATTTTTCTTCTCTTTGTTGTTGAAAGGAAAGTGGTAGAATTATACTTTAGTCGTTATTTTTGTCTCGGATCTGTTGAAATAGCGAGGGACAGATATTGACAATAAATCTGCTTGGAAGTCTGACTACAAAATGATGTCACGGCTTAAAAGCCCCATAGGGGCATCGCGGATTTGTCTTGGGAAACTTGTGGGAGCCAATCAAAGTTGCTCTCATAGACTTTATACAGTAAAATAATACAAAAAATAAATATGCTTTAAGTAGCATGTGAAGGGTCAAACCAGGGTTTTTTCGGGATTCTGAATCCAATGCAAACATTTGTTTTGCACGAAACACATTC
Organism: Nannobrachium achirus; assembly: GCF_963921795.1. Classification (NCBI taxonomy): domain Eukaryota; kingdom Metazoa; phylum Chordata; class Actinopteri; order Myctophiformes; family Myctophidae; genus Nannobrachium; species Nannobrachium achirus. Next base: position 57,785,878 of record NC_137819.1, read on the forward strand.
CTTTCTGAGAAACGGCCACCACAAAACTTTGAAAAGTGATGACTCATCACTAAACCATAGTTTTATGGGGTTTTTAGCCCAAGGAATGTTTTTCCTGCAAAACAAATGCTTCCATTGGATTCAGAATCCCGAAAACCCTCACATGCTACTTAAAGCTGTTCTAACTGTGTGCCAAATTTCATGCTTCTTTCATAAAGTGCACAATTCCATCAACATACTGCCCGAAACGCCTGGACTACTTAGGGTATGGACACACCAAAGTTTGATTATGCCTAACATGCAGCGGATTTTGCCAATGCTTTTCAATGGCAACAGAGCAGAAAGCCGTGCAATGGCAACAAAACGCTCCGTTAACATTGAAAAGCGTTGTCAGAATCAAACTCCGGTGTGTCCCTACCCTTACAATCCTATGTTATCCTCCTTACAGGACTTTTTCTTTCTTCTTATTTTGCAGTTATTTTACATTTTTTCGTTTAGTTTTTCTTCTTTTTTTGCCCTTTCTTCTACAGTCTGAACTGTTCTGCTCACAGTGGGGTTTCTGGCAACTTAATTTATTAGTGCTGTGTCTCGGCCTTTCCCTCCACTCGGAAAGAGAGTCTCTCGTTGGTTATATTGACAGTTTTTTACTTTTCCAGTTTGTACTTAAGGTTTAATAAAAACTTACTGACAATTCACTGTCATTTCTTTTCCAACCTCTGTGTGTGTGTGTGTGTGTGTGTGTGTGTGTGTGTGTGTGTGTGTGTGTGTGTGTGTGTGTGTGTGTGTGTGTGTGTGTGTGTGTGTGTGTGTGTGTGTGTGTGTGTGCGTGCGTCGCTTTGTCGAGATGGATTGGCACGTTTACAAAGACAACTATTAACCCTATAAGTGCCTATCCCGAACAAGTTCAGCTTTATTTCAATCCAATCCAATATTTTATTTGCTATTTTAATTACCCCGAGCTGCTTGGAGCAACGTGGGTGGTTCTTGCTCGTCCAGCGCTAGCCAACGAGAGACGCTAGAAGGTCCGACGATTTATTCCATTGAAAATGGTTTAAAATAAAGTTTAGAGCCCCCCCAAAAAAACTCAATATATACTGTCGGCGGCGCGACGTATTCCAGGGTGCCTATCCCGAACTAGTTCGGGATATTTAATAAAATGAATTATTTAATCGGAGGCCTCAACGAAGCCCCGGTCTAAACGTCCATCCATGGTCCAGGCCAACACTCGGCCATATAGTGGGAGAAATATGTGAAAAAGGTGTTCACTTCCGGCAGAAAGCGTGAAAATTTGCACCTAGGGGTATTTTTGTGCGCTGAATTCAAAAATTGACGGTCCCAAGCACTTTTCTCAAATTCACTTTTCTCTCATTCACTTACCATAGGGTTAGGGTTAGGAAAAAAAGACCCCCGAAAAATCTTCTTTAAGTAGCATGTGAGGGGTCTATCTAGGGTGTTTTCATGATTCTGAATCCATTCCAAGCATTTGTTTTGCACAAAAAACATTCCTTGGGGAAGAAATGGACCCCACAAACTATGGTTTAGTGATGACGAGTCATCACTTTTCAAAGTTTTGTTGTGTCCATTTCTCGGAAAGGAATGTTTTTTGTGCAAAACAAATGCTTGCAATGGATTCAGAATCCCGAAAAACACCTAGTTTGACCCCTCACATGCTACTTGAAGAAGATTTTTTGGGGGGTCTTTTTTCCCTAGTATGGTAAGTGAATGAGAGCCACCAGATCCCATGGGAAAAGTGCTTGGGACCGTCAATTTTTGAATTCAGCACGCAAAAATACCCCTAAGTGCAAATTTTCACGCTTTCTGCCGGAAGTGAACACATTTGCCTTTTTTTGTTACATATTTCTCCCACTAATACACGGGCCGTAGTCGCGCTAACGGCCGCATCGCGCCGCCCACTCCAATAATAAATCACATCTTTAGACAGGATTTTCTCCGGATTGTGTTCCCAGACCCAAAGAGAACGTTTTTTGAGACTGAAATAGCTTTAGATCGGGCTTCTAAATGGGTTACATTTTGTCTACATGTCAGCTAGCTTCCTCCTCTCGTCACCCATAGCATTGGCTGGAGTGAAATCCCAAGGCACTTGGGACATTGTCGACGGAAGCTAGAGCGAAGGTCTATAGAGAAATGTCTGGCACTCTAGCGCCCCTTGTGGCCGGCGGCACTGTATGAGTTAACTCATTCCCTGCTAGGCCCGATAGTCCCGAGAATATTTTAATGTCTCTACCTGCCAGGCCCGATAGTCCCGAATTTCCTTTTTTTTTTTTTTTTTTTTTTTTTTATGTTTTGACCCCAAAAAATGTAGTAGGCATGATAGCAATCGCGAAATTGCATGTTTAACCCCCATAGCAACCCCATCTTTCAAACATGGCAGCCATCTTTGTTTACATTTTAGGAAAACATAATGGCTGCTAGTTCATGAATGCCTGAACGGATTTCCATTCGGACTTTTTTGTTTGAAAGCTGTGAGCAATGTGGACACACGTGGTGCATTATCTAGGCATGGACATGACATTATCAGTGCACTGAATTACATGGAAGTCTATGGAGACAGAGGCATATGAGAGTACGAAGGTATTTACAAATGGCGGGGAATGTTAAGAGGCCGTAGCAGTATACCGTGTGTGTGTATATTGTGTGTGTGTGTGTGTGTGTGTGTGTGTGTGTGTGTGTGTGTGTGTGTGTGTGTGTGTGTGTGTGTGTGTGTGTGTGTGTGTGTGTGTGTGTGTGTGTGTGTGTGTGTGTGTGTGTGTGTGTGTGTGTGTGTGTGTGTGTGTGTACACATTCTTTTCAGCTGACTACTATTCAAAGAACAAATTAAAATGAAAATGTTCAGTGTTGAAGCTTGTTTTTCTAATGTTAACACTTGGGATGCCATAGTTTTGCCATAACTAATGTAGATTAACTGCCATGTATCTTTCCTATTGTTTTTACCTGATTTTTGGTGGCGGCGTGGCGCTTACGCGGTTGTGCATGCTGCACGCGGTTGTGCACGCGGCGGCACAATCCCGAAGAAGTAAAAATACAACCGCGGTGATGCATGAATTAGATATACAGTAGTCCATAGAACATGGTGCCCTCTTGACCAAACGAGCGATGTGGAAAAACAAAGGGAGAAAATCATTTTTGGAGCTGTGTGAAGCACAGGCTCCCTATACGTGGCCGTGTGGGTCTGTCTGTCTGTGTGTCTGTCTGTCTGTCTGTATGTAGCCTGAACTTCCTAAACTTCGGCACGCCACTAGTCCCACAGTTTTGCCACCACACACTCGCGCCATATGTCAAATCGACCGGCTTACTCGGGAATCGTGGGCTATTACTTTTCTAAGAGAAAGGTTCTATAGTTTAATTGATATTAATTTATTAGTGAATTAATTTTCCCCATTGACTTATAATGGGAATCGCAAAAACTCACATTCAATTATTTGTCTCTCGCAAACCATAGGGGCTAGAGTTTCAAGACTTGGAGAGGAGGTTCATAATGATTTCAAGGATTAAATAAAAAATAATTGTGTCATTTGGCCGCATGGTGGCGCCATAACACCCCACTTTACGTTTTGGCCTGTAACTCTTGAACCGTAGGTCGGAAAATTAAAAATATTTTTTCCCTGGATTCCTTGGGTCATGACGCATCTCCCCATATAGGCCACGCCCATTTGCGCCATGATAGATTTTCCGCCATCTTGAATTTTCTCCAAAACACACTTTTTGCTCCTTTTCCTACATATTTTCTTCAAATGTCACAAAAATCGGTACACATGATCCACACACACACACACACACACACACACACACACACACACACACACACACACACACACACACACACAGCTCCACTTCACACGGGTGTGATTTTTTAAATATTTTTGGGGTATTTTTCTACCTTTATTGATTGGTATACTGTAGGTTGACAGGAAATGGGTAGATAGATGGGGGAGACAACACTCAGCAAAGGTCATCGGGATCGGGACTCGAACCTGCGACACGCTGTCTGTCAGACTCAGGTGGCCCTATGCAAGATAATTTTAGGTGGTCCCCTACTGACGGATGCCTGCGCGGAGCGCGCAAAATTCTTTGTGTTTATATCTTTTGTTTAGTTTTTGCGGATATGGGCGTCTTTGAATGACCTGATCGCCGCCTCAGCACATTGATTTATTACTGACAGACAGTGACCGGAGCAGCCCTGTGCCTGGCAGATCACAACAGATGAAGTCATAACCACTGCAGCACAGCATCGGCACACAGACACAACTTAATAAGGAAAAACTATGAAGGGGGCTGCGGGCCACAGGTGGATTGCAAAATGTAATTTGCAACTATTCAACTGCATGTGGCACATTATCAAATTATTCTGTTGTGTCGTCTGTACGTTACCCTCCCTCCCTGAACCCTTGTTGTCACAAGGCAATTGGGTAAGGTGCAAATGCAGACACAGGTATAGCGTAAACTCTTTCCTTAAGAATCCACAGGAACAATCTCCACTGAAAGACCCCTGAAAAATAGGAGTTAGTGGAGTGGAGTGGAGTGGTGTTAGGAGGTTTTGACCAAAGGGATTTTTACTACTTTTCATTGGTTCAATATTATTTTAACCAACACGCAGACATAAAGGGTGTTCAATAGCACATATTTATGAAAAAAGAGAGGGCCAATCGGGTGGAGTTAGCTGGTTTGGCAGAAAGTGTGGGGTTAGGAGGTTTTGTCCCAAGCACTTTTTACTACTTTTCCATTGGTTCAATATTATGTTAACCAACACTCAGCTGTAAAGGGTGTTCAATAGCCCTGATTTATGCCAAAAAAATCAAAAACCTCAAAAATGGAGTTAAGAGCAATACTAGGGTAATACTGGTACCAAGAGAAAGGTGCATCACAGGGGTGAGTGCTGAATGATCCTTATGTCTCGCTCAGACATCAGTGTGACATCATGGGGGTGGAACTGTGACACTTCTAGACAGCTTTCTGTTACTATTTTCCAACTTAGCTATCTTGTTGCTAAATTTATTTGCTTAATTCATTCATAGATTAATTAATATGTATGTGTGTGCGTGCGTGCGTGCGTGCGTGCGTGAGAGAGAGAGAGAGAGAGTATGTTGGCTTAAACCAGAAAAGAGCGCAAAGACTGTTCTGCCCAATTCCTACGTTTTATTCAGTTTACAGGCTACTTATGGGGAAAATGCACATGGGGAGTCGGAGAGGGGCGACGTTTATTAACGTTAAAGTCAACCAACATGTCAGGAGAAAGTTGAGGCTGGTTGGTTTGGGAAGAGAATAGTAAGGCGTAATGCTGTTACACCAACCACAACAATATCCACTTTTCGGGGAGAAGCCCATTACAAAAGATCTGGACATGGCTAAGATAGCTATAAGAAACAATAAACACCATAAATGAATTGGAGTTGACGTTGAAACGTTCAATGTTACTGTTGTCAGTTTGAATCCGTCTATCTTCTGGGTATTTTCCAGTGCTCACACAGTCCAAAACATGGATTTGGTCCTCACTCCAGTCCAAAGGATGAAGTTCACCTGAATGTCCATTCTCCAGGGAGTGGCAAGTAACTCCTTTGATTATTTGTCACACAGTCATTATATGTGAAATGTGTTACATTGATCTTGGTCTGATATGCAATTTGTCAGGTGAACATGCCAAGCATAACTGAACCTAGCTTATCAAAAGCATTCATCCATGTTGGATTTTGGACAGTGCATGGGTTGTACAGTACCTTAGTGAGGAACTGCACATAGACACACCATTCGTCTGGGCATATCTAGCCCATTCAAGTCAAGCTAACTTTGGGGATAGTCTGTATAATATAAGCCTTTAGTGTATATTGTAAAGATTCTTATATTAACAAACGGAATACTCTGAATTGTGCTATAGAAATGGGATTTGAACAGATTGCAAAGACCACCAGTAAAATGTCCTTGAAGTACACAAACCTCATTATCTAAATGAGTTCTAAAAGTCTGAATTTCAGCTTAACCTGGCTTGTAAACAGGATATACACAAATTAATACAATGGAATACTGAATGAAGTATTCTGAATACGAGGAGGTTGGAATACTACTGGAACATACATGTGCATATAAACACGTTTGGCAGTGGTTAAACCATTCCTTTTCATAGGCCTACAGTATGCATGGTGGCGCCATAACACCCCACTTTACGTTTTGGCCTGTAACTCTTGAACCGTAGGTCGGAAAATTAAAAATATGTTTTCCCTGGATTCCTTGGGTCATGACGCATCTCCCCATATAGGCCACGCCCATTTGCGCCATGATAGATTTTCCGCCATCTTGAATTTTCTCCAAAACACACTTTTTGCTCCTTTTCCTACATATTTTCTTCAAATGTCACAAAAATCGGTACACATGATCCACACACACACACACACACACACACACACACACACACACACACACACACACACACACACACACAGCTCCACTTCACACGGGTGTGATTTTTTAAATATTTTTGGGGTATTTTTCTACCTTTATTGATTGGTATACTGTAGGTTGGCAGGAAATGGGTAGATAGATGGGGGAGACAACACTCAGCAAAGGTCATCGGGATCGGGACTCGAACCTGCGACACGCTGTCTGTCAGACTCAGGTGGCCCTATGCAAGATAATTTTAGGTGGTCCCCTACTGACGGATGCCTGCGCGGAGCGCGCAAAATTCTTTGTGTTTATATCTTTTGTTTAGTTTTTGCGGATATGGGCGTCTTTGAATGACCTGATCGCCGCCTCAGCACATTGATTTATTACTGACAGACAGTGACCGGAGCAGCCCTGTGCCTGGCAGATCACAACAGATGAAGTCATAACCACTGCAGCACAGCATCGGCACACAGACACAACTTAATAAGGAAAAACTATGAAGGGGGCTGTGGGCCACAGGTGGATTGCAAAATGTAATTTGCAACTATTCAACTGCATGTGGCACATTATCAAATTATTCTGTTGTGTCGTCTGTACGTTACCCTCCCTCTCTGAACCCTTGTTGTCACAAGGCAATTGGGTAAGGTGCAAATGCAGACACAGGTATAGCGTAAACTCTTTCCTTAAGAATCCACAGGAACAATCTCCACTGAAAGACCCCTGAAAAATAGGAGTTAGTGGAGTGGAGTGGAGTGGTGTTAGGAGGTTTTGACCAAAGGGATTTTTACTACTTTTCATTGGTTCAATATTATTTTAACCAACACGCAGACATAAAGGGTGTTCAATAGCACATATTTATGAAAAAAGAGAGGGCCAATCGGGTGGAGTTAGCTGGTTTGGCAGAAAGTGTGGGGTTAGGAGGTTTTGTCCCAAGCACTTTTTACTACTTTTCCATTGGTTCAATATTATGTTAACCAACACTCAGCTGTAAAGGGTGTTCAATAGCCCTGATTTATGCCAAAAAATCAAAAACCTCAAAAATGGAGTTAAGAGATTTTTTTCCTGATAAGCAGCAAGCTAAATGCTTTGAGTACTAATTCGATTTACAGTAGGACACATTTACGCAAAGATTAAATGGATGGTGTGTCTCAAAGGGTGTCCCTTCAAACACTTCTTGAAAGAAGTGTTTGAATAATGTGAGTCCACAGTCTTGTCTTGAGACTTCTGGGATACTGGCAATACTAGGGTAATACTGGTACCGAGAGAAAGGTGCATCACAGGGGTGAGTGCTGAATGATCCTTATGTCTCGCTCAGACATCAGTGTGACATCATGGAGGTGGAACTGTGACACTTCTAGACAGCTTTCTGTTACTATTTTCCAACTTAGCTATCTTGTTGCTAAATTTATTTGCTTAATTCATTCATGGATTAATTAATATGCATGCATGTGCGTGCGTGTGTGTGTGTGAGAGAGAGAGAGTATGTTGGCTTAAACCAGAAAAGAGCGCAAAGACTGTTCTGCCCAATTCCTACGTTTTATTCAGTTTACAGGCTACTTATGGGGAAAATGCACATGGGGAGTCGGAGAGGGGCGACGTTTATTAACGTTAAAGTCAACCAACATGTCAGGAGAAAGTTGAGGCTGGTTGGTTTGGGAAGAGAACAGTAAGGCGTAATGCTGTTACACCAACCACAACAATATCCACTTTTCGGGGAGACGCCCATTACAAAAGATCTGGACATGGCTAAGATAGCTATAAGAAACAATAAACACCATAAATGAATTGGAGTTGACGTTGAAACGTTCAATGTTACTGTTGTCAGTTTGAATCCGTCTATCTTCTGGGTATTTTCCAGTGCTCACACAGTCCAAAACATGGATTTGGTCCTCACTCCAGTCCAAAGGATGAAGTTCACCTGGATGTCCATTCTCCAGGGAGTGGCAAGTAACTCCTTTGATTATTTGTCACACAGTCATTATGTGTGAAATGTGTTACATTGATCTTGGTCTGATATGCAATTTGTCAGGTGAACATGCCAAGCATAACTGAACCTAGCTTATCAAAAGCATTCATCCATGTTGGATTTTGGACAGTGCATGGGTTGTACAGTACCTTAGTGAGGAACTGCACATAGACACACCATTCGTCTGGGCATATCTAGCCCATTCAAGTCAAGCTAACTTTGGGGATAGTCTGTATAATATAAGCCTTTAGTGTATATTGTAAAGATTCTTATATTAACAAACGGAATACTCTGAATTGTGCTATAGAAATGGGATTTGAACAGATTGCAAAGACCACCAGTAAAATGTCCTTGCAGTACACAAACCTCATTATCTAAATCAGTTCTAAAAGTCTGAATTTCAGCTTAACCTGGCTTGTAAACAGGATATACACAAATTCATAAAATGGAATACTGAATGAAGTATTCTGAATACGAGGAGGTTGGAATACTACTGGAACATACACGTGGTGCATATAGGGTGTGCCAAATGTAGTTTTAAGAGCGGCCATTTCTTGGGTAAACAGAGCCTTACACAGGTGTTCTGATTAGACTATAGCATTAGTTCTATGCAATCAAACAATTGAAACACCTGTGTTTTTACCCAAGAAATGGCCGCTAAGGACTACAATGACGTAGCCGCTGGCACACACTATAAACACGTTTGGCAGTGGTTAAACCATTCCTTTTCATAGGCCTACAGTATATTCCTCCCAACCACAGATCGACAATCCACGCTTGACTTATTATGGCATTATGAGATTTGACTGTGGACTGTGGATGTAAAGATTTGGACCTTGGGTTTGTTTAGCCTACTGTTAGTTTTTTCGTATGTTTGTGAGCCAAGCGTATGCATGTGCATTTCGTGGGGCTTGTGCACATCTCGCTCCTGTCCAGTTCCTTCTCAGTTCGAAACCTACGACCCGCTCTCCTCACAGTCTTTGCTGGTCTGCTCCGCCCGCTCCGCTCCGTCCACCAGGGCGGTGTCGGGGTGCACCTCCTCGTCGTCCAGGGTCACCACCACGGGGGGCCCCCGTATCTCCCTCCTCACTGTTCCCCCTCCTCCTCCGGCTCCCTCCCTCTTCGCCTCCTCCTCGTCCTCGTCCTCTTCCTCGCCGGCGTCCGTGTCCTGGCTGGCCGAGTCGGTGCAGGTGGAGGAGAGGGACGAGAGCTTGTGACGCCACTCGGCCTGGGTGGGCACCTGCAGGCTGATCTCTGTGGTGAACGACTCCACGTCTGGGTCTGGATATGGAGAGAGGGGTTGTTTGCGTTATAGGCTGTTTTTGGCTTATTTATTTATTTAGACGTTTCAGATACTAATAAAGGATATTATATATGTATAAAATATATCGTCGTTGTCGGGTGGAAACCTCGTGTATGTCCAAAACCGTTTGTTTTGTAGTTCACGACGCCTCGCGCCGCGAGGCATTGCGTGCTTGTAGATCTGCTATTTTCACTAGTTTTGTGTGACGGTCTTGCGTGATGAACCAGGGCTTTACTTTACGAACAAACGTACAAATTTGAAACTTGGGAGATACAAGGTTTCTGCCCGAGCTGACAGTGATGTAGACCTAAAATAAAATAGATTAAAAATAAATTAAGTGTGTTAAAAAGACCAGGAAGCTGCCCAGGGACACATGTTGTGTGACAGACTTGATTCAGTGAATTGGTATACAGTACACTTCAGTAACCAAACTGCACGCTCACAACATGGTGAATGTATCACATTGTGGGGTTGTAGATCTTCTGTTTTAGCAATTTGTGAGATCTTTATTTTCACCTATAATAATAACAAGTCCAGAATAGGCTTAAAGTGGTTAAAGTCTTAGAATAATTGACATACAACATTTATCACAACATGTAACAAACCAACTGCATTTTCATGGTCCTGAGAAAAACAGGTTGGGTCATCATTATACTGTATGTGCATGACATGATCTCTCTCTCTCTGTGTGTGTGTGTGTGTGTGTGTGTGTGTGTGTGTGTGTGTGTGTGTGTGTGTGTGTGTGTGTGTGTGTGTCAGGGACGTGCTGGCCATTGGGAAAAGCGGGACAACTCCCGAACGGCCGGTTCATTATCGGTCGGTCCAGGCCGGGCCATTAGGAAAAAATGAAACTGTTTGCACAAAAGTAAAAATTTTACTGTTTGCACAAAAAGTAGTGAAAACAGCAGATCTACAAGCACACAACGCCTCGCACCGCTAGGCGCTGTGTGCTTGTAGATCGGCTGTTTTGACTAGTTTAAATAAATAAAAATTTTTGGACATACACAGTGGCGAAACTAGCCCCCGGTGTGCCCCGATGCGAGATTTTCACCAAGTGCCCCACAACAACAACAACAACAACAACAACAACAACAACAACCACCTTTTTTCTACAGCGCAAATGCAGACAGCGCAAATGCGGGACACCAGGCTCCAACAGAAGACATCTACACACTCGCCATCTAATTCATGACAATATGTAGCCCAACCAAGTAGTGTCTCACTGTCTCCATCTCTCTCTGGTGCTAATGAACTCTTCCCTATGGCACTCCAACACAACAACTCTGACATTAGTCTTCACACTACAAACATCACCACGCCGTTTTTCCAAAACAGCATTATAAATATCATCCATTAAGACAACTAGGCCTACATTAATGACAGCACACAGTTTAATTGACAGTGATGCATCACTGCAAACCAGCATTATTTATATTAATTACTTAACTCACCTGCTAAAGTAAGGTGGATGACAACAACAAGACCAGTTGGGCACGTTTTGTTCCATATTCCACAGTGTCTTGGTTTTAGAGAGCATGGCAAATATTAACTGTTCCCCAAAGTCGTGTGTTGAAACTTTATATTCCATAATGCCCGAGAGTGTTGTTTTTACTTCATAAGTTCAGAACGTCTCTTCAGCCTGTGTTCCGTCAGCAGCACTAAGGGGCCCTGTCATAGCTTCCTGTCATACCAGTGGACATTTCAAAACAAGAGTCATTGTATTGGATATTTGTAAAGTGATCATTCAACACATGTTTTATTTTGAAATGGTAGCAGCCTACTACAGGAAATAGATGCAACAGATCAGGACAGAAGCGGCTCCGTCTGTATACATTGTTATTATTAGATTATTTATTTTTTCTCCTCCACCTGCGTGTGCCCCTGGACGTCACGGGCCCTAATGCGCATGCGTCGGCTGCGTCAGCGGTAGTTACGCCCCTGAATACATGTGCATATCATATGGAAACTAGAAAATATTGTTCCTTCGAAACAATTGTGGGCTCGCTTCAAGCCAGAAAACAATGTCTATAAAAGTACAAAATGTCAAGATCGCAGGCAGTGCTCTCTTTGACGTTACTGAAATTAGCTGCATGCATGATTTGAGGCATTTTGTTCCAAAAATGTGTTATGCAAAAGTTGACCCGCTGGTGGCGCTATAACAGGCCAATGTGAGAAGGGAGGCATCTGTTCCTTGACCTAGTGGGAATGTGCTTGCAAGATTTCACGCATATCGCAGGCTGTATTCATGAATTAATTAAAAAATAAAGTGTGCGTGCGTGCGTGCGTGCGTGCGTGCGTGCGTGCGTGCGTGCGTGCGTGAATGAATGAATAAATAATAAAGTGTGCGTGCGTGCACGTGCGTTCGTTCGTTCGCTCGTTCGTTTGCACTTTATTTATTTATTCATTCATTCATTGAATGAATGAATGAATGACTACTCACTACGGTCGTCTGTATTTTTTAAGCCCTGGGAAACCCACCTTAACGCCCTCATTAGCATGATGTATGCGAGCATAATCTATGCAAACCACGCCCACACGCATTTCCAAACCATGCCCCGCCCCCAATTTGCATATATCGACTAAGCTCCTCCCCTTCATTTACATACGGTCGTCTGCATTTTTTACGCGCTGGGGAACCTACCTTAACACCCTCATTAGCATAATGTATGCGAGCATAATGTATGCGAACCACACCCAAACGCATTTCCAAACCATGCCCCGCCCCCAATTTGCATATTTCGACTAAGCTCCTCCCCTTCATTTACATACGGTCGTCTGAATTTTTTACGCGCTGGGAAACCTACCTTGACACCCTCATTAGCATAATGTATGCGAGCATAATGTATGCAAACCACGCCCACACGCATTTCCAAACCATGCCCCGCCCCCAATTTGCATATGTCGACTAAGCTCCTCCCCTTCATTTACATACGGTCGTCTGCATTTTTTACGCGCTGGAAAACCCACCTTAACGCCCTCATTAGCATGATGTATGCGAGCATAATCTATGCAAACCACGCCCATACGCATTTCCAAACCATGCCCCGCCCCCAATTTGCATATGTCGACTAAGCTCCTCCCCTTCATTTACATACGGTCGTCTGCATTTTTTACGCGCTGGGGAACCTACCTTAACACCCTCATTAGCATAATGTATGCGAGCATAATGTATGCAAACCACGCCCACACGCATTTCCAAACCATGCCCGCCCCCAATTTGCATACTTCGACTAAGCTCCTCCCCTTCACTTACATACGGCCGTCTGCATTTTTTACGCGCTGGGAAACCTACCTTAACACCCTCATTAGCATAATGTATGCGAGCATAATGTATGCAAACCACGCCCACACGCATTTCCAAACCATGCCCCGCCCCCAATTTGCATATGTCGACTAAGCTCCTCCCCTTCATTTACATACGGCCGCCTGCATTTTTTACGCGCTGGGAAACGCCACTTAACAGCCTCATTAGCATAATTTATGCGGACCACACCCACACGCATTTCCAAACCATGCACCGCCCCCAATTTTTTAAAGTCGACTAAGCTCCTCCCCTTCATTTACATACGGTCGTCTGCTTTTTTTACGCGCTGGGAAACCTACCTTAACGCCCTCATTAGCATAATGTATGCGAGCATAATGTATGCGCACCACGCCCACACACATTTCCAAACCACGCCCCGCCCCCAATTTGCATATGTCGACTAAGCTCCTCCCCTTCATTTACATACGGCCGCCTGCATTTTTTACGCGCTGGGAAACGCCACTTAACAGCCTCATTAGCATAATTTATGCGGACCACACCCACACGCATTTCCAAACCATGCACCGCCCCCAATTTTTTAAAGTCGACTAAGCTCCTCCCCTTCATTTACATACGGTCGTCTGCTTTTTTTACGCGCTGGGAAACCTACCTTAACGCCCTCATTAGCATAATGTATGCGAGCATAATGTATGCGCACCACGCCCACACACATTTCCAAACCACGCCCCGCCCCCAATTTGCATATGTCGACTAAGCTCCTCCCCTTCATTTACATACGGCCGCCTGCATTTTTTACGCGCTGGGAAACGCCACTTAACAGCCTCATTAGCATAATTTATGCGGACCACACCCACACGCATTTCCAAACCATGCACCGCCCCCAATTTTTTTAAGTCGACTAAGCTCCTCCCCTTCATTTACATACGGTCGTCTGCTTTTTTTACGCGCTGGGAAACCTACCTTAACGCCCTCATTAGCATAATGTATGCGAGCATAATCTATGCGCACCACGCCCACACACATTTCCAAACCACGCCCCGCCCCCAATTTGCATATGTCGACTAAGCTCCTCCCCTTCATTTACATACGGCCGCCTGCATTTTTTACGCGCTGGGAAACGCCACTTAACAGCCTCATTAGCATAATTTATGCGGACCACACCCACACGCATTTCCAAACCATGCACCGCCCCCAATTTTTTTAAGTCGACTAAGCTCCTCCCCTTCATTTACATACGGCCGTCTGCATTTTTTACGCGCTGGGAAACCTACCTTAACGCCCTCATTAGCATAATGTATGCGAGCATAATGTATGCGCACCACGCCCACACGCATTTCCAAACCATGCCCCCCCCCATTTGCATAAGTCGGCTTCATTTACATAATTAATGCGTGCGACGCCCACAAAACTCATTACGTTAGGCCCACTCATTAAGTCAGACTCCTCCCTCTTTTCGAAACCACGACCACTCATTAAGTTAAACTCCTCCCACTCATTAAGTTAGACTCCCATTAGTCTAATTAGTCTAATTAGCCCCGCCTCCTGCATTAGCGTGTAACAAGACGCGCGCGTCAAATGCAAGTTGTGCAGTCTCATTTACATAATTGATGCAGACCACGCCCAACCTCATTTACATAATTGATGCAGACCACGCCCCCAATTTGAATAATTAGGCTAATTAGCCCCGCCCCCCTGCATTCGCGTGTAATTAGCAACAAGAAGCGCGCGTCAAATGCATGTTGTGCAGTCTCATTTACATAATTGATGCAGACCACGCCCCTCATTAACATAATTAATGCAAACCACGCCCCCAACCTCATTAGCATAATTAATGCAGCCTCATATACATGATAATCAGGCTCGCCGCCCCGCACGCGATGACACCCTCGGGGACCGCTATTTATTTATTTATTTATTTATTTATTTATTTATTTAGGAAGAAAGAAAGAAAGAAAGAAAGAAAGAAAGAAAGGAAGGAAGGAAGGAAGGAAAGAAAGGTTGCACGCTATTTAATTATTTATTTATTTATCTATTTATTGAAGGAAGGAAGGAAGGAAGGAAGGAAGGAAAGAAAGGTTGCACGCTATTTAATTATTTATTTATTTATTGAAGGAAGGAAGGAAGGAAGGAAGGAAGGAAGGAAGGAAGATGTACGCTATTTGTTTATATATATTTATTTATTTATTTATTTATTTAGCCGATAGGCAGACGCCTGGATGAATGAATGAAATAATGAATGAATGAATGAATGAATGAATGAATGAATAAATAAATAAATAAATAAATAAATAAATAAATAAATAAATAAATAAATAAATAGTCAGTCTCGACAGGGGCCTCATATAATAATAATAATTAATGAAATAAATAAAGCTCCTTTTAGTTGACCTTGTACCAGTGAGCCCAGCCAGTGCAGGGGGCGGGGCCATAATTAATTAATTAATTATTTAAAGAATCAGTAGCCTACGCAGTCGGGGGAAAGTTAGTTGCCGGGGCCAATGTGTCCTTTCGGCCTGGTGCAGACAGGGAAATAATTAATTCATTCATTCATTCATTAAATAAATACAGCCAAGGAGTGTGTGTGTGTGTGTGTGTGTGTGTGTGTGTGTGTGTGTGTGTGTGTGTGTGTGCAACGTTTGGCATGGATAAATAAATAATTAAACCAGTAAGACTCCCTAATATATACTGCGTGGCGATTTGCGTGATTTTAGGGCAAAATCTGTAGGAGTAGTGTCCAGAATGGGTTTCGCCTCATGGTGGCGCTAGAAGAGGAGGAGAGAATCGATGGGTGGAGGGCAAGGACTGTCTGTGCAAAATTTGGCACGGATCAGGCCAGCGGTTGCAGAGATATGAGCAGTGCAAAAGTGTGACGGACATACAGACAGCTGGTCGAGGTTTCGATAGTAACTGCGACCTGACGGTCGCAATCATTCATTTGTCAGCCTCGACAGTGGCGGCGCCCAAAACAGCTGATCCACACGCTCACATATGCAGCCTTGTAGATCGGCTGTTTTTATTGTTTTATTTTTTTAATTGTTTCCCCTGCATAGTGCTTTGTTCTATCCGTCATTCAATGTTATATGAGATACTTCAATGGTTTCCTGTGGAAATAAGCTTAGTCTTTTCTAGGATCTCCTTTTAGTTGACCTTGTACCAGTGAACTGTACTGTCAATGACACTGTATACCTATGACAGTCCTGTATCAATAATTAGTTCATTCATGAATGACTTCCCTGTGGAAATAAGCCAACAACATTACTGGGATCTCCTTTTAGTTGGGCTTGTACCAAATCATGTTTATTACGTATCTATCTATCTCTCTATCTTCCTATCAATTAGTCACATGCATTCACATTGCACTGAATGCACGCACGCACAGGTCAGCTCAGCTTAGCAGCTGGCTTTTTTTTTTTTTTTTTTCTCTCTCAGAGCTCCAGACTCAGACACCGAGGTCTCGGAGGGCACCCAAGCCGGACTGCGTGCTCTGGCTGCGGCCGCGAAGCGGCCGCGGCCCCCCTCAACCCCCTGGAGCCAGGTAGAGTCTGGTGAAATAAAACCTATCAGTAGGTCCCCATCAACAGATGTCGCTGTAGCCAAGGAATTCTCCCCCAGTCACTCACCTGACACACCAGGAAGTGCAGTGCACCAGGTTAAACTGCCCCACGTTGTCACAGTAATCATTGCTATAGAGTGCTTGTTCAGTAACAGTGTTAAACGGCTCTCTATTGTGACAGGAATCAATCGTTCCCATAGCGTGTTTGTTCAGTAACAGTGTTACAGTGTGATATGAAAGAATCCACATGAGGGCAGTGTTTCCATTCTCAACTCACTGAGATGAAAAGAGGGCTGAACCCAATGCGACACAACAAGTCCTATTATTTAGAAGTCACATCAATGTCAGCATTTTGTTTTTTCCTCCCTTTTTTTACATTAGGGGAATGCTGCTTGTGCTGTATATTCATTTAGTTTCATTTAGCAAGTTTCAATCAAATAGCTCTCTCTATATTGTGACAGTAATCATTGCTATAGAGTGTTCAGTAACAGTGTTAAATAGCTCTATATTGTGACAGTAATCATTGCTATAGTGTTTGTTTGGCTCCTGTGTTGAACGATTAAAAATCCGGGGTTTTAAGCAGGGACCCCTTAGCAGAGAGAGATGAAGCAGGGACCCCCACAACCTGTTCATAGATTCCATATAGTTTCATTGTTTGACAGCACAATCGTCAGTGTGTTTTGGATTCATTACATGGCAATTAGTGTTTTCAGATATTTAACCACTTGAACCCTTAATACTTGTTCAACTTGACCTTTTACTCTGTACTTGGTCTGCTCTTTTTTCCCCCCTCTACACCAACGCTCTTTGCCGAAAATAGCACATCTACAAGCTCGTTGTGAGCTTGTAGATCAGCTATTTTTGAAAAAGTCGTGAAAATGTGTGCAAATATTTTAATATAATTATGTATATTCAAAGCTCAACGTTTGTAACTCAAATGTTGCTTCTGGGTGGTCCCTGGAACTAAATATTTGAGATGGGGGTCCGTGTGGACAAATACATATCATTTTGGCTGGCGGTCCTTCACATGAAAAGGTTTGAGAACCACTGACATATAGTAGTCTCTCAAGAACAGACTAACTGAGCTTTTCTTTGACGATGGCCAGCCAGATTGCTGACATAGAAACATAGGTTTTTCAAAAAAACTTTACAAGGATTCAAAAGAAACTTATAGAATCGGGTCAAAATTCAAATTTTCACCATTATTCAAAAATAGCAGATCTACAAGCTCGCAGCGCGGCACTCGGTGCCGCGCTGTGAGCTTGTATATCTGCTTTTTTTAATATTTAAAGCATAAAATATTGCGTCATAATAAAATCTACACACACACACACACACACACACACACTTACACACACACACACACACACACACACACACACACACACACACACACACACACACACACACACAGCTCCACTTCACACGGGTGTGATTTTTTAAATATTTTTGGGGTATTTTTCTACCTTTATTGATTGGTATACTGTAGGTTGACAGGAAATGGGTAGATAGATGGGGGAGACAACACTCAGCAAAGGTCATCGGGATCGGGACTCGAACCTGCGACACGCTGTCTGTCAGACTCAGGTGGCCCTATGCAAGATAATTTTAGGTGGTCCCCTACTGACGGATGCCTGCGCGGAGCGCGCAAAATTCTTTGTGTTTATATCTTTTGTTTAGTTTTTGCGGATATGGGCGTCTTTGAATGACCTGATCGCCGCCTCAGCACATTGATTTATTACTGACAGACAGTGACCGGAGCAGCCCTGTGCCTGGCAGATCACAACAGATGAAGTCATAACCACTGCAGCACAGCATCGGCACACAGACACAACTTAATAAGGAAAAGCTATGAAGGGGGCTGTGGGCCACAGGTGGATTGCAAAATGTAATTTGCAACTATTCAACTGCATGTGGCACATTATCAAATTATTCTGTTGTGTCGTCTGTACGTTACCCTCCCTCTCTGAACCCTTGTTGTCACAAGGCAATTGGGTAAGGTGCAAATGCAGACACAGGTATAGCGTAAACTCTTTCCTTAAGAATCCACAGGAACAATCTCCACTGAAAGACCCCTGAAAAATAGGAGTTAGTGGAGTGGAGTGGAGTGGTGTTAGGAGGTTTTGACCAAAGGGATTTTTACTACTTTTCATTGGTTCAATATTATTTTAACCAACACGCAGACATAAAGGGTGTTCAATAGCACATATTTATGAAAAAAGAGAGGGCCAATCGGGTGGAGTTAGCTGGTTTGGCAGAAAGTGTGGGGTTAGGAGGTTTTGTCCCAAGCACTTTTTACTACTTTTCCATTGGTTCAATATTATGTTAACCAACACTCAGCTGTAAAGGGTGTTCAATAGCCCTGATTTATGCCAAAAAAATCAAAAACCTCAAAAATGGAGTTAAGAGCAATACTAGGGTAATACTGGTACCAAGAGAAAGGTGCATCACAGGGGTGAGTGCTGAATGATCCTTATGTCTCGCTCAGACATCAGTGTGACATCATGGGGGTGGAACTGTGACACTTCTAGACAGCTTTCTGTTACTATTTTCCAACTTAGCTATCTTGTTGCTAAATTTATTTGCTTAATTCATTCATAGATTAATTAATATGTATGTGTGTGCGTGCGTGCGTGCGTGCGTGCGTGCGTGCGTGAGAGAGAGAGAGAGAGAGAGTATGTTGGCTTAAACCAGAAAAGAGCGCAAAGACTGTTCTGCCCAATTCCTACGTTTTATTCAGTTTACAGGCTACTTATGGGGAAAATGCACATGGGGAGTCGGAGAGGGGCGACGTTTATTAACGTTAAAGTCAACCAACATGTCAGGAGAAAGTTGAGGCTGGTTGGTTTGGGAAGAGAATAGTAAGGCGTAATGCTGTTACACCAACCACAACAATATCCACTTTTCGGGGAGAAGCCCATTACAAAAGATCTGGACATGGCTAAGATAGCTATAAGAAACAATAAACACCATAAATGAATTGGAGTTGACGTTGAAACGTTCAATGTTACTGTTGTCAGTTTGAATCCGTCTATCTTCTGGGTATTTTCCAGTGCTCACACAGTCCAAAACATGGATTTGATCCTCACTCCAGTCCAAAGGATGAAGTTCACCTGAATGTCCATTCTCCAGGGAGTGGCAAGTAACTCCTTTGATTATTTGTCACACAGTCATTATGTGTGAAATGTGTTACATTGATCTTGGTCTGATATGCAATTTGTCAGGTGAACATGCCAAGCATAACTGAACCTAGCTTATCAAAAGCATTCATCCATGTTGGATTTTGGACAGTGCATGGGTTGTACAGTACCTTAGTGAGGAACTGCACATAGACACACCATTCGTCTGGGCATATCTAGCCCATTCAAGTCAAGCTAACTTTGGGGATAGTCTGTATAATATAAGCCTTTAGTGTATATTGTAAAGATTCTTATATTAACAAACGGAATACTCTGAATTGTGCTATAGAAATGGGATTTGAACAGATTGCAAAGACCACCAGTAAAATGTCCTTGAAGTACACAAACCTCATTATCTAAATGAGTTCTAAAAGTCTGAATTTCAGCTTAACCTGGCTTGTAAACAGGATATACACAAATTAATACAATGGAATACTGAATGAAGTATTCTGAATACGAGGAGGTTGGAATACTACTGGAACATACATGTGCATATAAACACGTTTGGCAGTGGTTAAACCATTCCTTTTCATAGGCCTACAGTATATTCCTCCCAACCACAGATCGACAATCCACGCTTGACTTATTATGGCATTATGAGATTGACTGTGGATGTAAAGATTTGGACCTTGGGTTTGTTTAGCTTACTGTTAGTTTTTTTTGTATGTTTGTGAGCCAAGCGTAGGCTATGCATGTGCATTTCGTGGGGCTTATGCACATCTCGCTCCAGTCCAGTTCCTTCTCAGTTCGAAACCTATGACCCGCTCTCCTCACAGTCTTTGCTGGTCTGCTCCGCCCGCTCCGCTCCGTCCACCAGGGCGGTGTCGGAGTGCACCTCGTCGTCGTCCAGGGTCACCACCACGGGGGGCCCCCGTATCCCCCTCCTCACTGTTCCCCCTCCTCCTCCGGCTCCCTCCCTCTTGGCCTCCTCCTCGTCCTCGTCCTCTTCCTCGCCGGCGTCCGTGTCCTGGCTGGCCGAGTCGGTGCAGGTGGAGGAGAGGGACGAGAGCTTGTGACGCCACTCGGCCTGGGTGGGCACCTGCAGGCTGATCTCTGTGGTGAACGACTCCACGTCTGGGTCTGGATATGGAGAGAGGGGTTGTTTGCGTTATAGGCTGTTTTTGGCTTATTTATTTATTTAGACGTTTCAGATACTAATAAAGGATATTATATATGTATAAAATATATCGTCGTTGTCGGGTGGAAACCTCGTGTATGTCCAAAACCGTTTGTTTTGTAGTTCACGACGCCTCGCGCCGCGAGGCATTGCGTGCTTGTAGATCTGCTATTTTCACTAGTTTTGTGTGACGGTCTTGCGTGATGAACCAGGGCTTTACTTTACGAACAAACGTACAAATTTGAAACTTGGGAGATACAAGGTTTCTGCCCGAGCTGACAGTGATGTAGACCTAAAATAAAATAGATTAAAAATAAATTAAGTGTGTTAAAAAGACCAGGAAGCTGCCCAGGGACACATGTTGTGTGACAGACTTGATTCAGTGAATTGGTAGTTTATAAATACTGTAGATATGAAGGGGGAAGGCAACAGCCCTCAGTTGGTTCACAAACTGAATCCCTAGTCACACCAGTAGCCTCCTGTCCAGAGAGAGAAAACCACAGTTACTGAGGGGGAAATACAGTATTCATCACAGGTCTCCAGCCTGAATGCTCCCCAATCGAACCGTAGATAGTGCGCAACGTGGCTGAACTTGACACATTATCTAGTAATCTACTGTAGCACCCCAAGACAGTTTTGTGATGTCTTCTTCTTCAGTTGAAAATATAACAACAAGCATCGAAACATGTTTTGTATTTGTCTGTAGCCTGGTCCAAAGACACATTGTAAAGTCAATGGGGAACTTTGTCATTCCCCCCTCTTTAAAACAAAAGACAAACAGTTGCATTATTCATTATTTATTTGTGATCTCTCTAGAGAAATCCTTAACTCCTCTTTAATGATCATGTAAAAAAAAAAAAGGCTTGACTTAGATTTGCATAACATCATGCATGCTGAGTGATTTACTCCTCCTGGAATGTTCTTAGTTTCCAAAGACGCTGTTATGTAATTGCTTGTTGAAAGTGAAACAGGGACATTTCATCCA
This sequence comes from Nannobrachium achirus, assembly GCF_963921795.1. Classification (NCBI taxonomy): domain Eukaryota; kingdom Metazoa; phylum Chordata; class Actinopteri; order Myctophiformes; family Myctophidae; genus Nannobrachium; species Nannobrachium achirus. The sequence continues at coordinate 57,807,618 of NC_137819.1, forward strand.
TCTCAGATATCATATAATGTATAGTAGACTAATGAAACATCTCATCTGAACTACACTGGTGTACTGTATCAATCACAGGTTCATGTGTTTTACTTTGACAAGAGTGTCTACTTAAAGGACGACTTAAGCATGTTTCAACTTTCAACATATCTTCATATTGTAGCCGGCCAGAGCTGAACTTGGGGGCCACCGTAGGCTACTTCCTCATTGGCAATCAGGTGCAGTATAAGAAACAAACAAACCCTAGACTGCTGGATTGCTGCTTGGGTCTTGTGTTTGTGTTATCTTTATCCCTGCAGGGGTGAGTAACTGACAAATGAGTGTTCTTGATCATTGTACCAAAACTGTATTTTAATAATTATTTTGCTACTGCCCAGGTTTAAGGTCATGTGTCTCAAGACCTGCAGTGACAAGTCCATGTGCCAAGAAGAGATCATTTGAAATAACACAGACAAACAAAGGTATATAAATGATTTGTGGTGGTTGATTGATTCTGATTGTTTTGTTTGTATAATTTGCTAAAATGATCTTGTTTCCACTCTTAAGAGTTCACCACTGCTGTTTTGTTTTAGCTGACTTTTAGCTTTAGCTTAGTTCCCCCTGTGAGCTGGTTGGCTGCAACCTAGCCCATGTTTGCTGGTCTTTGATTATGTTGGGGGTTGTAATTTAATTGTTACACTGATATCTGCATTATAAATGGACTGTTATATTATTATATTGTAATTAGGCATATCATAAATGTACATGTATGTACAGTTGAAACTGAAATATCATTCTGTCCTAAACTTGAATAAACTCCATGTGTTTGCGGGAGGTCTCACTCTCAAGCCCTTAATATCGAACGTATGTGAGGAACCCAAATGTATTCATCATATTTCTTTTCCTTGATATAATATCACTGGCGTTGTCATTCTTGCATTGATCCTAAAAATAAATTCCTTGCCACCAGGTTACAATATAATATAGGTCCTCACTAATGTTCATGATAAAATAGCAGAAAAAAATATATGTCTGTCTCATAGGTGGGCTGTGGGTAGTTCAGAAACCCGTCTATCAGTGACATAATCGATGGGGAATCCAAGCTAATAGGAACTGTAGTGTAGGCTTTCTATTCCTGAAAAGTTAATTACTATGCTGCATGGAAGCCATTGTTCCCGCAATAATACAAATCTAAATATTCTTTTTAAAAATCTAGTTTAAAGAAAATCTGCATGATGATGATGTCACTGGTAGGCAGGTTTCTCAACTGTCCACAGCCCTCCTATGAGACACAGACGGATTTCTTTTTTGTTATTTTATCGTGAACATTTAGTGAGGACCAATGGAGATGGGTTGAAAAGTGGTGAAGTCGTCCTTTAAGTGTGTGTGTGTGTGTGTGTGTGTGTGTGTGTGTGTGTGTGTGTGTGTGTGTGTGTGTGTGTGTGTGTGTGTGTGTGTGTGTGTGTGTGTGTGTGTGTGTGTGTGTGTGTGTGTGTGTGTGTGTGTGTGTGTGTGTGTGTGTGTGTGTGTGTGTGTGTGTGTGTGTGTTTACTTAGAATCATAACAGACTTTGGGTACAGATGCAGATTCTCAATACTCATATTTGGAACCTGGGTCATGTACATAAATTGATCACGAGTGGCCTAACAATAGCTGGCATGACAAAGGCCAAGGCCAAACAGCTGTCTAAATATTGCTCTGTTTCAGCAGCTTGTCTGTGTGGAGAAGAAGGTGTCATGTGTATAGATGTCCATGAACTATCAACCGGTTACATTTGTCTCCCTGTAAAATTAATTGTAATTTGTGGATTCAAATAAAGAACTAAAATGTGTGTGTGTGCATCCTACCCATTACAGGTGAGGCGGCGCTGTTATCCTCTCCTCCAGAATGCAGGAAGACGTCCAGGGCCTCGTGGTCAGACATGTCCATCAGGTCCATCTGCTCCAGCATGTCCACGTTCACCTCCATGGAGGACATGCTGCCTATTGGCTCTGGACACCACGGCAACACAGGGGGACAAAGATGATTGGTTCATTCATACAAGACTACGGGTCCCAGAGTTCAGCGGTAGGTAGGTGGCCGAGTACAGGAAGTGATTTGGTTTGTTTGGTTTCCAACAAACACCAAGCAAAAAAAGCAAATGGAGAGTGAGAAATGTTAGATGGGTAAGCAGTTTTGTTTTTGGCTTGTTTTTCAGGAATTGTTTGTTAGGTTGTCACAATTTACAAGAATGAACATGAGAGTGTGTAAGAAACTAGTCGCTGATAGCCACTTCTACGGTATTGCCATTAACTGTCTAAAATAGCAAACGTCTTACAAGGGGAGAGTGTTTTCTGCTGGTTTCAGTCCGAGTCTATCAAAGGGTGCGTTCGGAAATGCGCACTGGGTCTGGTTAGGGTTAGGGTTAGGGTTAGGCATAGTTTTACTGGGGTTAGGGGTTGGGTTTAGGCATAGTTTTACTGAGGTTAGGATTAGGGTTGGGTTTAGGCACTTTAGGCACAAGTCTTCAAACTCACTAGATCACTTGATACACTCGGACTGAAACACCAGCAGAAAACACTGTCCCGAAACTAGTCGCTGATAGCCGCTTCTACGGTATTGCCATTAACCGTCTAAAATAGCAAACGTCTTACAAGACTTATAAAATGGCTGGCTCTTTCATTTCCTTATTGCATTTTATACCAGAGTTTTGTCGCCCATTTGTGAACCATCACAAACACTGGGTTCATATTTCCCTGCAGAATGGCCCCGGTGTGCAATGCAAGCTCGACAACATGTTTCTGTGACAGGACTTTGTTTAGACTAGCTTCAACTTTCTTCCATTCATGTACAACCTTGTGAAGATTAACTTAGTCTAAAGGTCTAAAGCTTGTGCTTGAAATGACCCTAGATGGCCCAGTAACTGTTTTAATTGACTATTCCTTAAATAGGGAAGGTACTAGTAAAAAAAGAAAACAAAAGATCAGGCAGGTGAGTTACAGTTATCTGGGGTTAAAGTTTAAAAAGGCATGCAAATCCAAAGGATAAAATACCAGGTGTTGAACAGTACGTGGACAGAAGATCATGTGGAAATAACAGAACAAATAAGAGTCTGCACACTAGATCATGTTGCCATGGTTTATGTACTGGCACAAAAACGTTGAAGACCCCTTGAGGCTTGAAACGTCACCTTTAGTGGTAATAAGAATAATCCATGTAAGCATGATACAGTGTGCACTGCAGACTCTATTTTTCTGTTTTAAAGTTGTCACGGTTGTCATTTAACATATAGGTTTTACCTTGTGTTTCAACTCATTCATCTATAAATATGGAATCCACCATAGATGAATCAGAGAGGCTGGCTGACTCTAGCTCACTGGCCAATGCAAAGCGTTAGTATAGATGTAGCACGTTGCACCATGCAAAGAAAACAAAGTGTCTGCTAGTGTACGCTACAAGCATGTGTATTGCACTCTAGCACGCGAATACACTTAACATCACTAAAGCTGTTGAAAATAGCAGATGGACAAGCGGTGTAACCTGTTGTGACTGTGAGCTTATAGACTGGGTAGCATGTGACAAAGTACAGGATAAACTAGTGCACTAGGCTAGTGTATAGAAGTACACTAGGCTCCAGTGTACTAGAATGAACTAGTGCACAATGTACATTGTGTACTTAGAGTAAGAGACTTTGGGTACTGAAAAGCGGTATATAAATCTGAGCTATTATTATAGTGTACTAAGCTTTTGTGTACGCTAGCACATAACACTAGTGTACTAGGCTCCAGTGTACACTAGCATACTAGGCTGTACTAGTACACTATTGTACACTATAGTGTATTAGGCTCTAGTGTACTAGGCTCCAGTGTACACTAGCATACTAGGCTGTACTAGTACACTATAGTGTATTAGGCTCTAGTGTACTAGTCTCCAGTCTTGAGTCACCGCCTCGACAATGAGGCTGGTGCTGCATGCGTCAAACACAGCCAGGCAGAGTGCGGGGTGATGCCAACACATGAGCAAGGAAGGAGATGATTGGCTGGCAGCACAGCAGGGGGAGGGGACACCGTTGGCTACCATACCTCAGGGATATGAGGAGAGCAGAAGAGGGCAGCACAGTGTAGGAGAGCAGAATAGAGAAAGAGAGAGGGGAATGTTATTCACTGTGGACGCACGCACGTCGCACGCACGTGGACACACACACACACACACACACACACACACACACACACACACACACACACACACACACACACACACACACAGGAGCCATCTGGTTGAAATAATACATGGAAACATATAGAAATCACATATCCATGTTTCTGTCTCTTTCACACATTGAAGGCACACACTTGACATTGGAGGCACACACACACACACACACACACACACACACACACACACACACACACACACACACACACACACACACACACACACACACACACACAGGCCAGTACGGTGATGGTTTCATGTCCTGACCTGGGGTCCAGGGGGACCTGGTTGGTTTAAGGATCACCAACGTCTTCTCAGTATACATTTACCCTCTCTTACATTTCAATATATCTACACTATGCAGTTAGTTAGCACCAATTACCAACTGTTCTCTTGATGCTATAGTATCGCTTAAAACTGCATGGGCATTTTCTCATGCTCACACAGATCTAAAGGGAACTGGATACACACACACACACACACACACACACACACACACACACACACACACACACACACACACACACACACACACACACACACACACACACACACACACACACACACACACACACACACACACACACACACACACACACACACACACACACACACACACACACACACACACACACACACACACACACTCTCTCTCTCTCTCTCTCTCTCTCTCTCTCTCTCTCTCTCTCTCTCTCTCTCACACACACACACACACTCACACACAACCTAGCCTACTGTAAAACACCCCATGCTGGGAAGGAAGTGTTCACTACCTGAGGTCAAATGGTGTGTGTGTGTGTGTGTGTGTGTGTGTGTGTGTGTGTGTGGCTTCCTCCATACAGTCAGTGCAAACGGTAGCGCTGGAAAAGAGCAATACTTCCCCCACTTCCGTTTAGTCTTTGCAGTAAATGTATCTACTGTATATTAAAATAGGTAGCAGAGATGTAGCATTTGAAGATTGTGGAATAGTTGTCTGGCTTGTGTGTGTGTGTGTGTGTTGTATTTGACCCTCGAGACCTTGTTTCTCACTGGTTCATGGCACTCACAAACCTCACCCATCTCTCTCTCTCTCTCTCTCTCTCTCTCTCTTTCTGCATCAAGGAGCAGACCTCCTCTCATGCACACATGCATTAGGAGACGCCGCTCTCCACACAAAATATGGTGACCACGTTGATGCATCGCTCCAATGAACCGCAGCGGCCGATGAGGAGGTATCTACGTTTATACAGATATACGGTATCTATGGTTTCCCAATCAGAGCCCGGAGGCAGAGGAAAGGGCTCACATAATGGCCTCATTTTCCATTTTTATTGCAATCGTAGGTCGCATTTAGTATGAAAACCTGCAGATCATGTCCGTCCGACCCAAGACTAATTCAACACTGCTGATAAGATGCAGTGTAAAAGTGGTTACCGGCCTCATGTGTAAAAATGCATCCCATTAAACTTTCAGGTGCTGTTTTTTATCCCAGTGTGGAGGAAGAATGCTTTGGATTTTTACTGTGATTTCTCGCTCTTGAAATATATAATCCTTAGTTTCTGTTGTGTGTAAACAATAGCAATTCAAAGCAGTTGTCCTCAAAAGCACTCCTACAGTCGCCTTCATTAGAACGGATGGAGAGCTCCTCATAATCACGGCACCAGATCTGCTCTTGCTAGTGCATCTGACCTCACGGACACCTCATGTCACGCCCATATATGGCCAAGATATTCTCCATAAATGGAGCTGGCCAGTAATACCTTTACACCTCATTGACTCCAGATATGGATATAGCTGACCTGTTCTGACATCACAATGATGACTCGACCAGCCAGATAGTTAAACACCTGTTTCTGTGCTTATCGCTTATCGCCCCTTAGGGTGTCTTTAAAGACCATTTTCCACTTACATGGCCCAACACCACACCACACCACACCTTCCACTTTCCACAGGTTTTCCACTAGAAGGACCTGGGTAGAGTGGTGTGAAAGTGGTACTAAACGTGGTACCAAAAAGTATCCAATCTAGAGTAGGTCTGAGCTAGGCCAAACAGGGCCAAACACTTCATAATGACTGATCACTCAATGACTTGTCATTTAGACCACCAGGATTATAATTGTAATACATGATAATAGATGCTATTGTGTTATACGTTATAACCACTATTATAATCTATTATAGTGTATTATAGTTATCATAGTAATACAGTAATATTTTATAGTGTATTATAATCACAGTTATAATCCATTATAGTGATTTATAATTAGGATAGTTGTAATATAAATTTATATTGTATTATAATCACGGTTAAAAGGGTCAATTTGTTTCTTACCGATAGAAGTACTTTTGTGTAATGGAAAATGTCGATATTTGTATGTAGTGTGGTGTGGTGCGGTGTAGTGTTGTGTAGTGTGGTGCTAAAGCTGCAGTTGAAAAGGGGCTTTACTGGTCCCAATAAGATGTCGTAAGTCTCACCAACTGGTATTAACGTTGCTGGTAACCTATATTGATGGACCCTTATGTGTCTATAACCTCTAATATAAGAGATACATTTACACTGAAGATTTTACAGTGTAGATTGGGGTCCCAGAGATGGGGGTCAACTGGGGGTCTGTGGCCCTGATGCCTATAATCAAACTGGGGGTCCTTGAATCACTGCTGTAGCCTCCAGCTCTTTCCTCTTCTGTCTCCAACCCCCCATCCCCTCTAACAAGCTGTTTCCACTGGATTAAGGGATAGACAAGTAACAGACGGGGGGAAAAAAATCACATTACAAACAGCTGGGCCAATGGAGTCTCATAGATCTCTCAGAGCAGGCCGCATATCTCATTCCCTTCCTCATTTCAGTGTGTCCTACGGGTATTTTAGCACGGGGGTTTTTGGCAGTAATGCACGAGGTAAACTGCTGTGCAATTCTATTACAATCCCGCTGGAAGTCTACATTTATATGGCCTAGTGGCATTTTTCAAAGTAATGGCTCTACTTGTGTGTTTTTAGTGACAGGCACTTGGGAGTGTGTGGCGGAGCCTTACTTGAGAAAGCTATCACAGCTCAATGGTCTGATATGGAGTCTCAGGTTTGAATATTTCAGGTTAATGCTTGGTATAAGGGGTTGTAGGGTAGGTGCAGACACATCACAGGCTGCAATAAACATTCCATTTCAAGCTCTTTTTTGAGCGGTGGTAGCCGCTCCTGTGATTCGCTTTCAAGATGTTACTGGCCGTGTATGTCTGTCGCCTGCCGTGTATGTCTGTCGCCGGCCATACCTCTCCTGACCACACACACAGACCACACACGTTAAAGGAGGGGCGCTATTGAGCAGGGCAGGCAGACAACACACTCTCTCTCTCTCTCTCTCTCTCTCTCCCTCTCTCTCTCTCTCTCTCTCTCTCTCTCTCTCTCTCTCTCTCACACACACACACACACACACACACACACACACACACACACACACACAGCGCAACGGTGGGGGCTTGAGTGTGGGGAACACGCACCACTGAGGCAGACAACACACTCTCTCTCTCTCTCTCTCTCTCTCTCTCTCTCTCTCTCTCTCTCTCTCTCTCTCTCTCTCTCTCACGCGTTGGTCAGGGACGTGCAGAGAATGTTAAGAGAGGCAGGGGCTGACATTTCTAAAAGGGCCCTTTGGTGGACAATTCTCTCTTAAAAGGGCAGGGGCTCAAGCCCTGTTTGATGTCTGTGTGCACGTGCCTGACGACTGGCGTTGGTAAAAGCAAGAGCAGTATCATCGCATCGTCTATGCGAAGCGTGGAACAACCACGATGTGAAACGAGCAATTATAATCACACCAATGGATTATGTTTTCGTTTGAACCAAATTAGGTAGTCTACAGAGGGACGGAGGGAGTTCGTGAACGTGGCTGCGTGCAGGCAGACTCGTGAGAGAAGAAATCCATGCTTTACACAGTGTTTTCGGTGGAGAAGTCTCGTAAACAGTCTGCCTTCCCGTCCCTACCAAATGAGTCGCCCGTTTCAGCTTGACTCGTTATCATTCTGAATCAATTAATGTTACATTGTGTGAAACGTGAGCACGTTTAACTCAAGAGGCAAAGCACTGTCTGCTAGGCGGAGGACGGTCAGTGTAGGGAAAGTTCAGTAGCTGGAGGTTTATTCTTCGCTGTATGTCGGTGTCGCTAAACGAGCACCCTTTTAATTAATCTACAAGCCCACAACCTATTGGATCAGTGACGCATTGTGGACTTGTAGATCAGCCCACTTTTGCAGCGACGAATGGAGACTTCTGCCTTGCGAGACCAGCCACATTTTAACGTTACACGCGAGAAGTGCTGCAGATTTGTTGTTTTAATTAAATATAAATTAATTCGAAGCTCTAGGGGTTGGTGGGTAAACCACCGCTCAGTTCACACGGGTGTGATTTTTGTGTTTGGACGGCAACAAACGGGTTCTTGGCCAGGGACGTGCAGAGAATCTTAGAGAGGCAGGGGCTGAAATTTCTAAAGGTACCTTTTGGTGAAAATATTGGAAAATAGCAGACCTCCAAGCTCACAACTCGTCGTAGCGCGACGCGTTGTGAGCTTGGAGGTCGGCTATTTTCGGTGCGTGATACCACACTGAACTAAGATAATCAAATTCTTTCACCATAGTAAAAAACTGAATTCATGGTCTGGAGAGGGCACTTTTTACAGATGGATAAAAGGGCAGGGGCTCAAGCCCCCTTTGATGTCTATGTGTGCACGTGCCTGTTCTTGACCTCTACTAGCTCTAGCTCTCACCTCTCCTCTCAGCGATCTGCAGGTAGCCCGTAGACAGGTACTGTTCTACTAGTTCTAGATCTCACCTCTCCTCTCAGCGATCTGCAGGTAGCCCGTAGACAGGTACTGTTCTACTAGCTCTAGCTCTCACCTCTCCTCTCAGCGATCTGCAGGTAGCCCGTAGACAGGTACTGTTCCATGTCTTGCTGGAAGGCCTCCTCGAAGAACTTCTGTCTCTCCTTCAGCTTGACCTGAGGGGGCGGGGCCCCGGGCGGCTCCGCCCCCGGAACCCTCTGAGCATTCTCTGACTCCAACTCCACTGGCAATGGAAGACACAGAAGAGTTACAGAAATTATGTATTGCACCTTTAATACATGTAGTCTGTAGCACGAGGCGTTGTGAGCTTGTAGATCTGCTATTTTCAGCTATTTTCGGCAAAGAGGTTTGGTGTAGAGGAGGAAAAAAGAGCAGACTAAGTACAAAGTGAAAGGTCAAGTTTATTAAGTATCAACTGACGGTTTAAGTGGTTAAATATCTGAAAACACGCAATAATTGACATGAATCCAACATTACACTGATAATTGTGCTGTCAAACGATTACACTATATGGAATCTATGAACAGGTTGTGGGGGTCCCTGCTTCATCTCTCTCTCGGCTAAGGGGTCCTTAGCCTGAAAATGTTGAAGACCACTGTTGTAGAAGAATTGGTCCATTGTGTGAGTAAGCAGAGTTGTCGCCACTCTCTCTCTCTCTCTCTAAGCCACTCTGGTATTGTGGTAATTGATATTCATATGACCTGAACACCGGAGGAAAGCTCCGTGATGTAAAAGTAATAAACGCATCGGCAGAGATGAGGCCAAGTATCTCATCCTCTTGTGGGTCCAGGTCAATCACTGCTGAACCAGAACCGTGCATAGCACAGCGTGAATCACGCAGCCCTCATTAAGTCAAAGCTGGCTCTCTCCAGTACGCTGCACAGGATAGGAAACACTCACTGAAGGCTCACGCTTCCTTCCAACCCCCCACTGCTGCGTGTACGCTCCAGTTCACCATGCACTGGGAAATCATCACCAGGGACGTGCTGGGCCCCTGATTCAGCCCGGGAAAAAGAGTTGGAGAGCCCCTCATTGCGCGCTATCCACAAGTTTCCGCAGGAGTTTACTGGAGACTATCAGGACCAAACTTCCGGGTTTAACAGCAGACATACAAGCTCACGTCGCGTCGCAGATGCAACCCGTTGTGAGCTTGTAAATCGGCGGCGGAACCTCGGTGCAGACGTTTGCGCAATGCACTATGGGGCGTAGGAAACTCGTGGATAGAGAGAGATCTCTCTCTATAGTGCTGCTGCTACTCAAAGATTTGCCATTTCAGATCATGACAAGTGACAAGCCAGTGGGCCAATTACTGTACATGAGTTATATTTCGTCGTTGTCGGGTGGAAACCTTGTATGTCCAAAACCGTTTGTTTTGTATTTATAATTTTAAAAATGATTTAAACTAGTGAAAACTGCCGATCCAGATCTGCTGTTTTCACTACTTTTGTGCAACGGCCTTATATGATGAAGCAGGGCTTTGCTTTGCGAAAAAATGTATACATTTGAAACTTGGAGTTACGAGGTTTCTGCCCGACAGTGACGATGTTGGCCCGACAGTGACTTTGTTGGCCGCCTAGCCCCCAAAATGGAACGAAGGCCGACATTTTATTTTTTATTTTTTCCTAATGGCCGGCCTGGACCGGCCGGGAATGAACCGGCCGTTCGGGAGTTGTCCCGCTTTTCCCAATGGCCAGCACGTCCCTGATCATCACTGTTAAAGGAACATTTCACCTTTTTTTTCAGCATCATCTCTACATGCAACTCAATCTTTTTAAAGGACAACTTTGTTTAGTTTTTTTACAACAAGGGTTCATATTTTAGATTGTAATTAGAGGAAAGAAAAGATGAGTGTTAAAATGTTTTAATTTACTCCTTTCTATCGTTTTTTGCCAATTTAGCGAGTTTGATTTCAGTAGCTGGGGGCATGCGTGCAAGTGGTAGCCTGATTTCAGACTCAGCTGAAGCTTGAGTCGGACATTGTGCCCTGTTTGAGCGATTTCTGGAGGGGAGGGACTTTGACGGCACGGATTGGTTATTTGTTAAACCCCACCCCCACCCCCTGCGCTAATTGGAGGAGCCGTCATTTCGGCTCCAGAATCACTTATTATGAACACAATAGACCGTTTGTCAGCCTTCTGATTGGTCCCTGAGACTCCCTGACTGGCCAACCAGAAAAAAACATTCACTTTTTGCTATCGGGGGTGGAGTTTGTGCAGTGGAGAATGTTGCTTCAGCCTTTCAAAAACTGTCCGCAGTGCGCGACACGGAGATCGGCCGGTACGGTGATAGCGACGGCAAGCGTCAAGCGATCTCGCTCATCATAACGAATAAGCTTCAACAAACTAGTTCACATGTACCTTATCAATGGTCTAAGAGTCACGATTGGGTACATATAATTTAAATGGGCAGAATTACGAAAAGCCAGCCTATTATGTGAGGAGAAACATTCTCTCTGTCCTCTTCCTAGTACCCAAGATGCAATGCGCTTCTCTTTCTATCTCTGATCCAGAGGATTAAACTAATTAAAACATTTATTTTTCGGGGGAAAACTACTGTTTTGCTATGTAATTACTGTACCTTTTTCTTCCCTTTTTATTAATATCACGTAGATGTGTTTTTTGTGGTACTTTATATAGCTGTAATGAGGCTATGAAGGGAAAAAAATCGCATCCACTACCACTATAAAAGAATCTGCAAAGAGGATTCTGTCCCACTGGGATTAAACAAATTAAAACATATATTTTCGGGTAAATCCCCTGTTTTGCAATGTAACTACTGTACCTTTGTCTTCCCTTTTTATTAATATCACCTAGGTGTTTTTCCTTTGGTACTTTATATAGCTGTAATGAGGCTATGAAGGGGGGAAAAAAACCCATCCACTTCCACTATAAAAAACAATCTGCCCAGGGTTAATGTCCCATCATAGTAACAGGGCAGAATGGGGCGGGATTTGCAAAAGGGTTTATTCCAGACCAGAGAAACAGTCCACTCTGAGAGTGGGCGGATCTATGGGCTGGAACCAGGCTATGCAAGTGGCTAAATATGTCTTTTTAGACACAATGAGCCGACAAAATCTTTAGCAACACTACTAGCCCAAGTCACACCTAACCATGGAAGGAAAACATGCGGTGCATGTAGGGGGCTTATTGTGTCTAAGAAGACATTATTTATTCACTTGTACGCATGCCCCCACCCACTGAAATCAAACCTGCTAAATTGGCTAAAACGATAGAAAGAAGTAAATGAAAACATTCTAACACTCATCTTTTCTTTTCTCTAATTACAATATGAACCCTTGTTGTAAAAAAACAAAGTTGTCCTTTAAGTCAGTACCATTTCTCTCTACACGCTCTCCGAGTTGAACTGTAGTTGCCTACTGATTACATTTACATTGTCGGTGGTAATTTCCAGGAAGAGATCGGCTGTAGTTTCTAATAGCTTCCAATAGAATCCAGCCTGTGATGTCGTTCCACAGCCACCTCTGAGATGCAGAGTGAGTAGACAGACATGGTGCCATCTTATAATGAGCTAATTATACGAAGATATGGTTGAAAATAGGTGACTTACTGCCCCATCGTTGGCTGTCGCATAATGGGGCAGAAACAATGTCCCTTCACTTAATTTGTCTTTGGCCGTGAAAATAGGTGAAGTGTTCCTTTAATTTAACTCTGAGTGTATGGATGGACCAATGGACCTGTGGGGCTGTTAAGTATGACATCATTTTGTAGGCAGAGGAGAATTTCTGCCCCCAGTTTCTGTGAATCTTTTTACTATTTTTACTATTTACAAATTTTTCTTCTCTTTGTTGTTGAAAGGAAAGTGTTAGAATTATACTTTAGTCGTTATTTTTGTCTCGGATCTGTTGAAATAGCGAGGGACAGAAAATGCTCTGGGGGCAGAGTTCTCCTCTGCCTACAAAATGATGTCACGGCTTAAAAGCCCCGTAAGGATCCGTTTTGTTCCATGTTTACATTCTCTGAGTTCGATTTTACACGCTGAGCAATTTGCTTTGGCATTAAAAGGAAGATTCAGGATTGGTAGACGACTCGGTTGTCGATTGTTGAACCAGTCTCTAAACTTTCCAAAATAAATCTCAGTTCAAAGACTTGTTTCTCATTGCAGCTGCAGTAGGACATAAACGTTGATAAAACCCCTTCCATGTAATTCTGTAAGATTTTTTTTTCTTTCATTCCCATTAATTTGCACAAGCAAGCATTGATGAAAAACATCAACTGATAATATACACGTACGTGCTCAGTCAAAACCAAACTTGCTGGCATGGAAATGCTTGTTGTTCCGTGTTATGGCTGGCAAAAAAGATAACGATTAAATACAAATAGGAAAAATAGTCTGTTTCAAAAGGTTACAGTACAGTACAAGTATTTCTAGCTCAATGTGTTTTGAGTCTTTCACATTCAGAGTTCACCTGTAAAACTAAAATGGGATGGCAAAGTGCAGTGACTCTAAGAATTTCCTGATTTGTATTTGGTCAATGCTGGATTCTGAGGAAGATCACGATTGTTTTCTTATTTTTATTTCCATTTTATATTTCCATGCATCAGTCTGTGTACAGACTTGGAGAGAGTAGTCTCTCAAGCTAGACATTTCCATAGTCTTCAAATGCTACAGAGTTGCAAACATCTTCTTTATTAACTACTGTAATCATTTTCAGCACTTCTGATGTACAGAATATTAGGTGGAAGCATTTGTATAATAATATTAAATGGGGGTCCATGACCCAATGAGTTTCAAACTTAAAATGAAAAAGAATGAGAATCACTGATGTATAACATTAGTCACACATATAGCATCTGTGTGTATGTGTGTTTTTCATGCTACCGGCTGGAGACTAAGACGAGCTGTCTCTTTAGTTCTCATCTTCAAGTGACATCCAACGCTTATATAAGACCCCTCCCACACATGTGGAGGAACCACGTCAACCTTAACATCCAGGCGCGGGAAGTGACTTACTAGGGCCCAAGGTGGAGGGGCTTTAATTATTTTATACTTTAGCCATTGAAAAATAGCAGATATACAAGCTCATGGCGCGGCACTTGGTGCCGAGCTTGTAGCTCTGTTTTTAGCTTTCAAATTTTACTTCTGGGGGTGGTCCCTGCTAAATATTTTGAGATGGGGGTCCGTGGTCAAATAGATATAATTTTGGGGGTCTCACATGAAAAAGTTTGAGCACCACTGACACAGAAACATAGGTTTTTCAAAAAAACCTTAGAAGGATTTGAAATATTCAAATTATGTTCAAAATCTTTCAAAAATAGCAGATCAACAAGCTCGCAGCCGCGCTGTGAGCTTGTATATCTGCTATTTTTCAATAGTTAAAGCACAAAATAATGAGTAATAATGCGTTCGCAGTCTAAATGGGTTAAACCCCCTCCCCCTATGAAGAACATTCATGGGGGGCCCGCAGTGAATCCTTGTACCCAGGGCCCAGAATTTGGTGCGACACCCCTGTTAAGATCTGACATGTTCTGACACCATGCATAACTGACCTTAAGACCATATATCCTTTCACCACATGAACCCTAGCATCCCTACTCTGGGCATGTCATAACATTTAGCGTAAATAGACAATCTACATCAGGGTTCCCCAATAGGCGGCCCGCGGGCCATTTGCGGCCCGCAGGGGGCTACTGCCTGGCCCCCACCAACCCCAGTAATAATGGTGGTATAAGAGCAGCAACAACACTAGTATATCGTCATTGTCGGGTGGAAAACCTGTATCTCAAAATGTGTACGTTCTTTCGCAAAGTAAAGCTCTGCTTCATCAAACAAGGCCGTCGCACAAAAGTAGTGAAAACAGCAGATCTACAAGCACACAACGCCTCGCGGTGCTTGTAGATCGGCTGTTTTCACTAGTTTAAGTCATTTTTAAAATGATAAATGCAAAACGAACGGTTTTGGACAAGATTTTCACCCGACAACGACGATGTCTGAACTGTCACTGGAGTAGTGGGAACGCCACCGTCGCCCCCTGCAATGTTGTGGCCCTCGGCTTGGTACCATAGACATAATTCGGCCCTTGGGGAAAACTAATTGGGGAACCCTGATCTACATGCTTGCAACGCAATACAGTGTATACCCTGCGGCGGAACCCTGGTCAACATAGGGCTTAAGTGTTTAAAAACCGTTGCATACCGGAGCTGCCAACACTTCTTTTAGAGTTCATTCCTGATAGGATTTTAATTCAATTTAATAACATATTGTGTCATTTTCACAACTCAGTCTTGTCAGATAATAGTGGTGTTTAAGTATACTTAGGACTGTCATGATGATTACATTTTAGTTGATTACCGTAATTGTCATTACTGTGATTTTTATATTTTTTTGGCATATTGAAACATGAATAAATACGTATTACATTACTGTTTGCATTGTAAGCGTCATAAACAAACATTGCACAGGGCAGATATGCCATAAATAACTTTCTCACTCAACTATAAACAAACCAACATAAAGTTTAAGTATATAGAGGGTATCTTCACATTTCTAAAGAATCAATTTAAGGACTTTTTAATACCTCTAAAATGACAAATTAAACATTGTCCAAATTGTCAAATATATAGAGGCAGAAATTGTGAAAATAGCCGATCTACATGCTCACAACGCCTCGCATCGCGAGGCGTTGTTATTTTTCTAAATAGTTTAAATAGAGCTGAAGTCGTTATATGTTCTTTTAAATAATAATTCAAATCTACAAAGTATAGTAACTTTAGTTTTCAAATAATGTACAGTATTTGCCTCTGAGATGTAGTGGAGTAGAAGTAAACGTATTGAAAATTTTGAAATATTCCATAGAAGTAAAATTATCTCAACAATGTACTGTATTTGAGAAAAGAAAAAAAAAGTACTCTGATGACAGGTAAAACAGGTAGAATGGATTCAACCTGTATTGCATAACTGCAGGGACCTGCGTTCCCAACGGCCACCGTTCCCAATGTGCATTGGCCTAGTTTACAAAGAAATAACTGACCTGTAACAATAATCAAAACTAGCCTACAGCCCCTTGGTGTGAAGCAGACAGACTGTGATGTTGACGCCCATTTGTGATGTAAATCGCATCACAGGACAGCCGCCTACAGGCCAAAATTTGGGAAAATATTTTAAACATTTGGGGATTATGAGAAGTAGAGACACATCTGAAGGTGATAAAGTTGATGTTGGGCAAGGTACATGCGTTATTGATTTTTGTATTGTGTTTTTTAGACAATTGAGCAACTGCTGAACGTGGAGTTACAGATGGACGGTCGGACCAACCAGCATACACACTATTTTTTGGGGCGATTCTAATTAGGTTGTGGGATAAGTAATGTACTGTGCTGTGTACTAGAGCCAAAGCAGGCCCTTGTAATCCACATATTATACAGGAAGCCTCACTGACTGGGTAGATTCTGGCCACGACATGGACAGTTTTTATAGAGGTGAATGGAACGATCATGCAAAAAATAATTGCCACTTAAGCCCTATTCTACTTCATCGTTGCGATGGTTCCATGTGTCAAACGGCTGTGGATTGCCTATTTGGGATATTTATTTATTTATTTTCATGTTTTATTGTTGCCTCCACCCAACAGTATAATGACATTCACACATTATGGTAATCTCTCGAGACAGACTCTGATAGCTTACGCTTCAAAGGAAGAGGAACAGACAGAGAGGGCGTTCCCTTTTCTTTGGCGACGGTTAGCCAGATTGCATAATGGTGACTCGGTTGGAACTTTGGTTCAAACTTTGAGACGTTGATGGTATTTATTTAAGTACCAGGGAAGTGCCTACGTCACTGCCCTGTCTTTATTTTATCATTGTTATTTTATACTCTTAACACAGGTACTGCTGGGACTAGTTCTCTGGTGTGTTTTGTCTTGGTTCCAGTTATACACGCACGCACGCACACACAGGGACATGTACTGTATACTCACACACATACAGGGTATACTGTACACGTGCACGCACGCCTGTGTGTGAGAATGGAACAATGGCGTCTCCAGAGAGTCGTCTCTTTATCAGTCACACAGCAGCACCAACTACCCTGAGACCCAGCAAAGATCTTCTCTCTCTCTCTCTCTCTCTGTCTCTGCTGTCTATCTATTTTGTTGGATCATTTAGCTATAGGACACTGGAAATCTCTCTCTCCTTCTCCTTCTCACTCTCTCTCTCTCACTGTCAGGGGCGTCACACCAAATTCTGGGCCCTGGGTACAAGGATTCACTGCGGGCCCCCCATGAATGTTAACTATTGAAAAATAGCAGATATACAAGCTTGTAGATCTGCTATTTTTGAGAAATCGTGAAAATGTGTGCCAAGAAACCTATGTTTCCATGTCAGTGATGCTCAAACTTCTTCATGTGAAGGACCCCCCCATCTCAAAATATTTAGTTCCAGGGACCCCCCATCTCAAAATATTTAGTTCCAGGGACCCCCCAGAAGCAAAATTTGAGTTACAAATGTTCACTTAAAAAATACATATATTCAAAGATTTGCGCACATTTTCACGACTTTTCAAAAATAGCAGATCTACAAGCTTGCAGCGCGGCACCGAGTGCCGCGCTGTGAGCTTGTATATCTGCTATTTTTCAATAGCTAAAGTTACTAGGGCCCCTCCACCTTGGGCCCTGGTAACTCAGTCCCACTTTCCTACCCCTTGTGACACCCCTGCTCTCTGTTCCTCTCTTTCCCCTCCTTACCTCTTTTATCTCTCTACTACAGTACACACAGTGTATCTTTCCCTACTATACTGTGTGTGTGTGTGCGTGCGTGCGTGCGTGCGTGCGTGCGTGCGTGCGTGCGTGCGTGCGTGCGTGCGTGCGTGCGTGCGTGCGTGCGTGCGTGTGTGTGTTAGTGTGTTAACCAGACACGGTTGTATTGGATTAGGGGCCTTAGGAAGTCTGATTGTCTGATACAGTAGCTGTGTATGTGCGAGCGTGTGTGTGGAGTTGCACAGTACCCTTGGGGCAGTCTGGTCTGAGCTTTTCGTCTCATTGACTCACATGTCTTCATTATAACCACCAACTATAGTAACTTTACTTAAATAAAGGTTGGGTCTCTAATGCATTATAATCACATTTATAAGGCTTCATAACACTTGCTATGAATGTTTGTAATAAACCCTTTTGCAAATCCCGCCCCATTCTGCCCTGTTACTATGATGGGACATTAACCCTGGGCAGATTGTTTTTATAGTGGAAGTGGATGGGATTTTTTTTCCCTTCATAGCCTCATTACAGCTATATAAAGTACCAAAGGAAAAACACCTAGGTGATATTAATAAAAAGGGAAGACAAAGGTACAGTAGTTACATTGCAAAACAGGGGATTTACCCGAAAATATATGTTTTAATTTGTTTAATCCCAGTGGGACAGAATCCTCTTTGCAGATTCTTTTATAGTGGTAGTGGATGGGAATTTATTTCCCTTCATAGCCTCATTACAGCTATATAAAGTACCACAAAAAACACATCTACGTGATATTAATAAAAAGGGAAGAAAAAGGTACAGTAATTACATAGCAAAACAGTAGTTTTCCCCCGAAAAATAAATGTTTTAATTAGTTTAATCCTCTGGATCAGAGATAGAAAGAGAAGCGCATTGCATCTTGGGTACTAGGAAGAGGACAGAGAGAATGTTTCTCCTCACATAATAGGCTGGCTTTTCGTAATTCTGCCCATTTAAATTATATGTACCCAATCGTGACTCTTAGACCATTGATAAGGTACATGTGAACTAGTTTGTTGAAGCTTATTCGTTATGATGAGCGAGATCGCTTGACGCTTGCCGTCGCTATCACCGTACCGGCCGATCTCCGTGTCGCGCACTGCGGACAGTTCTTGAAAGACGCATTCAACATTCTCCACTGCACAAACTCCACCCCCGATAGCAAAAAGTGAATGTTTTTTTCTGGTTGGCCAGTCAGGGAGTCTCAGGGACCAATCAGAAGGCTGACAAACGGTCTATTACCGTATGCGCATAACAACTGACTAAGTTATGGTAGTTATAACATGCTGTTCCACTGAGCTTGTAATGCATTATGACCAACATTTCATAATACTTCAAAATGTGTCATTATTTGTCATAATTAACATTTATAACGAGTGTTATGTAGTGCAGTGATTGTGTGTGTGTGTGTGTGTGTGTGTGTGTGTGTGTGTGTGTGTGTGTGTGTGTGTGTGTGTGTGTGTGTGTGTGTGTGTGTGTGTGTGTGTGTGTGTGTGTGTGTGTGTGTGTGTGTGTGTGTGTGTGTGTGTGTGTGTGTGTGTGTGTGTGTGTGTGTGTCCAGATGATTAGTTTAATGTTAACATTGTTTTCTCATGTCTACAGTATGTACTGTACAGGGTATCTATACATTTTTAAAGTGACAATTTAAGGACTTTTAAGACCATTTCTGTGTCAAAAGTCATTAACAAACTGTACAATAAAAAGTGGTCAAATTGTCAAATTGAAAATAGACGTTCTACTGTACAAGCTCACAATGCCTATAAAGCTTGTAGATTGGCCATATTCAGTGCCGTAATGTTGATCCTTTTCCCCCGGGGAAATGGTAATATTTAATCACGTCTCATGCACACGCATGTATGAGGATTGAGGACACTCACCGGAAAACCGGTTACGTAGCAAAATACTGTTGGAACCAGGGACGTGCTGGCCATTGGGAAAAGCGGGACAACTCCCGAACGGCCGGTTCATTCCCGGCCGGTCCAGGCCGGCCATTAGGGAAAAAAAAGGAAAGCAAAGCCCTGCTTCATCATACAAGGCCGTCGCACAAAAGTAGTGAAAACAGCAGATCTGAGGCGTTGTGTGCTTGTAGATCGGCTGTTTTCACTAGTTTAAATCATTTTTAAAATGATAAATACAAAACAAACGGTTTTGGACATACAAGGTTTCCACCCGACAACAACAAAATATAACTCATGTAATTGGCCCACTGGCTTGTCACTTGTCATGATCTGAAATGGCAAATCTTTGTGTAGCAGCAGAGAGAGATCTCTCTCTCTCTCTATAGCGTGCAAATGAGGGCCTCTCCAACTATTTTTCCCGGGCTGAATCAGGGGCCCAGCACGTCCCTGGTTGGAACGACGTGGTGTCTTATGTAGCGTCCACAACACCCATGGCTATGTTCACTAAACGTTATGTCTCAACTCCTAATAATTCCATGCTTGTAAGGGTGGGGTGGTCCTCAGTTGAAATATCATTAATTTGGGGGTCGCACCCTGAAAAGGTTAAGAATCACTGATGTAGTGGAGTAGAAGTATTACAAAAAATTAAAGGAGCTATAGTCAACTTTTTCTTGAAAAACAGATGCTAAAATAAAAATAATGTTTCGAAAATATTTTATAAAAAAATAAGCTTCATATATGTGTTTCTATTCAAGAATGACCACAAAAAGCGTAAAATAATGATGAAATAATCATTTTGGCCATTGTCAGACCGACACTTTGTTTACATTCTAGTCTATAGACTAGGATGGAAACAAAGTGTCGGCCCTACAATGAAAAAGTTGACTATAGCTCCTTTAAATACTCAAGCAAAGTAAGAGTACCTCAAAATAATATTTGAGTAGGCTAAATGTACTTACGTAGTTGCTATCCAACCCTGGCCAGTAAGGTAAACCAAACACTCCCCACAGAGTTAAATGATGTAATAATATGTCCCAAGGTTTGTTCAGTTCTACTAAGGAATCAGTGGACGTCAAATTTGTGAAATTATATTGTTGTCATCCAAAGACCACATTTTATGACCTCAGCAAAAATGTGTGCCTAGAAATGTATGGTCTATTTCCATATGTATCAAAGCTTTTTATTCTCATGACTTTTGACATTTATTTGAACACGAACCACGTCTTGTATTCAGATGTGCTCCCTCTACTTAACTCCCCATCCTCCTGCCTTTCTTCTCTTCAAGGCTTATTAGCCATGGGGGTTATTTTTAGCACTCTCCCCTTCGCTCACATACTGTGGGATTAAATCCACGGGGATGATGACTTTAAGAACGTGAGTCATTAAACCCAACACGATCTGCGCTGCTACGGTTGGAGATTATATTATACAGTACGTATATATATATATATATATATATATATATATATATTCCTAGATAAAATATGTGAAAGCATAAACAGACCTGCACACCACAGGTATTGGGTGATTGCATTGTGTTGTGACAGATGCTGACATTAAATATAATTTCCTAAATGGTATAAACACACTCGATGATTATTCGCACGCACGCACGCACGCACGCACGCACGCACGCACGCACGCACGCACGCACGCACGCACGCACGCACGCACGCACGCACGCACGCACGCACGCACGCACGCACACACACACACACACACACACACACACACACACACACACACACACACACACACGCACCATTAGTCAGTGTCTCAAATTAACCCCATTTTCTTATTGCAGAGGAGGACATTATTCCATCCATGTAAGAGCTCTGATAAATCTCTCATAAACCAGTATTGAACATCACTTGCTATTTTGAGCCTTTTAGTTACAAAATAGCAACATTTTAGAAGATGCCAGTATGTAAAAGTCAAATGGAATAATAGGTCCTTGATTAACAACTTGAACTCTATATACTTCACTGACTGGAGACCCCTAGGGATCCATAATTGGTCCCCTCCGTTCTTTCCCCCAGCTCTACAACCTAATCTCTTTGTCCGAAAATATAGCCGATCTACAAGCTCACCATTCTGGCTATTATGACATGCCCAGAATACGGACGATAGAGTTCATTAGAGCCCGACCGATGTATCGGTTGTTTTTGGACCCCGATGTCAGCATCAGACATCTGCCGTAATCTCCCCGATGTATCGGTCGTTTCTATAAGTAACATTAGACCACCATTTGATGACATTTAGCCACTCAGACCCAAAACGTAGAATATATTTCCGTTGCCCGAAAGGATCCATTTGGTTTCATTTTACACTCATGAGTTAAAGATCTTATAATTAAGTGTCCATTTGGTTACCAATTCTCCATCATTTAGCTGGGGACCACCTGGAAACCCCTCCAAGGACTCACTGGTGGTCCCCGGACCATTGGTTAAAAAAAGGAAAAGAATGTTTTGAAGGCAAGACGTTTTTGAAATTTAGGCTATTTCTTATTATTTTATATTATTACAAAACATCGGTTAAACATCGGCAATCGGTGGTCTAGCACTCACCATCGGCAAACATCTGCATCGGTCCAAAGATGTGGCATCGGTCGGGCTCTAGAGTTCATTGGGTTAAAAACCCCAAACAAACAGCGTGTACCGCTACAGCAGGGACCCATACATTATATTTTTCACTCCCAGCACCATATATTTATAGCATATCGTCGTTATCAGGTGGAAACCCAAAACTGCTCGTTTTGTATTTATCATCTATAAAATGTACTAAACTAGTGAAAACAGCAGATCTACAAGCACACACTAGTGAAAACAGCAGATCTACAAAGATCGGCTGTTTTCACTAGTTTTGTGCGACAGTCTTGTATGATGAAGCAGGGCTTTGCTTTACCAAAAGATGTACACATTTGAAACTTGGAGATACAAGGTTTCTGCCTGACAGTGACGATATTTTAGTGATTATGTTGTGAGGAAAACGTTGAGATAATAGCCATTATGTTTAGAACTGACTGAAAATAACTTTGTACGTCAAGTTTAAAATTATACTAAATATTTTTACAAGTGTCCAAATATTATCAAATTATCTCGCGGCACCCCTGGACTGCCGTCACGGCACCCCAGGGTGCCCTGTCACCCACTTTGAAAACCCCTGCGCTACAGTACCTGAATTTGGACGGCCTGTTAACCGGGATGCATCTGTTTCCACAAACATCACGCAGACTTAAGCAAACTGTTCCGTTTCCGATCACCACCAGCTGTTTGTTGTTTTAATAGATTGTCTCCACACATGCAGCTCCTGGTTTGTCCGTTTCCAGAAATGGAGCTATAATAACATGTTATCTTTGCTGTCCAGATGTCTGTTTGGGAGGACAGTTCAACGGGGAACAGGAGTTGTTGTGCAATTAGCTGTACTTTTTCGAAAATACCAACCTATCTGGTGTCTCCGCAACACGTTACTGTAGATGTAAGAACCCCTGGAAACACGCCCCTGCAAGACACAAACCACAGGAAGTGGCTGCTATCTTTGTCTGTTTCAGTGCAGGGACGTGCTGGGGCCCTGATTCAGCCTGGGAAAAAGAGTTGGAGAGGCCCTCATTGCGCGCTATAGAGAGAGATCTCTCTCCATAGCGCTGCTGCTGCTACTCAAATATTTGCCATTTCAGATCATGACAAGTGACAAGCCAGTGGGCCAATTACATGAGTTATATTTCGTTGTTGTCGGGTGGAAACCTTGTGTGTCCAAAACCGTTTGTTTTGTATTTATCATTTTAAAAATGATTTAAACTATAGTGAAAACAGCCGATCTACAAGCACACAACGCCTCGCACCACGAGGCGTTGTGTGCTTGTAGATCTGCTGTTTTCACTACTTTTGTGCGACAGCCTTTTATGATGAAGCAGGGCTTTGCTTTGCGAAAACATTTACAAATTTGTAAAGTTCGGGAGTTGTCCCACTTTTCCCAATGGCCAGCACGTCCCTGGTTCAGTGTGTGTGCATTCGGGAGGGGGGTTGGCTGCTTCAGTCATGAATAATGTGCACTGTGCAGTGTGCATGTACAATATTGTCTGGGTGTTTTTTGTGTGGGAGGCTGTGGGTCAGGAGGTAGTGTGGCCTCTTGGGAATCAGAGGTGTCCTGGTTCGATTGCTCGACTCCTCCTGAGTTAGTGTAGAACAAGGGTGTTCAACAGGGGGTCCGGGACCCCTAGGGGGTCCTCCAAATCTTTGTCTCCTTTTTTATATTAACCACTTGAACCCTAGTGTCCATTTTCTGAGAGCTTTGGCCAAAAATAGCAGATCTACAAGCTCGCAACGTCTCGCGTTGTGATCTTGTAGATCAGCTATTTTTGACAAAGAGGTTCGGTGTAGATGGGAAAAAGAGCAGACTAAGTACAGAGTGAAAGGTAAAGTTTATTAAGTATTGATGTTTTAAGTGGTTAAATATCTGAAAACACAAATTGACATGAATCCAAAATTCACTGACGATTGTGCTGTCAAACTATGGAATTATATGGAATCTATGATAAGGTTGTGGGGGGCCATGCTTCACCTCTCTCTCAACTAAGGGGTCCTTGGCCTGAAAATGACCCCTGGTGTAGAACATTCCTGAACCCCTCTGAGCAGGTTGGCGCCTACATGGTTTCCACTGCTGCCAGAGTGTGAGTGCGATGAATGTATGAATGGGTGAATGTAATGAGCATTGTGCTTCTGATGAAGGTGCTATATTCAGCCTTTACCATTTTATATAATTATATTTGCATGTGTGGTTTATATATACAGCATACTGGACTGGAAGTACATTTCGTTTATGCATGCAGCATGCATTGTATGGCCATGGCCAAGCAATGTGGGCTGTGGGCTACCTGTCACGCATCGCGTCGAATGCTGTGAAGACATCTTTTTTTTATGCCCTTGTGAACCTTTCAAAGTATAGCGTATCTGATAGGCATTATGCACTGGCGTCTGCCCTGGCCACACGAATAGCCGCGGATCATAGGTTATAGTATGCCCTAAAAAAAAGTCTAGAACACACTGGCTGTGGGCATTCAGTGACAAATATAGGACAAGTCATGAATCAAAATGGAGAAAACCCACAATGGTACGTACCGGGTGGCACGTTGTGGACGTTCAGCTCGCCACTATATTATGAATCAACTTGCATTACATAATTCCTTCTATAAACTGTAAACACAATTAATCCATTAATAGTGAGCTATGCTTTTACAGCAGCGATCATTATTTCTGCTGCCACGTTTCATTTATCTCACACGGTGAAAATACCCCATTTTAAAATGAAATTCAGACCAGCCATCGTCTCATAGACCCAATTAAACGACTGCTTTCAGCCTAAATCAGCACAGACGCAAACAATCATTGCTGCTTCATTTATTGTCCTTTGATGTACTTTAGACCTCTAAACTCACCAAAACAGATTAAGCCCTCTAATGTCTGTCATTTAAAATTAAATCCCCCCACTTGTTCTGCCGCCTCAGTTTAAATGAACTGTCTGGCCTTAGATGGATCTGATTCCCTTTGGTGTAAAAGGCTGATATTACATCCTGAGACAGCAGCACACAGCCTCTGGCCCGCCAGGACAACTTGACAGTGGAGAAAAGCGACTGCCGCCTGCTCACTCAATCATGGTATTTTTAGATTCCTGATGTCTTGCTATCTCTCAAGTGCTCGGGGATTCTAACAAAGGGAGTCCCAATGCTGTAAATAACTCGCCACCACTTAAAGCTGAAATCCGGAGCTTATTTTAACGAAACAATTTTTTATTTTAACCAATCTTTATAGTAGAGTATGTTAATCCCTCTAAATAATAACATTTCTGTAATGTATGCGAGCGTGTCAGTGTAACTGTCCTTTGCGTATCTCTAGAACCCCCCTGATCGATCGATAGAAGAAGAAGTAGAAGACATTTTGATGCACGCTGGTACCCGAGAAAGTGCAGTGCCTGTTGTCAAGTTGTCCAAAATCACAGATCACACCGATATGCCCATACTGTATATACAGTAGGCATACTTGGAGAACTGCTTGTCCAGAACTGACAATCCAACCGATAAGCATTTCCTGATGACATCAGGGTTCTCCATATGTGAATAGTAGGGTCAAGGACAGACAGATACAGGCCATGCAGGGATTACATCTTTGATGAGTGGTAGATGTTTGGTCTTCCCCTTTGCTAAGAGTCGCTACGCTTCTGTGTAGCGACTCTGAGACTCTGAGTCTCGAGAGATCATGGGGGTAGAGAAACCACCATTAGAACACAGAGGGTTCCTAGTGGAGGATTCCCTGTTCGATCCCTGGCTCCCCCAGAGTAAGTGTCGAAGAGTCCTTGAGCAAGACTCTGAACCCCTAGTTGCTCCCGGTGAGCAGGTTGGTGGTGCCTTGCATGGTTGGATAAAGGCGCCATATAAATGCACCATTTCCCATTTATTTACTACTTTACTGCTTTGGGTATTCTTCTACGTGCCTTCTGTGTTTTCATTTTGGGGGAAAAAACAAAACATAATGTTCTATGTAAACTGTCACAATAAGACGCCCTCATGCCCTAAGGGCGAGAAGCGACCATCAGGACGTGCGGAAACAACGACATTATACTGCCAGGTTTATTTATTCATTTATTTCTCTCTGCCAGCATTTTTACAGTTTTATTTTGAAACATTATAGAATAAAATGCTTTGATCCAATCCGGCCATCGATGGTGCACAAAGGCAACAAACACCTCATTGACAACACCTGTTAAGTCTCAGAGAAGCTGGTGAACAGCACCCTCTAGTGGCCAACAGTGGACTCTATTTTGCGTGACAGACAACTGTGTGACAGACTGACAACTGCTTTAGGTTTTTATAGTAGCTTCTCCCTACGGTCGCAATAATTGTGCTCTATATGAGGAATAAACAAATGTAAAAAAAAAATCAAACCTCGGTTCGAAGTGGAGCGGTGAATTTGAGCAGCTGTACCCTATGTGAGTGAGTGAGTGAGTGTAAACTGTGCCTGTGAGTGAGTGGTGAGTGTGCCTGGCCTGCACAAAACAGCGCCCCTCCTTTAACTAGTGTTTTGTGTGTGGCCACTCAAGGTATTGCCAGGCTACGGACACGGCCAGCCAGCCAGCCAGCCACCCACCCACATACCCACGGACATACCTGTTCATTGGGAGCGCTTTCACCGCTCCAAAAAAATCAGCAAACTTGGAGTGAGCTGCGCCTGCCACTCCAAGCCGCTCAGCCCCCAACCGGAGTGACTTGGAGTGTTTGGCTTTTTTCTAACTAGTTTTTCTAACCTGTGTGGATACGCTGGTGTGTTTGCAGTTGAACTGAACGACTGAAACTCTTACCACACTGTTCACACTGGAAAGGTTTTTCTCTTGCGTGGACACTCTGGTGCCTCTTCAGAGTCCCCAACTGTCTGAACCGCCTGTCACACTCTCTACACACAAATGGTTTATCTCCACTGTGGATAAGCTGGTGTCCCTTCAGATAATGTAAATGACTGAAACCCCTGTCACAATGTCTACACACGAATGGTTTTTCTCCAGTGTGGAAACGCTGGTGTCTTGTCAACTGAACTAACAGACCGAAACTCTTGCCACACTGTTCACACATGAAAGGTCTTTCTCCTGTGTGGATACGCTGGTGCGTCTTCAAGTTGTCTAACTGACTGAAGCCCTTGTCACACTGTCTACACACAAAGGGTTTTTCTCCACTGTGGACACGCTGGTGTATCTTCAGACTCGCTAACACATTGAAACCCTTGTCGCACTGTTTACACAAAAAGGGCTTTTCTCCACTGTGGATAGGCAGGTGTCTCTTCAGATCACCTAGAGTAGTGAAACCCTTGTCACACTGTTCACAACGGAAAGGTTTTTCCCCTGTGTGGATACGCTGGTGTGTTTGCAGTGTAGCTAACACACTGAAACTCTTACCACACTGTTCACACTGGAAAGGTTTTTCTCCTGTGTGGATACGCTGGTGTGTTTGCAGTGTAGCTAACACACTGAAACTCTTACCACACTGTTCACACTGGAAAGGTTTTTCTCCTGTGTGGATACGCTGGTGTGTTTGCAGTGTAGCTAACACACTGAAACTCTTACCACACTGTTCACACTGGAAAGGTTTTTCTCCTGTGTGGATACGCTGGTGTGTTTGCAGTGTAGCTAACACACTGAAACTCTTACCACACTGTTCACACTGGAAAGGTTTTTCTCCTGTGTGGATACGCTGGTGTGTTTGCAGTGTAGCTAACACACTGAAACTCTTACCACACTGTTCACACTGGAAAGGTTTTTCTCCTGTGTGGATACGCTGGTGTGTTTGCAGTGTAGCTAACACACTGAAACTCTTACCACACTGTTCACACGGGAAAGGTTTTTCTCCTGTGTGGATACGCTGGTGCCTCATCAGGTTGGATAACCCACTGAAACGCCTGTCACACTGTTTACACACAAAGGGTCTTTCTCCACTGTGGACATGCCGGTGTTTGTTCAGAGAACCTACCGCAGTGAAACCCTTGTCGCACTGTTCACAACGGAAAGGTTTTTCTCCCGTGTGGACACGCTGGTGCATTTTCAGCTTAGATAACCAATTGAAACTCTTAAAACACTGTTTACACCGGAAAGATCTTTCTTTGGTGTTGACGTGCTGGCGTCTCTTCAGAGTCGATACCTCAGTGAGGCTTTTATCACACGTGAGGTTTTCTCTCCTGTCCAAGTCATCAAATGTTTCCTTACTTCTCCTCTTGGCTGAGTTGAAGTCTGCGCAAGATCTTGGTTGGTCTGTGTCTCCTTGTTTCTGGCTGGTCACACAGCTGGTGATTGTCTGACCAGAAGATGAGGGGAGCTGTCCGTTGCTCGTCATTTGACAGAAGAGGTTGTCGTGGCTCTTCTTCATGTCTTCATGGAGGGTGACCCGAGATGTGAAGGCGTATGTATAGGACACCCAGGACAGAACTCTTGGTAGATTGGTTCATGGACACCCTTGCTGCTACTTGGACTGTGGACTGTCCCTTGCAGGCTGAAAAGATTTGATGTTCTCTGTCACTCTCTCTCTCCAGGTCTATCCGACTCTCTGACTCTAAAGCACACTCTGTGCCTGTAAAGACTCTCTCTTGGTCGAACTCAGACTAAATGCTTAAAAACTGCATCACATCTTATTCAGGTTGACCAGAGAGCTGTGGCCTGACGTCACACAACACAAAACGTGACATCATTCCTAATAACACCGATTTGCACATCTGACAGTTGCAATGGTGAACTAGAAAAGATGCAATTGGAAATTGCAAGTGTGGTTGCATATTTATTGCCTGGATGGCCAGAACGTCACCACTCCCCCATAGAACTCAACTACACTAACTACACCAATCAGAATCAGACTTACTCTATATAATGGTGACGTCACAGAGAATGCTGCTTCCTGATTTGCTATGTTGACCGTAATAGTTTTGCTGTCTTCCTGATTGGCTTCTTTTGGTCTTTAAAGACAATTTGAAGTTCATTGGCTCTGTCATTATTTCTCACATACTCGATGGCTGTTTTGAATTGCCAGACTTACGAAAGCAATCATTACGATTGCTTTCGTGAAATGCCCGTTGTACTGTCAACAACAAATCTTCATTCAGATCCCAGTTCGAGTCGGGCATGGCGATTTCGCTGGATCATGGAAGTAGATCTGGACAATTTTCTGCTAGTGGAGGCGAAATGTAATGATGTACTTTCCCTTGAATACGTAGGCCCGGATTGAATCCAGGTACTGGTATTTCATGTAGACCTATACTTGCCATTGCCAAAGTGTTTTCATATTGTCTTGCACGTTTGACAAATTAAGAAAAAGGTCTTTAATGTCACCCGGAACTTCTGGGTTTTCCCATTGAATGACGTCACTCTGTGTTTTTCCAAGGGTTTTGCCATTGGATGACGTCAGTGCGGACGGACGGACGGACGGACGGACGGACGGACGGACGGACGGACGGACGGACGGAGATTTGCCTAATTGTGGGCTCGTTGAAAGCGAGAACACTGTGTTATCTTCATTATTTATATATTATTAAGTTCTCCTCAAAAATGACGTAATTCATCAGTCAAGTTCTCCTCAAAAATGACATAACCTATTACGTAACCTAGTGTAACCTAGTGCAAAGGTAGTACAGTCAAGTTCTCCTCGACAGTATAAAGGCAGTACAGTACAAAAGACAGTATAAAAGATGAGGTGCAACCAAAGGATAGATCCTTATGCCCATACATGGTGTTACATGCTAGCCCACACTGTTTCGTAGGAACAGTATTTCTAGTTTTTAGTTAGATATAACGTATCTCAAAATGCAAGGAATCGATTCCCGATGAAGCCGGTCGATTTGACATAATATGGCCACCAAAACTGTGGGAGGAGTAGAACGGCAAGATAAAGTTTATCTAGGAGGGGGAAGAAAGATGGATGGATAGTGTGGGGATTTAAGGGGAGCAAATGCTAATTTCATGCAAATTTGTCTTAAAGCGCAATATTTTGCACAGATGTAGCCCAGGGCTTGCTCTAATGATTTAGCTAGGGCGACCGAGCCGACGACCTTGGGGGTCGCCACAGCGGCCAAGTCAAGTTGGGCTCCCATTGACTTTCTATACAGGAGGAAAATACCCTTTTCTGGGTATTTAAGTAGGATCTGAGGGGTCTAACTTTGCAAGTATTTGTTTTGCACAAAAAAACATTCCTTGGGCTACAAATGGCCCCAGAAAACAATGGTTTAGTGATGAAAAGTGATGAGTCATCACTTTTCAGAGTTTTGTGGGTGTTTTCTGGAGCTGTGGTGACCCCGAAGGTCGCCGACTCGGGCGCCCTAGCTAAATCATTAGAGCATGCCCTGAGCTACATCTGTGCAAAACAAATGCCTGCAATGGATTCAGCATCATGACAAACCCCTAGTTAGACCCCTCAGATCCTACTTAAATACCCAGACAAAAAAAAAAAATTCTGGGTATTTTCCTCCTGTATAGAAAGTCAATGGGAGCCCAACTTGATTTGGCCGCTGTGGCGACCCCGAAGGTCGCCGACTCGGGCGCCCTAGCTAAATCATTAGAGCAAGCCCTGGACTACATCTGTGCAAAGCTTTGCGCTTTAAGACAAATTTGCACGAAATTAGCATTTGCTCCCCTTAAATCCCCACACTAGGATGGATGGATGGATGGATGTATGGATGGAATAAAGTGCTATAGTCTGGTTGACCTGCAGGGGTACTAAATACTTCAAATAGCCAAAATAGTAAAAAATGGCAAAAGAGTTTAGGGATAAGGGGTAAGACATGGATGAAAATAGGGCCCAATATGTGCAGATTGTAGCTTTAAATGGACAGAACATACTCGCTTTCTCTTTGTCTCTCCAAAACCGCACCAGCTGTTACACAATGAAGCTACATTTCATTACCCACAACAATAGGCATTGAAAACGAATCCCTTCCTGCCATCTTTAATCAGCATATTATATTATGTTCATACGTGAGTGTTTTTCTCCTGCGTGGACACTCTGGTGCCTCTTCAGAGTCCCCGACTGTCTGAACCGCCTGTCACACTCTTTACACACAAATGGTTTATCTCCACTGTGGATAAGCTGGTGTGCCTTCAGAGCATGTAAATGACTGAAACCCCTGTCACAATGTCTACACACGAATGGTTTTTCTCCAGTGTGGACACGCTGGTGCCTTGTCAACTGAACTAACAGACTGAAACTCTTGCCACACTGTTCACACAAGAAAGGTCTTTCTCCTGTGTGGACGAGCTGGTGCGTCTTCAGGTTATATAACTGACTGAAGCCCTTGTCACACTGTCTACACACAAAGGGTTTTTCTCCACTGTGGACACGCTGGTGTATCTTCAGACTCGCTAACACATTGAAACCCTTGTCGCACTGTTTACACACAAATGGTTTTTCTCCTGTGTGGATACGCAGGTGCTTCTTCAGAGAACCTGGCTCATTGAAACCCTTGTCACACTGTTTACAACGGAAAGGTTTTTCCCCTGTGTGGATACGCTGGTGTGTTTGGAGTGTAGCTAACCGACTGAAACTCTTACCACACTGTTCACACTGGAAAGGTTTTTCTCCTGTGTGGATACGCTGGTGCCTCATCAGGTTGGATAACCCACTGAAACGCCTGTCACACTGTTTACACACAAAGGGTCTTTCTCCACTGTGGACATGCCGGTGTTTGTTCAGAGAACCTACCGCAGTGAAACCCTTGTCGCACTGTTCACAACAGAAAGGTTTTTCTCCCGTGTGGACACGCTGGTGCGTTTTCAGCTTAGATAACCAATCGAAACTCTTAAAACACTGTTTACACCGGAAAGATCTTTCTTTGGCGTTGACGTGCTGGTGTCTCTTCAGAGTCGATA
The DNA here is from genome assembly GCF_963921795.1 of Nannobrachium achirus. Taxonomy (NCBI): domain Eukaryota; kingdom Metazoa; phylum Chordata; class Actinopteri; order Myctophiformes; family Myctophidae; genus Nannobrachium; species Nannobrachium achirus. The sequence continues at coordinate 57,839,605 of NC_137819.1, forward strand.
CCTCAGTGAGGCTTTTATCACGCGTGAGGTTTTCTCTCCTGTCCAAGTCATCAAATGTTTCCTTACTTCTCCTCCTGGCTGAGTTGAAGTCCGCGCAAGATCTTGGTTGGTCTGTGTCTCCTTGTTTCTGGCTGGTCACACAGCTGGTGGTTGTCTGACCAGAAGATGAGGGGAGCTGTCCGTTGCTCTTCTTGTGGCTCTTCTTCATGTCTTCATGAAGGGTGACCCGAGATGTGAAGGCGTATGTAGGACACTCAGAACAGAACTCTTAGTAGATTGGTTCATGGACACCCTTGCTGCTACTTGGACTGTGGACTGTCCCTTGCAGGCTGAAAATATTTTCCCAGTCTATGTCTCTATGTATCCGACTCTCTGACTCTAAAGCACACTCTCTGCCTGTAAAGACTCTCTCTTGGTCGAACTCAGACTAAATGTGATGTTTAAGAACTGCGTCACATCTTATTCAGGTTGACCAGAGAGCTGTGGCCTGACGTCACACAACACAAAACGTGACATCATTCCTAATAACACCGATTTGCACATCTGACAGTTGCAATGGTGAACAAGAAAAGATGCAATTGGGAAATTGCAAGTGTGGTTGCATATTTATTGCCTGGATGGCCAGAACGTCACCACTCCCCCATAAACCCCCATAGAACTCAACAACACTAACTACACCAATCAGAATCAGACTTACTCTATACCAGTAAGACTCCCTAATCGGGAGATAAGCGACCGTTGGTCGCTTATCTCCACAAATATCACAGCCTCCACCTCTCACGTCATACGGGCAGCCATAGTTACACCTGGAATGTTGAATCTCCATATATGGAGATAACCTACCCATCACACAAAGTCTGACCTCACCAGCCCATACCTGGGCATGGACGACTTATATCTCCATATACGGAGATGGCCATATATGGAGATACGATGACATCACAGAGTCCACAGCTGATGATGTGGCGTGATGTCATACAATACACAAACAAGCCCTATATAAAGGGGCAATTCTCACCAGGGAAGAGAGCATTCCCCACTAGCTGAGTATCTTAACTCATTAACTGCCAAAAACGTGAATCCCTTAAAAATCCCGTTGTACCACCCTGCCACGCCCGTGAATCCCGTGAATAAAAAAAAAAAAAAAATCTTTTTTTTTTTTTTTTTTTTTTTTTTTTTTCAAAATTTTTTTTTTGGACCCCAAAAACGTTAGTAGGCATGATAGCGATCGCGAAATTGCTTGTTTAACCCCCATACAACCCCCATACAACTCAGGTAGCAGACCTCCAAGCTCACAACAGTGTAAAACATAATGGCTGCTATCTCATGAATGCCTGAACGGATTTCCATTCAGATTTTTTTGTTTGAAAGCTGTGAGCAATGTGGACACACGTGGTGCATTATCTAGGCATGGGTGTGCATGATCCGTGCACTATGAATTACATGGAAGTCTATGGAGACGAATGGCAGTTAAAGAGTACGAAGGTATTGTTAAATGGCAGCATATGAGTTAAGATGGTTGGATGTGATGATAAGCCACAAATAGGCCAAAAGTTTGTTTTACCAATTATCAAGACATACGGGCAGTTGACAGTTTGCCATTGTTACTCATTGAAGTTGAATCTCCATCTGAATCCCTTTTATGCCCATATATGGAGATCCCTGCTCTGAGTATCTGACATCACTAATCCCTTTTATGCCCATATATGGAGATCCCTGCTCTGAGTATCTGACATCACTAATCCCTTTTATGCCCATATACAGTATGGAGATCCCTAACAGAATCCATTTTATGCCCATATATGGAGATACCTGCTCTGAGTATCTGACATCACTGTGATGTCACCTGTTTATGCCTAAATATGGAGATCCCTGCTCTGAGTATCTGACATCACTGCGATCTCACCTGTGATGTCACAGTGACACATCACCTCAGTATCTGTGATGTCACAGTGACACGTATACATTGAGCAGGGCAAAGGTGTGACGTGTGTGACGGACGGACGGACGGACGGCCGGCCGGTGGAGGTTTTCATACTAAACTGCGACCTTACGGTCGCAATAATGGTGACGTCACCAAGAATGCTGCTTCCTGATTCGCTATGTTGACCGTCATAGTTTTGCTGCTTCCTGATTGGCTTCTTTTGTTCTTTAAAGACAATTTGAAGTTCATTGGCTCTGTCATTATTTCTCACATACTTGAGCTGTTTTGAATTGCCAGACATAATGATTGCTTTCGTGAAATGCCCGTTGTGCTGTCAACAACAAATCTTCATTCAGATCCCAGTTCGAGTCGGGCATGGCGATTTCGCTGGATCTTGGAAGTAGATCTGGACAATTTTCTGCTAGTGGAGGCGAAATGTAATGATGTACTACTTTCCCTTGAATACGTAGGCCCGGATTGAATCCAGGTACTGGTATTTCATGTAGACCTATACTTGCCATTGCCAAAGTGTTGTCATATTGTCTTGCACGTTTGACAAATTAAGAAAAAGGTCTTCTGGGTTTTCCCATTGAATGACGTCACTCTGTGTTTTTCCAAGGGTTTTCCCATTGAATGACGTCACTCTGTGTTTTTCCAAGGGTTTTCCCATTGGATGACGTCAGTGCAGACGGACAGACAGACAGACAGACAGACAGACAGACAGACAGACAGAGATTTGAGAACACTATGTTATATTCATTATTTATTATATATTAAGTTCTCCTCAAAAAATGACTTAATTTATCAGTCAAGTTCTCCTAAAAGATGACATAACCTATTACGTAACCTATTCTCCTCGACAGCATAAAGGCAGTACAGTACAAAAGACAATATAAAAGATGAGGTGCAACCAAAGGGTAGATATTTATGCCCATACATGGTGTTACATGCTAGCCCACACTGTTTCGTAGGAACAGTATTTCTAGTTTTTAGTTAGATATAACGTATATATCTCAAAATGCAAGGAATCGATTCCCGATGAAGCCGGACGGTCGATTTGACATTTGGCCACCAAAACTGTGGGAGGAGTAGAACGGCAAAATAAAGTTGATCTAGGAGGGGGAAGAAAGAAAGATGGATGGATGGATGGATGGAATAAAGTGCTATAGTCTGGTTGACCTGGGTACTAAATACTTCAAATAGCCAAAATAGTAAAAAATGGCAAAAGAGTTTAGGGATAAGGGGTAAGGCATGGATGAAAATAGGGCCCAATATGTACGGATTGTAGCTTTAAATGGACAGAACATACTCGCTTTCTCTTTTGTCTCTACAAAACCGCACCAGCTGTTACACAATGAAGTTACATTTCATTACCCACAACAATAGGCATTGAAAACGAATCCCTTCCTGCCATCTTTAATCAGCATTATTATATTATGTTCACACGTGAGTGTTTTGTACTTGTTTACATTTGTATGCTCAGTCGTACATAATTTGCATGCATATTATGCTCTGTCAGTGGAGTGTGCAAATCTGTTTATATTTGGAAGCTATAATTCTCTCTCTATGTGTCCAAGGATTACAGATGAAAAATAGCTAATTTGCCGTCTGGCACGTTCACCTTGATGTGGAGAACTGAAATGTTGATTAATGTGCACCATCTCTGGTAAATTAATAAATAAATTCAAGCGAGAGATGGAGGGAAAGCGAGTGTGACAAGGGACTGGCCAGAGGCTGCATGGATGACTCATAGATAGCTGAGCTCTCGTCGAGGACAAACAGAGAATATTTATTTACAGAAGAACTGAAAACAAACTACTTGCTGTGCCCATCTAGGATTGATATAAAAACAAATGATTTGTCTTTTTCAGGGTCCCCTATACTTACCAGTGTGGCATCGCCACAACAAGCAAGACAAAATTGATTGACCAGCTTTGATCTAACGCAGGGGTCTTCAACAGGGGGGTCCGGGACCCCTAGGGGGTCCTTAGAGTTACTACAGGGGGAGCTCCTTTGTGTGATAGGATCATGTTTTTTACATTATTCACTTGAACGCTAGCATCCCTATTCTTAGTGGAACATTAGCCAAAAAATAGCAGATCGGCTATTTTTTGGCCCAGAGGTTTGGTGTAGAGGTAAAAGAAGAGCAGACTAGTAGGTAATGACAGTTCAAGTGGTTGAATATATTAATCCAACAGATGATAGTGCTGTCAAACAAGTCTAAGCTGTATAAGAAATCCATGAACATTTTAAATCTGCAACACAATTTTTTACGTTATGTATTGGGGGGTCCCTGCTTCATCTCTCTCTCTCAACTAAGGGGTCCTTGGCCTGAAAACGTTGAAGACCCCTGATCTAACGCCACTCAGACACACAGTAGATGCACTGCTGCACCGGGTACATCCCAATTCAGGCCAGTGCTTGATATAAGTTATAAGACATAATATAAGTAGATGTTTATTTGGCCGCCGAACCTGAAAAGGTTTTGCAAGAGAAGATTTGTGTTGTTAAAAAGGTTCAAAATGATTCCAAATGGTTCACAATTTGACAAGATCTTTCACATTTTCAAAGATAGCAGATGTACACGGCACGCTCGCAGCTTGTGAGCTTGCAGATCGTTTATTTTTAATAGCCTAATTATGCAATTGGGTTCAAATGTTGGATATAGGGATTTTTAGTGTGTTTGACACCATTGTACGACGTTGAATATATTAATGACTGCCTTGCATCTAGCACCAATCCACACCCCACTATAGAGGGAAGGGAGTCCCAGCAGGTCAGTCAAAGGTCCTCACTCACTCCTAACTTTTGAGATTGGTTGATGGTTATGGAAAAGTTTTTACTTTAGTCAGATACAAATAAATGCATATATGGTTAGACACACACATGCACGCACGGCAGAGACGTGCAGAGAATGTTAGAGGGGCAGGGGCTGACATTTCTAAAAGGGCACTATTTTCGATGCTTGATTGCGACCGAAGGTCGCATATACTCTGAAGAACCGTGTCACTTGAGTGTCCTTCCTTCCTTCCGTATCCTCGTGACCGTCCGTATCCTCTGTGATGTCAGTGTGATGTCAGCGAGTTGTGACATCACTTCCTGTACAGGGCGGCTACACGAAATGTGGATAACACTATATATGGAGATAGTCCAGTCCATCATGTCATATGGGACTACCGTCATAGAAAGTAGCCATTGTTAGGCCGGAGTCATTGGCTGTCTAAACATGGAGATGTGGATAACACTATATATGGAGATAGTCTAGTCCAATATGTCATATGGGACTACCGATAGACAGTAGCCATTGTTAATCCGGAGTCAATGGCTGACTGTCTGTACAGGAAGTGATGTCACATGACATACTTTTTATGCCCATATATGAGTCCTAACATGGAGATGTGGATAACACTATATATGGAGATAGTCTAGTCCAATATGTCATATGGAACTACCGTCATAGACAGTAGCTATTGTTAGGTCGGAGTCAATGGCTGTCTGTCTGACTGTCTGTACAGGAAGTGATGTCACATGACATACTTTTTATGCCCATATATGAGTCCTTCTGTACCACATCTCCATGTTTAGGCAAACTCCACACAGAAAGGCCCTATCGCCAACCCAACCTAGGGTGTGAGCGATAGGGCCTTTCTGTGTGGAGTTTGCATGTTCTCCCCGTGTCTCCTAGGGTTGATACCCTCACAAAAACATGAACAAACTCCCCCCAGAATGACAACAACTAGAATCGTCAGAGAAACGCTGTGGTTGGCCAGATGGTCAAGAATTGGTGCGACCTCGCCCTTTAGGGCGAGGTCATTTGGACCTATACATGGAGAAATGGAGCAAACCTGTTTGGCCTAAACATGGAGATGTGGTACAGAATGACTCATATATGGGCATAAAAAGTATGTCATGCGACATCACTTCCTGTACAGACAGTCAGACAGACAGCCATTGACTCCGGCCTAACAATGGCTACTGTCTATGACGGTAGTCCCATATGACATGATGGACTGGACTATCTTCATATATAGTGTTCTCCACATCTCCATGTTTAGGCCCTATCGCTCACACCCTAGGTGGGGTTGGCGATAGGGCCTTTCTGTGTGGAGTTTGCATGTTCTCCCCGTGTCTCCTAGGGTTGATACCCTCACAAAAACATGAACAAACTCCCCCCAGAATGATAACAACTAGAATCGTCAGAGAAACGATGTGGTTGGCCAGATAGTCAAGAATTGGCGCGACCTCGCCCTTTAGGGCGAGGTCGCATGTCACCCTGAGGTCGCATTCCACCCTCAGGTGTCTTACTAGTACAACACTGAACTAACCAACTAAGTCAATTCTCTTGAATGCTGCCTTCAGGTATGGCATCGAAAGAGGGCATTTGCATTTCTTTCACCGTAGTAAAAACTGCATTCATGGTCTGGATAGCGTGATTCAAAACAGCTGCGCAGTTCGGCCAGTGGAGACGCCCCTCTCGTTCCGTTTGCCTCTGATTGGCCTAAGCCCGTGGCGGCACCCGGGTGGGGACGCTGTCATCTCTGTCAGGCGCGTATCGCTTTACTTTAACAATAACCCGACACGTTATAAGTTATCTTGAGAGTTGAGTATGACAGTAGTTCGGGTTTAATGTTAAAGTAAAGGCGAATTCGAATAAGCTTTAAGGAAATGCTGAGTATGAACGTTAATTCACATTTTATGGTTTCCTAAATTGTTTCCTACAGCCCATGTTTTACAAATGTATTACATTTTTGGCTGTTGTAAATAAACAGTTATGTCTGCATTTTCTAATTAAGTTATGTCTGCATTTTCTAGTAGTGAACAAAACAAGACAGTATATTTTTATCTTTTCAAAGTGTGTTGTGAGCCGTTTTCACTAATTCTAATTTATCTTTTGTACCATGCCAACCCGTTAAAAAAACACCCAGCACAGAAGATAAATAAAATGAGGCCTTTCACAGTACAAGTGTCAAGTTTATTTTGAGCACAGCACAAAAGTGTCAAGTGCAGGCTTTAACAGTTTTTTTTTGTATATATTCGTGTGTGTTGTTAAGAGGGGCGTCTCTATAGAGTATAGGGGCGTCTCCACTGGCCGAACTGCGCCGCTGTTTTGAATCACGCGTCTGGATAGGGCACTTTTTACCAACAGGTAAAATGGCAGGGGCTCGATCAAGCCTCCTTTGATGTCTATGTGTGCACGTGGCGCGCGCGCGCGCACACACACACACACACACACACACACACACACACACACACACACACACACACACACACACACACACACACGCTCCCTTGACCCTCCAAACCGCTCATCTTTCACAGCCCCTCCTATCTACGGTGTATCTCTGCCAAGGTCAGCCGCTGTATTGAGACTGAAATATTGTTATAATCCACTATAATGCTCTTTGACCCAACAGTATTGCATTCTGTGTGGTGTTATTTGTTTATTTACCGGAAACTCTCACCAACAGTTCCACATCCTTGTGTTAAAGCTATAGACTGTAGAAAAATATGGACGGTGCGACGCCATTGCTTTCTATGCAGCGAAAATGAGTTTTTTTTTGTCCCTTGTTTGAAAGGTACCCATGAAGGTACCCCAGGAATCATAAGGAATGCTATTGGCTGCCAACGGTCACGTGGAACCGCAGGGATACATGGGAGAATGTGGTCAGAGCCAAAACGCATATCATGGTGATTGAAAGGGAGTTTTTCACTAGCGACAGGAACCATAAAGTATTTATGACAACGTTTATTAAGGTTAGAAAATAAAAGGGGAAAACGAATGGGGTCCAATGTAGACAAATTCTTTTTGGTACCTCGCGGGGGGAAAACAGCGCAACTAGCGGCCAAACATAGGAAGTTTTAGTTCCGTATTGGATTTGTTTTAAATCGGCGGAACTATGCCTCTGGTCAAAGCACTCAAAATACAGTAATATTATGTGTGCTTAAAAAACGAACACACATTAGGCTTAAAAGTCTCAAATGCCTTTTTCTCTATCAATCACCCCATGGAGACTTGAATTCGTGGATATGTTTTGTTTTCGTCGCATTCCTAATATCGAGGAGAGTCTTTGTGTCTCCATAGGGAACAACCTAGGCTCTATTTGGGAACCACTGCTGGTCATCAAATGATTGGCTTAGGAATGCATGAAAAATATCCATGAATTCAAGACTCCATGAGTTCCAAATGTCTTGGGTCCCTTTAATAACGTTAATTTCTGAATTTTATGGTGTTTACATTTGCGATTGCAATAGCATTTTATGTACATTTAACTATCTAAACATGTCAGCCCTGTCGACCTTGTTTAGCTTAGCCACTGACAGGTTAATGGACACTTTTAGTTAATGGTCCATTAGCTGTCTGCCCTGACTCTTGAATCTTTGTCTGGCTAATTCCCAGATTATGGGATCTCTGTTTACTTGACCAATTACCGTGTCATTGACTAGGGTTCACGCCCTTTATGTGTAAGTCCCTCTGCAAAAGAAGCCTTGGGAACCAATGGCTCCTGAGCCATACGTCCCATAGGTCAGGAACTGATCTCCTGTTTTCATAGCGTAAGGCAGCTTGATGTACAAGTACACCCCCTGGACATGACACTAGTACTGTATATGACACAGGACTTACTGTACTCCCGAGCCAACCCTTGGTGCCGTATGCTAAGGGTACAATTTTTATAGTCTTTGGTAGTTTGTAGTACTCAGCCAGGGCGGACAACCAGACTCAGGGCGGACAGTCCACAAGTCTACTGAGCTGGAGATACAGCAAGAGTGTCTGCTAAATATCTGAATTGTAGATGTAAAAGTCTTTGTCTGTTTCTGTGTGGATTCTTGGAAGATTGGCAACCTGTTGAAATGGAAGCTACTGTGATGGGGTTCGATAAACAATAATAAGCCTGTGGCAAATATCAAACAAGCTCTGTCGACTTGCTTTCCTGAGGTTCCTGAGGTTTAGCTTAGTCCAGTGAAGGTTTGAGTAACAAATGTTACTAGAAAAAGTTTTCTAATTAAAAAATGTTATTATATAACACTGAAAATGACAACCACACACTCAACAACTATCATAACCATGCAGAGAGTGAATCAAAAACTCTACAAACTGTTCTGTCTCTTTGAACAGTTGTATCGCTCTTGTCGCGATTCCTCTCAACACAGCACATTGCCAGGACCAAGGACTACTGCAGGCTTACGAGCCTTATGCCAGCTTTGATTACGAGAGCACCTTGATTCCTGTTGTTGTCTGATAGTGTGCGGCTGGCACACTGTGTGCCGCGGTGTAAAGCGATTCCATGGTTAAGAGGTGGCCTTGATCCTGTTCAACCGCGCTCCCTAATGAATAGCAGCACAGACACGTGTCTGTTCCTCTCTGTTATTAAAGCACTACTTGGCAATATGGTACTGACAGCAAGCAGTGAGTCAGCATGCAGAGCTCACTGTCCTTCACCCAGGGAGAGGCTGAGAGCATGCATTCAGAAAAGGAAAGAAAAAACAAGAGATCAGTAAACAGGTCACTGAAGGAGCACATCTCAGTCAGAAATCTGCATTCCAGCAAACTCTCTCTCTCTCTCTCTCTCTCTCTCTCTCTAGCAGGCATGTGCACACATAGACATCCGTCTGTAAAAAGTACCCTCTCCAGACCATGAATGCAGTTTTTACTATGGTGAAAGAAATGCAAATGCCCTCTTTCCATGCCATACCTGAAGGCAGCGTTCAAGAGAATTGCCTTGTCCAAACTCTCCTGAACTTGAATGCAGCGTCTTATGCTGAAAGAATTGCCCTCACTGTGTAGAAATTGCCCTCACTGTGTACATCATACTTGATACCTCCAGTAGTGTGGTATCAAGTACTGAAAATAGCCGACCTCAACCCTCTCCAGACCATGAATGCAGTTTTTACTATGGTGAAAGAAATGCAAATGCCCTCTTTCCATGCCATACCTGAAGGCAGCGTTCAAGAGAATTGCCTTGTCCAAACTCTCCTGAACTTGAATGCAGCGTCTTATGCTGAAAGAATTGCCCTCACTGTGTAGAAATTGCCCTCACTGTGTACATCATACTTGATACCTCCAGTAGTGTGGTATCAAGTACTGAAAATAGCCGACCTCCAAGCTTACAACACGTCGCGCTGCGACGCGTTGTGAGCTTGGAGGTCTGCTATTTTTAATATTTTTCTCCAAAAGGCCCTTTTAGACATTTCAGCCCCTGCCTCTCTAACATTCTCTGCACGTCCCTGCTCTCTAGTTCTCTCTAAGCTGAGTTGGTGTGTGACCAGACAGTGCAAATCACTCCAGTTCACTCCACACGTAACCAGGCAACTGGAGAACAATAACGTAACACAAGGCAGGGAGCTGTAGTATGTTCAGTCCATCATAATGCTTAATTTATAGTCCATTGTACGACGGCTCACGATGCAGATTCATGACGCGTAGATTGGCTATTTTTTGACACGGGAATCCGTTGTACAGCAAGTATAAACAGTTGCTCTAAATACAGACAAAGGCCGTTTCAATCACATGCAGATAAAACGTAATCTACTGTAGGATGAAGAAGGCTGTATTAATCTGAACGATTTATATCATCATTATGTATCACCAGACTTGAATGTGTACCTCATGCCATCGTCTTGCTCTTCGATCTTAGTTTAATAAACACAGAGAAGGTGGATGAGCAGACAGATTGAATCTGATTGCAGGAAAACACACACATCCTAATGTCCTTATAATAGCATTAGCTTCTCACTCCATCATCTAGGAGTACATCTTGGTTTGCCCATCATCATTTACAGTAGGGTTTCATAGGTGTCAGCAAACAGCCCAGCCAATCACAAGCGGGACGCACAACAGGATAAGGAACATACCAAGTACACTGTGGGACAGGGGGAGGGGTCACACGTCAGGGTGCTAGGATTTAGAACGGGTACACATTATTGTGTATCATTATTTTATGCTTTAACTAATGAAAAATAGCAGATATACAAACTCACAGCGCGGCACCGAGTGCCGCGCTGTGAGCTTGTAGATCTGCTATTTTTGAAAAATCGTGAAAAGGGTTAGGGTTAGGTTTTTTTTTTTACCCGATTCTATAAGTGTCTTTTGAATCCTTCTAAGGTTTTTTGAAAAACCTATGTTTCTATGTCAACAATCTGGCAAGCCATCGTCAAAGAAAAGGACCTTTTCACTTAAATGCGGCTCAGTTAGCCTGTTCTTGAGAGACTACAATGTCAGTGGTTCTCAAACCTTTTCATGTGAAGGACCCCCAAACTGATATGTATTTAGCCACGGACCCGCATCTCAAAATATCTAGTTCCAGGGACCCCCCAGAAGCAAAATTTGAGTTACAAACGTTCGCTTTGAAAATACATATATTCAAAGATTTGCACCCATTTTCACGACTTTTTCCAAAAATAGCAGATCTACAAGCTCGCAGCGCGACACTCGGTGCCGCGCTGTGAGCTTGTATATCTGCTATTTTTCACTGGTTAAAGCATTCAATAATTCTAGGCCTAAATGGGTTAATGAAAGTCTTTGTGTTGATTATATTACAGTACATACTAATGGTTGAAATTTGAAAGGTTTGTGCAGCACTATTGTGGATTTTGTGTGAAGCACTATTTGGATCTCATGATACTGTAGGCTAGCACAAAATATTGCGCCTTATAAAAGATGACTTTATTGTGTTTGTGTTAAAGTGAAACAAGATCCATTCCATACTGGAACAGTTACCGATGTTCCTCTTAATTAACAACATGAACCCTAGTCTCCCTATTCTGGGCATAGAGGGAAAAATCAAAGCGGACAAGTGTAGACCCCTGTAACAGAGTATAGGGGTTTTGCCTGAATTCTAGGAGGAGAAAAATTGGTAAAAACTGGGAAAGGGGATATTTGCTGGTCCCCAGGGGAGGGGAAATGTATTCCAATTCCCAGATGGCCCCCTGCATTCTGTGTATCCAGAGCTCACTCCATTGTTGCTGGACAATCTCTGCCAGTCTACGTAAAACACACAACTAATGACTAATGAGACTCTTGCCCACACTACGACTTTCGTTTTGTGTTTTTTTATCATCTGTTCTTGTGCTTTTATGACTGCTGTACTGTAACTGCCATGGTGACAGAATGTCCCTCATGGGAACCATAAAGATCGATCGTTCTGCCCTGCCTATTAACTCATCTGGAGCACACACCGTCCCAGACCGAACTTCCACATTGTGACGAAAACGTGGCAAAAATGTTGCTCGTGGTGTGTCAGGGTCGTAAATGGGATTGTGATCCGATGCAGGGCGTTCTTGCATTGTCCGGTTGGTGCTGCTATGGTAGAGGAAACCCGCCTGGATCCCAAAAACCTCACTCACTTTCTTTAGCTCACTAAAGAAAGGTGGGGTTCCCCTTTGATAGAGCAGTAGATGTTTGGTTTCCCTTCTGGGGAGACCAATCCAGGTCACCTGGAGTGTCAGTGGCAGGTGATCATGTGGTGGTGGTTGTATAATGGACTGTAGTCCATTATACAACCACCACCAGCACATTAAAATGAAAGGGAAGGTCATTGTTTGTGTCGACAGAAACTGCTACTTTACAGGAAAATGACTGCAGCAAGTTTCATGGGAGGGAACTCCATTACATTCTGCTTATCAATTTCATTAAAAATCTAATGTGACAGTTTCATTAAAATGGTGGAGATATTATCAGCTCCCTTTGAATTTACAATTGTCTGCCAAGCCAAGACTGGGTCCAAATTTGTCTTACCTTTTTGTTTTCTTGATGTAAAATATCACCACAGCATATGTCAGCTGACCATGCACTAACAATCTAGTCTCATTATTGCACAATGTGACAGGTTGCTAATATTTGTAATAGTTGAAGGTATAGGCTCGAGGCTAAAGTGGTTCTCAAACATTGTACAAATTAACTAACCCTAACACAATTGATACTGTACGTATTTTAGGCCATGGACCCCTATGTGAAAATATTTTTCGCCGGAGGAGTCCCATAGGAGAATATTTTTGTTATTAGATTCTATTTAGTACAGTACAGAATTTGTGGAGTGATCAGTGTAAACCTATGATCTGAATAGTCTTATTCATTCTCTCACTGGGTTAAGTTGGTAAAATAACAAAGTAAACAGTTCCTCATTTTGCTGGGGACCCCCTGGAACGCCCGTAAGGACCCGCGGGGGTCCCCGTAACACGGCTTTACCCATCACACAGTGTGACTTTCTAGAAGGCCCAAATCATGAAATGTGTAGGTACTTTAAAGCTATACTGTGTAAGTTCAACTAGTGGTCAGTAGCGGTATTGCTTTTTTTGGCCGTTTTTCGTCCGGAGTCGTCGCGGACCACCGCCGCGGACCACCGGAGCGGCGCCGCAAACCACCGCGACCGATAGTAATCCGTGGAGGGGTAGAACGCATGGTAGAACGTAATTTTCTGGCCAGGATTTGTGGATTAAGAGGTTAAAATCCTTCACCATGGTAAACACTGTAGCCAAGCGGAGGCGCTTCCTGGAGACCAGAGCAGATAAGCTGTGATTGGCCGGTAGTGTACCATGTGTGCATGATCGGCGATGTGATTGGGCAACGTATACACAACGTATACAGATGATGCAGATTACGTCATTTTGGCGCGAAATCCGGTCCACGGCCAGGATCATAGAAAACATATAAAGAGAAGGCTTCAGAAGCTGAAAATAACGGAGTGGGTGTTCTAAAACTTTAGCGATTTAACAGTTAGGACAATTTTAAGATTTGTTTTATAAAAAAAGTTACATGGTACAACTTTAATGCACTGGGTCTCAAACCTTTTTGGTTGCGGTACCCTCTTATACTGATTTCTGAAGCCAAGTACCCGTCCCCCTGACTACAGCATTATTTCAAAAACAGCATAATGGTAAATAAACATTGCGTTCTATACAGTAACAGTTGTCCTAGTCAAGGTATTGATGTCATTTGGTTTAACAATTTACAGATGAGAAGGTTCACACAAAGACTGTCAATGTTTTGTCATTACCCATAACAGTAAAATAAGTACATATTACCATTTTCTCCTGTACCCCCTGCAGAACAGCAAACACTGCTTTAATGTAGGCTACTTTGTTTAGTGCATGATTGAGCACCTAGTGCCCCAACCTTATTGATGATGATGATGCAACATCTTACAGTGTCCTAGTGAACGTTCTGTGGAGGATTTAAACTAAAGGCTGCCTCGTTCTTCTGTCATCTAAAGAGCTTTCAGGCAGATTTAATATAAGCGCTGTTGGCTCTGGGGTCTTAATGGAAGTGACAACAACAATATAAACAGCATAATGAGGAAAAGATTGGGCTTTATGGTCTAGAAAACGGGTATAAATCAGAGCTTGGCTTTGGAGCGCAGATAAGACAGTCATGCAGGCTTGCTTTTTATATCTTGAACCGAAACGTAACAGGCAGGGGCTGTTTTCTCAAAAACACTCAATTAAAACCACATATCTGTCAACTGATACCTCAGTCAGAAGGGATTTTCTGTAAGAGGTTTTGCTGTATAAAGCTGTATAGCGTACTTGAATACTATTATATTTAGAAGAGCCCTAAAGTAATATTAATTATTTACTGAAAATTGAGAACAGCTAAACTCTGCTGTGCGGTGCATGTTTGTGGCTTTTGTGATATAATACCATCTCATCTCATGTCTGATGTAAAGGTTTAGGGGTATATTTCACCTCCAGTCAATGAAATAAAAATGCCAGACTAACATATGACTACAAAATAACACAATGTCCTTTATCACAACGATAGATTGTAGAATGGCGTGGCCTTTATTGTAAACCACACCCTGTATACTTCGTTGACAAGGAGTCCTTTTTCCCCTCTACACCAAATCTATCCGTGGGAAATAGTTGATTTATAAGCGCACAGCGTGGCATGTTGCGACATATCGTGAGCTTGTAGACCTGCTATTTTTGCCCAATGTTTGCCCCCAGAATAGGAATGCTAGGAGTTCATGTGATTAAACATTATTATTATTTAAGCCAGCAGTCTTCAACGTTTTCAGGCCAAGGACCCCTTCGCTGAGAGAGATGAAGCAGGGACCCCCACTACATATCGTATAAAATTGTGTTGCAGATGTTCATCGATTTCTTATACAGCTCAGACTTGTTTGACAGCACAGTATCATCTGTGTAGGTTGGATTAATGTGTGTTTTCATACATTTAATCACTTGAACTGTCAATACCTACTAGTCTGCTCTTCTTTTCCCTCTACACCAATCCTCCGTGGCAAAAAATAGCCGATCTACAAGCGGCAATTTTTTTGGCTAATGTTCCACTAAGAATATATATACTTATATTTAATTCGCCCCCTCTATTGATGCACCTTCTCTTTTTTGGTACTGTACTGCTCTTGTTTTTTACTCTTATCTATCTTTTCCTACTTCTCTGTAACTTTGTAAATAACTGTATACTGCTGTGCTACAACTGGACAACTGAATTACCCCCTTGGGATAATAAAGGTATCTATCTATCTATCTATCTATCTGGTTCAATTGATTAATGTAAAAAACATTATCCTATCACACAAAGATTTGGCGGCCCCCCCTGTAGTAACTCTGAGGACCCCCTAGGGGTCCCGGACCCCCTGTTGAAGAACTCTGATTTACTGTAAGCTGTATAATTATAGCCCTTTTGCATAAAACTGTGTGGTGGCTGCAGCAGTGGCAACAGCTGTGTTCCTATAAGCTCTCAGATATATCACGTACAGTACTATCCATGTCTGACTGTTTGCTTTGTTCTGATCTGAATCAATGTAAAATGAGTACATCTGGAGGTAGACTAGACGTGGGAGTTTTCTGTCTGGGTGAAGTTGTATATGTGTTACAGTGTGTTTGAGGTACCAGTGAGATTGGGACCGGAGCGCTTGTTTTGTAGTTCACCTTATGGGCAGTCCCCGGAAGGAGCCGGTGCCAACATCCCATTAGTCCAACGCTGGTGAATGCTAACCTGGTGAATGCTGACCTGCCGACGCTGGTGAATGCTAACCTGCCAATGCTGGTGAATGTTAACCTGGTGAATGCTATCATGCCTAAACCTAAGCTAAGAGGCTTGCTCCACCTCACGCCCAAAAACGAGCGCTCCTGGTCTCAATCTCACTGAATCTCAAAAACACTGTGACATACACACACACACACACACACACACACACACACACACACACACACACACACACACACACACACACACACACACACACACACACACACACACACACACACACACACACACATGCATGGTAGCCAGCTGGTTGGAATAATACGTATACCTACAGTATAGAATTCACACACGCAACCCATAACATTGTCACTGTCGGGCAGAAACCTCGTATCTCCAAGTTTCAAATTTGTATGTTTTTTCGCAAAGCAAAGCCCTGCTTCACCATACAAGGCAGATCTACAAGCACACAACGCCTCGCGGTGCGAGGCGTTGTGTGCTTGTAGATCGGCTGTTTTCCCTAGTTTAAATCATTTTAAAAATGATAAATACAAAACAAACGGTTTTGGACATGCAAGGTTTCCACTCGACAGTGACGAATATGTTCACCGTCTGTGACGTGCATCTAACACCCAGCTGAGCATGAAACCATGGTTAGATAACATGGCCTATAATATGCTGTGCTGGGGGACCATGGTGACGCCACTTTGAATTACTCATAACAAATAGCTGGAGGCCACGTAAGACATTTGGGTCCAACTGAGGATAGCCGAAGGACAATTAAAAAATAAAAAAAAACATGCAAAGGCGATGAAAAATTTTTTTTTTTCATTATTTGTTTGTTTTTACAACCGCCTGTGAGAAAGTACATGAGTGCCTGAGCTAATAAATATAAAGTGAGTGTGTGCGTGTGTGCGTGCGTGCATATGCGTGTGTGAAATAGATTATTAAAATGAATACAAACTTGATGGATGATAGTTGATTATAACATTAAAGGGTATTACCACATTAATCATCAATCAAGTTCACCTTAATTTTATATTAATAATACATTAAAAATAATTAAGAAATATTTTATTTTCAATAATTACAATTGTAATTGACAATTGCAATCAACTAAAAGTCATTACTGCAAAATGCATTTTGTGTGGAAAAAACTATCTAATGGTGAATACTACCGGTTTGTGATTCTATTGTATACATCCATAGTGTTGTGCAATGCATGTATGTGTAGGCTAATAATAGTGGTACAATAGATGGTACATTTTACAATCATATCATCAAAAACTATAATCATTACTTCTTCAAACAGTGACTCTTATTATTATCAATCATTTATATATGTATTTCAATGATAGTTATACTCTACTTTGTATTCAAAATTAAGCCATCCTTAACCCTAAAGTTCAATTATTATTATTTCTGTGGACTTTAAATGGATGTTTTATTTGATGGCCTTCCAGCCCTGGCCTTTGTGCCCTCAAAAATATCAAAGGCCAAGTAACCTTGCCCCATAAATGATGAAATTCAAGGCCAGGTCATTATGATGTCCCTGCTGCTGCTGCTGCTAAACAATGGAAAAGTAAAAGCTAGTGCTAACACTGGAAACGGTATCCTCTACCCATACAGTCCAACAAAAACACTTTCATATTGATTCATTTTACTTGTCTAGTTTAAAAGTTTAACAGAATCCAGGAGCTTCCATGTACAATATAGGAGAGCCTGTGCAATTCCACCAGTGAAGATTCTGTGTTTCCACATCACCTTTTGGTATCCACTCAGCTCGCTTGGAATCTTGACAGTAGTCGGGGGCGTTAGGGAGATAACATGGTCATTTCGTGCTAATTAGTCTGAAAGCGCCAACTTTTGCACAGATGTAGCCCAGGGCATGCTCTAATGATTTAGCTAGGGCGCCCGAGTTGGCGACCTTCAAGTTGGGCTCCCATCGACTTTCTATACTGGAGGAAAATACCCTGGAAAAAAATCTGCTTTAAGTAGGATGTGAGGGGTCTAACTAGGGATTTGTCGTGATGCTGAATCCATTGCAAGAATTTGTTTTTCACAAAAAAACATTCCTTGAAAGCCCCAGAAAACTATGGTTTAGTGATGAAAAGTGATGAGCCATCACTTTTCACAGTTTTGTGGGCGTTTTCTGGGGCCATTTATAGCCGAAGGAATGTTTTTTTTTTGTGCAAAACAAATGCTTGCAGTGCAATAGCTAAATCATTAGAGCATGCCCTGAGATACATCTGTGCAAAATTTGGCACTTTTAGACTGATTAGCACGAAATATCCCTAATGCCCCCGACTACAGAGGGTGATACCAAAAAAGTACCAGGTACCTGATACTTTTGCCCAATGGAAACCCCCAAAAGGCAAGTATAGTCGAGTTGAGTTGAGCCGGTGCCGGCGTGCTCGTAGAAAGTGACAGGACGTGACAGCAGGCTGTCAAACAAAGGGCAGAATTGACATCTGTCAACAAGGAAGATAGAGGTACTGTAGGTAGAGGCTTGTGTGATTTATCAGATGTCTCCAATAACATCAACCAGCCTGTCAAACTGTCCATCTCAGATCTGCTGTTGGAAAATATGTTCTTGTTTGACAGTGAAAGGAGGTAGAGCCTGAACACCATTTTCTTGTAAAGGATTTACTTAATTATTCGATCTAACAGGATCTTCGTCAGGTCAGGATAAAAGATGAACACCTGTTCCATCATTTTTAAACCTTGCCCCGCAAATTGTGTACCTCCCCTACTTGTGTAGCACCTCCGCAAACAGCAGGTGAGACTCGTCACCCTAGAGGAGCTGGGAATTTGATATGCCAGAATATACAAATAAACCACTAACAGAATAAACAATACGCTTTTATATGAGCATACCTGCACTTTATTTGAACTGGTTTAGGGCAGATTCACTTATTTAAACGTACTAAATCTATTCTGTATACTTATTTGAGGTTGATAATTAAGACAATATTGAGTACCCAGTTTTGTGCGTATGAGCTTTAAAGAAAGTGATAATTATAATAACCTAATACAAGGAAATGTTATTATTAACTTATCAAAACATTGCAGCCTCAGTCCTGCCTCATTTGCCATGCAAATGTGTGTAAAACGTAGCTATTCACGCATGGATTAAACACGTCTTACTGAATAATGAAGAATTACATTTCTGTTACTCATTCCTGATGTGTTGGGATGGAATAGGCTATATTTGCTGGAATAAGAGTCTGTAGGCGGCTGAATAAATCGGAGCTCTTCAGCCAATGAGCTCTCAGCAACCTGACAATGAGGAAGTGAACTATTGCAAAGCTGGATACAATTCATTACCTTGATTAATCCCTCGTCCATACTGTAGGCACTCATCATGCTGTACTGCTGGAGACAGATAAAAAATAAAAACACATCCAGACACCCTCTTGAGACTATTAAAAATGCTTGCATCGTCAAAACCTCAGTGCGCAGTTAATAGAGATTGAACGAGGGAGAGAAAGGGGAGGAGAGGAAGGGGAAAAGAGAGGTGTTCTAGCAGGTTAATTGTCAGCCGTAAGGGGAGCTTCATTGTGCCAGTAGAGAATGGAGATGTCTTGTTTAATTTAGGCCTAGAATTATTGAATGCTTTAACCAGTGAAAAATAGCAGATATACAAGCTCACAGCACGGCACCGAGTGCCGCGCTGTGAGCTTGTAGATCTGCTATTTCTTTTTTTAAAGTCGTGAAAATATGTGCAAATCTTTGAATGTATTTTCAAAGCAAACGTTTGTAAATCTTCTGGGTGGTCCCTGGAAGAGAGAGGGCGAGATCATTTAGCAACCTACAACCGGGTTGCAACCTGGTCGGTTGTTTTCAGCGACCAGGTCGCTAAATCTACCGACCGGGCCGGTAAATCACGGACTGGGTCGCTAAATCTACCGACCGGGCCGGTAAATCACGGACTGGGTCGCTAAATCTACCGACCGGGACTCTAAATCCACCGACCGGGACGCTAAATCCACCGACCGGGTCGCTAAATCCACCGACCGGGTCGCTAAATCCACCGACCGGGTAGGTAAATCCACCGACCGGGTCGCTTATCCACCGACCGGGCTGCTAACCCTAACCCTAACCCTAACCCTAACCCTAACCTTAACCTCAGTAACCGTACCTCGAGTAACTAACCTGCCGACGCAACCCTAAATCACCGACCGGTAGGGATGGGTATCATCTGCGATACTTTTAATGGTATCGATTGCATGACGTCGATACTATCGGGTATCGGTTCACGTAAAAACGAACGATACCTCGTTTCGATACTCTGGAAAGCACCCCTGGCCGGTCACATCTGTAACAGTTGGGCTACTGAGAGACTGCTTTAGTAGGCTACACTCGTTACTGTGGAAAATAGCCGACAATAGCCTATAATGTTTATTATTATGATGATTATCCAACGTCTATACTCTCCGCTCCGCCCCACTGTGTGATCATCATCATCACCTCAAAACTTAAATAAAAAGTATCCAAAATGGTATCGAAAAGGGTATCGTATCGATTCCCAGGTATCGAAAAAGGTATCGTATTGATTCAAAGGTGAACGATACCCATCCCTACCGACCGGGTCGCTAACGCTAAATCTACCGACCCGGTCGGTAGATTTAGCGACACGGTCGGTGAAAACTACCGACCAGGTTGCGACCAGGTTGGAGGTCGCTAAATGATCTCGCTCCTACTGCCCTGGAACTAGATATTTTGAGATGGGGGTCCGTGGCCAAATACATTTCATTTTGGGGGTCCTTCACATGAAAAAGTTTGAGAACCACTGACATAGTAGTCTCTCAAGAACAGACTAACTGAGCTCCATAAAAAGGACCTTTTCTTTGACAATGGCTGGCCAGATTGCTGACATAGAAACATAGGTTTTTCAAAAAACCTTAGAAGGTTTCAAAAGACACTTATAGAATCGGGTCAAAATTATAACTTTCACGATTTTTCAAAAATAGCAGATCTACAAGCTCGCAAGTGCCGCACTGTGAGCTTGTATATCTGCTATTTTTCAATAGTTAAAGCATAAAATAATGATACACTATAATGTGTACCCGTTCTAAATGGGTTAACGAAGAAGAGGCTGATAATAATGAGAGTGTCTGGGTTTGACACAGGAACCTGCAGCCAGTGGTGGAACTGAGCACATTTACTCAAATACTGTACCATTTTTAATCTGATTATTTCAATATTATTAATACTTTGAACTTCTACTCCACTACAACACATACTGTAGGTAAATTTTACCTTTTACTCTCTGCTCCACCACAATTATTTGATAGTTACAATAAAGTGACTTTATAGTTGTGGATTATTATTACAAAACATTGATAAGCTGTATTTACTTATACCATGCTCAGGGGCGTCATAAGGGGTAGGAAAGTGGGACTAAGTTACTAGGGCCCAAGGTGGTGGAGGGGCCTTAATTATTTTATACTTTATGCTGCAAGCTTGTAGATCTGCTATTTTTGAAAAGTCGTGAAAATGTGTGCAAATCTTTGAATATATGTATTTGTTAAGCGAACATTTGTAACTCAAATTTTGCTTCTGGGTGGGTCCCTGGAACTCAATATTTTGAGATGGGGTTCCGTGGCCAAATACATACCATTTTGGGGGTCCTTCACATGAAAAGGTTTGAGAACCACTGACATAGAAACATAGGTTTTTCAAAAAACCTCAGAAGGTGCCGCGCTGTGAGCTTGTATATCTGCTATTTTTCAATAGTTAAAGCACAGGGGCCCGCAGTGAATCCTTGTACCCAGGGCCCAGAATTTGGTGTGACGCCCCTGACTATGCTCACAACAATGTGTGCAAACTTGTAGATCTGCTATTTTCACAAATAATGATACCAACACTTTTGTATTCGTACTCAAGTCACACTTTGAATACAGACCTTTTACTTGTAAAAGAACATTTTAATATTGTGGTATTTTTACTTGAGTAAAAGATCGGAGTATACTTCTCTTCCACCACTGCTGGTAATAATGAGTGTGTGTGGGCATGCATGACAAAGCAACCTGCAGCCCACATTAACGCTGATGGTTCAAAGTAGTGGAAGGCTCCACCGACTGAAATGTAAGGAAACACAATCTAATCTGTGCCGTTTTGTGGGGACTTAAAGGGCTTCGTTTTGTGGGGACTTAAAGGGCTTCGTTTTGTGGGGACTTAAAGGGCTTCGTGCTGCGTTTGTTTTCAGGGATGAAAGGCCTAAATATTTCAGTCCGTCAGAATATTCAGATGTGCTTTTATGCATTCTGAATTTCTGCTGGATAGATCGCGCGCACGCACGCACGCACGCACACACACACACACACACACACACACACACACACACACACACACACACACACACCATGCTGCACATCACCGGGATAAGATACCTACGATTCCGCTCTCCTTTTGCTTCCAATTATTTTCTCCTTTTGCAGTCAGCAGTCAAGGGAAAAAATAATATCTATATAAAATAACTGAGGTGTCTTAAAGAGCACAGTAATCTACATTTTGCGTGGGAAAGGGAGAGAGCTATTTTTGGCAAAGAGGTTTGGTGTAGAGGACAAAAAGAGTACAGAGTGAAAGGTCAAGTTTATTGACGTTCAAGTGGTTAAAATATCTGAAAACACAAATTGACATGAATCCAAAATACACTACAAGATCTGCAAGAAAGTTCCCAGCTACAAGAAAGTAGTTCCCAGCTTTTTTGCCAACAACACAAGTGCAGATAATTGGTGAACTGTGGAACACTGTGGAAATAAATAATGCACCTGGGTTTGATATACAGTAAATTGATTCAAGGTGTGGATTATAGTCTCATAATACACAGCAATTAAAGGGAAACCAGCCAATCAGAATCAAGGAATGGAACTAGCCATTTTAGAACAACTACTATATCGTCGTTGTCGGGTGGAAACCTCGTATCTCCAAGTTTCACATTTGTACTTTCTTTCGCAAAGTAAAGCCCTGCTTCATTATACAAGGCCGTCGCACACAAGTAGTGAAAACAGCAGATCTACAAGCACACAACGTTGTGCGCTTGTAGATCGGCTGTTTTCACTAGTTTAAATCATTTTTAAAAGGATAAACGCAAAACGAACGGATTTGGACATACAAGGTTTTCACCCAACAATGACGATATGATCGACTCCTACTGGTTTAAGTTGTATGGCCTGAAACTCATAAACTCAAAGACCTCTTCTGTCCTCTGTGTGGGGGATTCACTCCCATGTGAGAGCACGGATTGCAGCTCTAAGAAAAGTTAACAACCCGGTGTTGGATCTCCCTGGGTATGAATATTCCATACCGCATAATACACCAAGAACACATGCTTTACTGTATCCACATAGATTTACAGCTCTACCGCTAAGCCATGTGCTGCGCTTGGATCTGTCTTTGATCAATCATGCATTATGAACCCATGTCAGGGCAGGAGCCGGAACAGGAGTGCAACAACAAAGAGGAGGTTTTATTTGGGGAAACTAATAAATGATGAATTTGTTTCTCTACTAGTCACCTTTCTCCTGAACTGGAGTAAAACGGCAAACTCAAGCAGGTGTTGGAAGAAACATCTGTGTAGCAGCTGTGCTTCATTATTTAAGCTGTATGTCGTTCAGCTAATAACAAACTCCTGTTTAATAGACCAGTGGTCCCCAAATTATTTTGGGGGGTCCCCAGATTTTTTGCTGAATGTTAACATTGTTTTCTCACTCAACAACAGTAAACAGACCAACCTACAATATAAGTGTATACATTAGGGTGGATCTTAAATGACCTTTTTTAGATTTTCTTGAGTCTTACCCCCAAATTATGTTCCAATGTACAAAAAAATGCTTTGGTTAAAATTTGGTTGAATTTCAAGCATATAGGGGCATATGAAGAGAATTACTGTTGACCTTGGAACAATTGCAAGGAAGAACACTGAAGATTTTGTGTCTCCCAAATCCAAGGTGCTTTTCAAAATGATGGATCTCCCAGATGACTTCCTTGACGTTGATCCCGATGAGTGGGAGCCCAGGGTGGACTACCAAGAAGTTCTGGCTGTAGCGAAGGCGATGAATGTTGTCAATGATCATGCAGAGCGTGGGGGTTGCCCTACTACAAGAATATTGTGGTCTCATTACTAAAGATGAGTCCCAACTCCAATACTTGCTGCAAATTGTGCAGAACCATCGGCACAAGTATCCCGATAGCCGTAAACAAACTTTAATTGATCAGTAACAACTGAATTACTATACTGCAGAGACTTTCGGGGGTTTTGGGGGTAAACAAGGAAGTGGGGCTGTGTGCTTGTTGTGTGTTGTGAGTATGATTGGGTTAGGGTTATGAAGAGTGTGCAATAAAGACATGTCATTGTGCATGTTAAATGAAAAATAGCAATGTGTCATTCTTTGCTTTGCTATTTCCTAGAATACATTACTTCTGGTTTGACATATTATGACAAACATGTAATCAGATTTGTGTTTAGATTTGTAAGCTTAAAAAATATAATTTCTGTGCTTAGTATAAGAATAATGTGTAATGTATAACTTAAATGTACCTGCAGTGCAATTCGTTTTGACCAATAAAATGTACAATCTTTGACTTGATTGAGCTACCTCTAAATATGCTTGAAATTCAACCAAATTTTAACCAAAGCATTTTTTTGTACATTGGAACATAATTGGGGGGTAAGACTCAAGAAAATCTAAAAAAGGTAATTTAAGATCCACCCTAGTATACATGGTATCTGCACATTTCTAAAGTGATTTAAGGACTTTAAAGACCTTTTTAGATTGTGTAGATCGTCTATTTTCACAATGGAATAGATCGAGTCAAACTAAATGTAATGCCAACTCCTACAATTCCAAGTGCTTGTCAATGTGGGGGGTCCCCAGTTCAAGTATGATTATTTTGGGGGTCACGGCCTGAAAAGGTTGAGAACCATTGTAATAGACTACAGCATGACAACAGGCCTTTCAGGTTAAGAGTCTAGAGAACATGAACTTAGGCAGATGTTTTATTTAGCGAGCAGTCCTTTTCCCCACAGGCCTTTACCCACATGTAAATGTATCATTCCTAACAAAATGAACAGGAGAGCAGCTTCCAGTGAGCTGGACTGCAGGGAATGCTGGTGTTATGTAGTCTGAGGTTAACAGGAGGCCAGGCAGGACGGAGGATCCATGAATCTACATCCTCTGAAGTCCTCCAGAGAGAGAGAGAGAGAGAGAGAGAGAGAGAGAGAGAGAGAGAGAGAGAGAGAGAGAGAGAGAGAGAGAGAGAGAGAGATAGAGAGAGAGAGAGCGAGAGAGAGAGTACGGAAGAGGAGCCTCCTTCCTCCACTCCTCAGCATCTTCACAGACTTGCCAACTACATTAATGCTTAACTTATACTTTAGGCTACGATGGTGTTGCACACCAATGGTGGAGTGAATCTCTGCTATACATTCATTTATTGTGACCGCAGGGAGCAGTTTAGTGTGAAAATCTGCAGCAGTTGTGTCACGCTGTCTTGCCGGTCACACTGTTGTTACTCTAAGCTGTTACCCTTCCCTGTCACACTACAAGCACTTGCTGTAACTAGACCTGTAATTAGTGTTAAGCCTGTTCAGGTGTGGAAGCTCAGCTCAATTGATGTCCAGCACACCTGAAACTCTGATCAGTTTGGTTGAGTGTCTCAAAGTGTTCAGATCTCCTCTGCCTTGTCCTACAGACGTGTGCTTTGAAGAGCCCTTGCTTGTAAGTTTACATACAATTATGCTCGCCTGCACGCAATATTTATCATCAATTAACGTCCGCCCCCACCATGTCTCATATGCATAATATGTTGAGGTGTTTCTTTTTTGCATATTTTTTTAAACGTTTGGTAAGTCTAAGTCAAATTTGCTGGTACCCCCTGCGGTCGCTACTCGACCTTAGGGATGTTACTTGTGTCTAGATGTCCAGAATAAACATGAATATGTATGTATAATCCTATTTGTCTCTGACAGATGAGGCCTGATCCTTTTTAACCTCCAATGTTCCAAATATGATTTTGTTTGTTTTTGGGTTTTACTGTAGTGTAATACGTGGTTGGTGCTGGTCTGAAGCTTGTCTACTGGTGTTTAAAGGGTTGGTTAGTTTCCGCGGTCTCAGCTACATGGGTGTTTGGAAATCTTTAAGTTGTGACATATGTGACTGAGGGTACGTGACCGTGCGTCCCAGAGTTGAGGTGAATCTCTATTGAATAATGTATTATCGAAGTGACGCGGCATAATTTAATTGATTGAGCGCTTTATGAACTAAGTTTGAAAACGGTGTGACATTGTGGTCCTTACTGTCAATGTTGCACTGACAGGTACAAGGACTTCTGTTGGATGCTTGTCCCAACCTGTGTAGTCATTCTGTCATACCTCAAGTTCACTTCCACTGACTGCAATGGACTGTATGACACCGTTAAAGATTTTATAGAATTTTCTTTTTATTGAACAAAGAGGACTCTCTCTTTAAGTGCATCTCTCGCTCTCTCTCTCTCTCTCTCTCTCTCTCTCTCTCTCTCTCTCTTTCTTCTTTCTCTCTCTCTCTCTCTCTCTCTCTCTCTCTCTCTCTATCTCTCTCTCTCGCTCTCTCGCTCCCCCTCTGATGCACCATTATATTAGCTCCTGCATGAATTGTTAAATCTATCCTTTTAACCTTTTGCCGCAGGACAGAATATTGCAAAGAGCATTCACTATACAAGAACAATGTAGAACACACACACACACACACACACACACACACACACACACACACACACACACACACACACACACACACACACACACACACACACACACACCTCCAAGCCATATGTTGGCCTCCTTCTTTATCGTGCACACGCACTCTCGCGTCGCATCTTTATCATCGTACTGTATCTCATCTAAATACATTGCTTCCACAATGCTGTACATGCCAACCCCCACCCCCTTCATTACATCAAACTTCATGTGGCGTTCTTCCTTCATGTACTACGGGGCGGCATAGCTCAGGGGTAGAGAAACCATTATTAGAGCACGAAGGGTTCCCGAAGGGTTCCCATGGGTTCGAATCCAGGCTCCCCCTGAGTTAATGTCGAAGAGTCCTTGAGCAAGATTCTGAACCCCTAATTGCTCCCGGTGAGTAGGTTGGTGCCTTGCATGGTTTCCTCCGCCACCGGTGTATGAATGTGTGCGTGAATGCTGAATGGGTGAATGTAATGCACAATCTATGTAAAGCGCTTTGGATAAAAGCGCTATATAAATTCACCATTTACCATTTACCATTTACATACGTCATGTCTCTAGTAAAAGATCGGAGTACTTCTTCCACCACTGCTGGTAATAATGAGTGTGTGTGGGCATGCATGACAAAGCAACCTGCAGCCCACGTGAACGCTGATGGTTCAAAGTGGTGGAAGGCGCTCCACTGACTGAAATGTAAGGAAACACAATCTAATGTGTATGTCTACTGCTGAACACATTTCAGTGTTTTACTGGATGTAAAACCTCCGCTGGGATTTATTCCTTGGACTGCTGATGAAGTAAACTTTAACACTAGCGTGTGTTACATCAATGTGATACAGAGAACATTCTTAACCACATGAGGTCAAGCGTCCCTTTGCTGGACATATACTGTAATAGGTGAACTGTTAAAGCTAAAATGTTTATCGGCTATTTTTGGAGCAGAAATTTGGCGTCGAGGGAACAAAAGGAAGGAACCTAGTATGGACCCCTGCTGGGAGACATCTATAAAGGAAGTAAGAGCATAAGGTTTAAGTGCTTAATGGACTAAAACACACTTGACCCAGTTAAGCTCACTTGGTGCAGAATCCTCAAAATATGTTAAATAAATAAAAGTCCACGACCACACCATTTCCACCTGTATGTTTCCAGAAAAGATGCCCATGATTGTGTTACGTGGCAAAAAGGACTTGCCTAACACAGTACAGAAGACGGTATGTGTCTTCATATACCGGTATATCAAAAGCAAGTCCAACCCTGATAAGTATCACTCTGGCCAAGATATGACTTCCGCTTGGTTCCAAGATTTCTAGCGGAAGTGCTGCGTTTAACGGAAGTTACGTCATGCAGTGCGGGTCTGTTTACATTCCCTAGCGAAAAAACTAAAATAGATTGTAGCTCTTAACTCGCTCTTAATATGTGTAATATCGCCTGAATCAATGTTTTCGTTTATATATTGTTTATTGTGAGCGCAACCGACGGAGCAGTAGACGTAGACACGATTATTTTCCAGCGGGGAATAAGTTTGCAGGGACACCGCACTGTGAAAAGAAGACAACTTCCTGCGAATATTCAGCCCCACCTCCTAGAACGGTCTCTGCCTCATATCTTGACCAGGCTTTTCTCTTCGCAGATGAGTAAGCCTGGCTACGCGAGGCTAGATAAGTATTGAATATTAGCATGTCCCCACAGCTGCTGTAAGGAGGAGGCAGTCAGAGGAAACGCACCTGCTCTATTTTGAACATGAATATGTGTGGCAAGATACAACAACACATTTATTTCTCATATCAGAAGACTAAGGTCATATGGAGCAAACAAACAGATACCGCTATTATTATTCCAATCAGTATGTATAATACAGAGTGTTATGCAGTGCACACAGTGCATATGTCTGTTCAGCTTATGAAGCAAAATGGCTTGACTGCTAAATATCTGTTCAAAGATTGTTTGGCTGTGTACACTACAAGAATGCTATCTCTGGCAGCCAGGTAATGTTACGCCCTTTCGTATTTTATTGGAGAAATCTCAGCTTTTGCCATAAAACTGAAGATTTAGAGTCTCGCTGGCTGGACTCGCCAGACTGCAGAACTCCTCAGTCTGTCAAGTTGTTAAATCAGAGTCTGTAAGTAGGCCTCTGTGTTCCTCTGTGCACTAAGCACTTAAATCCCATATCGTCGTTGTCGGGTGGAAACCTTGTATGTCCAAAACCGTTCGTTTTGTATTTATCATTTAAAAAATGATCTAAACTAGTGAAAATAGAAAATCTACAAGCACACAACGCCTCGCACCGCGAGATCTGCTGTTTTCACTAGTCTTGTGCGACGGTTTTGTATCGTGAAGCAGGGCTTTGCTTTACCAAAAAACACAACACATTTGAAACTTGGAGATACGAGGTTTCTGCCCGACAGTGACGATATACTTTGTGGACTGGTGTCCCCCAGGAGTCTATCCTTGGCCCACTCCCTTTTTCCCTCTACACCAAACGTCTTTGCCAAAAATAGCTGCTCTACAAGTGAGCTTTCAGATTGGATATTGTTTGCCTTTTATTACATGTCCAGAATAGGGATTCTAGCGCACTGAATGTCAAAGGGAGTTATTTGGTTTATTCACTGCAGCCAATTCGTAATATCGGATATAATATATGTTTGTTTAGACATTATGTTTTGTTATTAATGTGAAACCATTTATGTCTTGGTATGCACTATATGCAAGACACATTTCTAAACAAAATTCTGGTAATCAAGTTAAATCAAATTAACTGTGAATGCAAAGTTGCAAACACACATGTATGTATAAACTCTCACATCGTGTCTCGGTCTCTCTCACCTTCACAGGTTTTAAATACACTCCGTTCAAGCATGTATCTAATTAGAGGAACTCCTTGACTGTCAGAGGAGAGAAAAGGAAAGTAGGAGCTGTTACTATAATAGTTTAATAGGTGGTGCCATCCTGTAGTTGTGTACCTTTTCTGTTTTGCATGTGTCTACGGAGTTAACATTACTCTAAAAGATTATGGTTATAATATGCAAATATGTTAATGACATCATAAAATCATCCCCTCCCCTTTTCGCAATCCAGCAACAGCTGTGGGCGTGGCTAACTTCAGCTGGGTCACCACCCACCAACCGGGCATACTTAATGAACAGTTGGGTGTTGCCACATAAAAACATAATTTTAACCATTTCTGTACACTTTTTTGAAAGAAATCTTTATCCAAGTATAATCATAATACCTTATGATTATGTTCCCCTATATGTGGAAACATGTATGGGTGGCGATGGCGTACCACGCGCGTACCACAACCTGCTGCCTGACAGTGTGTCCCTGCAGTGGCGTCAGTTCAGAAAAAGCTAAGGTATGGCAACATGACTGGTGTCTTGCACGCGCGCGAAGGTATGGCAACATGACACCAGTCATGTTGCCATACCTTAGCAACAGGCACGATGTATTTATTTTAAGAAGTACATTCTATTTTCACCCCTTGTTTCTACAGTTTCTTGGGCTGGATATGGCAGCCTGGAACTGTTGTTCAAGTGCAGCTAAACTTGGCATGTTAGTAAACGTACTGCCACAATTAACAATAATGAATTGCACCTGTGCAGCTGACCTGCGGAACCTGGGAATATACGATTCTGTCAAGATGGGGAGAATACAAGTGTGGAGAATATAATTATAATATCTTGTTGAAGTGACCATTTGGTAAAATTTCGCATTTGTAGTTATTTTACTGTAAATTAACAACATAATAACCAGCACAGATAGACAAAGAGACATTCATGGATTTATATTTAAAAGTACCTTTTATTTTCCGCCCTGGACCCAGGGTATGGCAGCTACATACGCCTGCCATACCCAATTGACGCCCCTGTGTCCCTGGTTCAGTTCCGAGCCCAGCGGCAGATTTGCTGCACTCCCTCTCTACTGTGCTATGGAATAGAAAATAAAGCCCCCCCAAAATATCTTAAAAAGTAAATAAATGTGGAACCATTGGACAAGATTGTGATAGAATTAGCATCTGTCTTTCCATCTAAATTCAGATATACAGTATTCAGTATCCCTCTATTTTTTTTTTTTATTCTCTCTGTGCATTCCCTTTGTATCTCGTTCATTCACCTTCTCCTTTGTTTTTGACATCCTGCTGTGTTGTATATAATTGTCTCTGATTGCACAATTGTGGCATAATTGCGGCTGTGTTAAGTCATTATGAATAGCAGTGGCGTGTGTCTGTGTCTGGGGGGGCAACACTAACAACCTGTCTAGAGAGAGAGAGTGTGTGTGTGTGTGTGTGTGTGTGTGTGTGTGTGTGTGTGTGTGTGTGTGTGTGTGTGTGTGTGTGTGTGTGTGTGTGTGTGTGTGTGTGTGTGTGTGTGTGTGTGTGTGTGTGTGTGTGTGTGTGTGTGTGTGTGTGTGTGTGTGTGTGTGTGTGTGTGTGTGTGTGTGTGTGTGTGTGTGTGTGTGTGTGTGTGTGTGTGTGTGTGTGTGTGTGTGTGTGTGTCCTGCCAAGCATCCGTTTATGTTAGCTTTTGCATGAGCCCAGGCGCGTCACAAGGGGGGCTAAAGTATTTTATATTGAAAAATAGCAGATATACAAGCTCACAGTGCGGCACCGAGTGCTTGTAGATCTGCAATTTTTTACCTTGTGAAAATGTGTGCAAATCTTTGAATATATGTATTTTTTAGGCGAACAACAGTTTTGCTTCTGGGGGGTCCCTGGAACTACCGGTAAATATTTTGAGATGGGGGTCTGTGGCCAAATACATATCATTTTGGGGGTCCTTCACATGAAAAAGTTTGAGGACCACTGATATATAGAAACATAGGTTTTTCAAAAGACCTAGAAGGATTTGAAATATTCAGACACATTTTCACGATTTTTCAAAAGTATCTGTATCTGCTATTTTTCTATCTGCTATTTTTCTATTGTTAAAGCACAAAACAATACGTAATAATGCGTTCCCAGTCTAAATGGGTTAAATCCCCTCCCCCTATGAAGAACGTTCATGGGGGTCCCGCAGTGAATCCTTGTACCAAGGGCCCAGAATTTAGTGCGACACCCCTGAGTGTGTGTGTGTGTGTGTGCGCGCGCGCGTGCATGCGTGCGTGCGTGCGTGTGCGTACGCGTGTCTGTCTGTCCTGCCAAGCATCTGTTTATTTTAGCTTTTGTGTTCTAGTGTGTGCACCTGTGGTGATTATACAGTACAGTGTAGTGTTGTCATCAAAAGCAGTGCAAGTCTGTCAGTGTGCATGACGTGTGCCAAAGCCTGTGCACGTGTACAGTAGCTGCTTGTGTGCGATTGCCTGTTTAACTTTAAACGTGTTTGCATAATCTGTGTGTGCATGAAATCATTCATGATGGCTTGTCATTTTGCTGTCGGGCATGAAACTGTCGGGCAGAAACCTTGTATCTCCAAGTCTTAAATGTGTATATTTCTTTTCTTAAAGTAAAGCCTTGCTTCATCATACAAGGCTGTCGCAGTGCGAGGCGATGTGTGCTTGTAGATCGGCTATTTTCACTAGTTTAAATCATTTTCATGATAAAACGGTTTTGTACATACAAGGTTTCCACCCGACAACAGCGATTCATTTCTTCCTGTTTCGTTCCTCTCCTGCTCAGTTGAAAAGGCGTTCTGACAACCTAAATACACTAAGCCAAGGTGGCTAAGTTTAGCCGTGGGCCAATTTCTTTCTGCTGTAAATCATTACATGGCGTGCCAGAACATAATCAATGGCTAATTTAAGAATTGGAACTTGCAACAGACCGCTTTGTATACAATAACTATAAACTATATTGCTATGAAAGTTCATAAATAAAGACGTGTGTGGTATACAGTAACTGCATACTGGAAAAACTGCATGTGTAATCTAATTGCGACCCTCAGGTCGCTGTTACTATCAAAACCTCCACCGGCTGTCCGTCAGTCAGTCCGTCCGTCCGTCCGTCCGTCCGTCCGTCACATCACGTCACACTTTCCCCCTATTCTTATCTCCGGCACCGTTGCCCCTATCCATGCCAAACTTTGCACACACACTCCTTGGATGGCAACTCACAACCTCCACCCCTCTCACATGGTCCTCTTCTAGCGCCACCATCAGGCCGACTTTTGCTAAACACATTTTTGGACACTGCTCCTAAAATCATGCAAAGCGGTACACAGTATGTCTAGAGTCATGTCATCAACATGGATCTTTCCCATTTCCCATATTCCCTCCTGATTGGCTACGTTTGCCTTCTAAAGTTTGTGTATACGATACGTACAGTACTATGCGACGTGACGGTCGCTTATCTCCCGATTAGGGAGTCTTACTGGTGTTACAGGTGCAGATACATTAGGAAGGTGCAGATTCACCCCAATCATCAACTGACATTAATTCAAGACAAGTAGATTGATTCCATCAATCATTATCATTGATTCCATCCAAAATTAGATGATACATCTCTGTCCTTTCAATAAAGATACTTCTACATAATATAATGTGATGGCTAAAATCAGACAAGACATCTAACAATACTAGTAAGCAGTTTTGTAATGGCATCAGATGATTCTTTTACATAAAGGGTTGGAATATGGAAACTTGAACACAAACTTGTGCTCTAAAAACCTCTTGTGCTTGTTTTACACCCTTAAGACATGAGGCGGATTCTACAAATGCTTTCTAAAGCAGTATACGGTAGTTCTCAAACCTCTCCATGCCAAGGATCACCAAATTGATATGTATTCGGCCGCGGACCCCCCCATCTGAATATGTATTGTACCAGGGACCCCAAGAAGAGAAGATTTGTGTTAAAAAATACAAACTTATTCAAAAATATAGCAGACGTACAAGCTTGCAAGCAGACTGAATAATGAGAGTGAAACAAAATGAAACTTCAGGCTACGTTTGATAAGATTTATTTTTTAAATGCCTAGTCAACATTTTAATGACTTAATCCTCTTCGTTCCCTGTGGAACATAAGGCTGTGTCTATCTGCTTCCATCTGGTCCTATCCTGTGCAGCATGCTGTGCCTCGCCCCATGTTACGCTTGCCATCTTCAGTTCTGAGGTCACAGTTTTTGTGACCTGCCGGTTGTTTTTGTTTTTGGCCTCCCTTGTTTCCTCTTTCCAGGTGGGGTCCACCTCAAGGCTCCTTTAGGAATACGGTTCGGATCCATTACGAGGACATGTCCGAGCCACCTGAGCTGTCTGTGTTCAATTTCCAGAACCACATTGTGACAGTTTGTCTTTTTGTACAGGTCCTCCAAAAGATACGACATATCTTCTGGCGGAGACACCCATGGTGGAATGAATTTTAATATTTTGCTAGACATGATTTGGTCTGATACAGTGAGACTCCCATCAACATAGCCATTCTCATGTACGTTCTCTAGATGTATTTACTTGTACGGACCCTTGGGGGTCCCTGGACCGCACAGAGAGAACCACTGATGATTGACACCGCCCTGGTTCCACCCTTATCTTCCTTCACTGCATTATTTCAACTGAAGGTAATTTTACAAAGAATAAAAGATCTGTCATCCCAGATGAGAGTAGATACCCTCACAAAAACATGCAGTAACCCTGGTCTCTATAATAATGTCTCCCCCTGGCCAGCCGGGGCGCCTGATTGGAACTGGTTGGAACTGGTTGAAATAACGTGTTCCTTCCACGCACTGCGTCCAACCGGGGAAGCTCCCCCCTGTCAGGGTTACAAAATCGTGGGATAAAAATGATAGAATAGAAGATCTGTCATCCCTAGCGATTGTGATGCGTTCCTCATTCACAAAGAAGTGCTCCTTACAGTGAGTACGTCTATCTGTCAGCCCATTTTATACTTTGTCTTAAAGGACCAGGTCACCTCTGGGACAACCAGATCTTATTTTATTGTTGTGTGGGACACGATCAACACAATCCTGAGTTATTTTTTGTGTTCAATCTGTGATTTTAGATATTTTAGTATTTCAGCCGATTTCAGCATGCTACAACTGGTCATATGATGCAAAATGCATCATATGACCAGTTGTAGCATGCTGAAATACTAACATATCTAAAAACACAGATTGCACACAAGAAATAATTCAGGATTGTGTTGATCGTGTCCCACACAACAATAAAATAAGATCTGGTTGTCCCAGAGGTGACCTGGTCCTTTAAGGTGTCGCACGCTGAAAATAGCCAACTTACAAGCTCACAAAGTATTGTGGACGCGACAAACGCCGTCACTATTTATCATCAGCAACACTTCTATTCCCCTTCTGCTTGTGATTGATGCTCCACCCCTCTCATTCTCACACACCCTCCCTCTTCCCTCCCAGAGGCATCAATTGGGTATGGCAAGGTATGGCAGCTGCCATAAGCTGCAGGGGAAAAGAATAAAATGTACTTCTTAAAATAAATGTATCATGCCTGTTGCTATAAGGTATGGCAACATGACTGGTGTCTTGCCATGTTGTCATGTTGCCATACCTTAGCTTTTGATGAACAGACGCCACTGTTCCCTCACGCCATTCCTCCATCCTCCTCCTTCCTCCCTCCCTCCTCGGAGTCTTTGTAACCTCCTGGGTCCAATCTCTCCCCCAGAACAGCTGTTTCTATTGTAA
This sequence comes from Nannobrachium achirus, assembly GCF_963921795.1. Classification (NCBI taxonomy): domain Eukaryota; kingdom Metazoa; phylum Chordata; class Actinopteri; order Myctophiformes; family Myctophidae; genus Nannobrachium; species Nannobrachium achirus. The sequence continues at coordinate 57,874,767 of NC_137819.1, forward strand.
ACTAATGGGAGGCTATAGATGTCGGTGCTGGGGAATCCCAGGCGGACCGCGGTGCTCAGTTGAGTGGACAATGTGAAGGTGAACGGAGGAGACGTGCGCTCACAACAACACCTGTCTGGACAGGTGGACGCCCCAGCAACACAGGGAGAGAGAGAGAGAGGAGAGAGAGAGAGAGAGAGGGAGAGAGAGAGAGGGAGAGAGAGAGAGAGGGAGAGAGAGAGAGAGAGAGAGAGAGAGAGAGAGAGAGAGGGAGAGAGGGAGAGAGAGAACACGTGGAGCGATGAAGATCAATGCACATGATAAAACGTCCATGGTTCATTAGCATCATTATTACATGCGCCAGCAGAGCGCGCAAGTCCTGCTTTCGGCTGCGTATGTTGGTATGTCGGTGTCTGTATGTATGTTTAAGCCCGTAACCCAATCAGGGACCAGCATTTCCAGCGACGTCATCATTAACAGCCAATGAGGGAGCAGCATTCCTGGTGATGCCAGTGGTGATGTCACTGGCATCGCCAGTGGTGATGGCACCTCATGGTGCGCTCTGCTGGTACACAAGGCGCAAGTTGGCACCTCGACAGAGTGCAGTTCTAGTTGTCACTGTGTGACACTCGTGTGCGTGCGTGGGTGTGCGTGATTGTTATGTACTGTACTAGCCTGGAACCAGAGCAATCCGTCTGGGGGAAAAAAAAATGCCCTTGGCGAATATGGGTCTGGCCCCGCTCAATTGTGAATCCATTTCCTCTCCTCTAACATTTGGGGGAACCAATCAGGGGCCAGCATTGGTCTGGTCTAACCAATCGTGTCCAGAGGCATTTTTTTTAACCCACCCCTTGGAAATGAAAATTCTGCCCGCGAGTCCATGACTAATATCCGATACGCAGTGAGGAATTAGTATGAGCAACGCCAGGCTAGTACTGTAACATGCTTCTGGCAGAGTGTGTAAAAAATGTGTACAAGTGTACAGACACATCACTTATGCTACATCAGAGTCGTAATCTACAGTAAAGAGGCTATTAGGCTCAGGTCTAATGGCTTTTGACAACGCGGCCTCTTTCATCTTCTACATTAAAGCCATCTCTGAAGCTAATGAAGGCCACTGTCCTCCAATCAAAGGCGTCCTCGCGGGCCCAGGAGAGAATGTGACCTCCCTGTTTGATTACCGTCAGATAAATGAAGACACTCTTCCTCCACACAGTCAGACGATGTCTGAGGAGACCTGGTGTTTACATTGTATGGTAATGTTTAAATAACCTCATTAGTGAGATCATTGGGGCTGAAGTCATGGGAGACGGCGTCGGGCAGAGAAACCTCGTATCTCTGTCTGTATCTCAACGTTCTCTGTCTGTAAATGAATGCCCTACTAACTTCGTCACGCTAGTCTCACAAAAAAATCTGCAAAAATAGCCGTTCTGCAATCTCGTCTCATTGCAACACCTTATGAGCTTGTAGATCTGCTATTTTTCGCTATTTCTTGAACCCTAGCATCCCTATTCTTTCTATTACTTAAGTTTTAACTGAAAGTGATCAAGTGCGTCTCTATAACGATTTAACCACTGACAAGTAACAGATTTGGACATCCAAGGTTTCCACCTTCCAGCGAGAGACGATATGTAGACAGTGGCGTCAGTTCAGCAAAAGCTAAGGTATGGCAACATGACTGGTGTCTTTAAGACACCAGTCAGTCATGTTGCCATACCTTAGCAACAGGCATGATGAATTTATTTTAAGAAGTACATTTTATTTCCCCCTGTAGCCATACCTTGCTATACCCAATTGACCCAATTGACCCCTCTGTATGTCGACACAGTACATGCACAGTAGCTACTAGCTAGAGAGCAACAGATACAGTACACCACCACTCACTTAAGCAACCTCTCAATCACAGGAGAGCCAGCGTTAGAGCAGCAATCTGTAATTTTCATATCCCACCCGGGATCCAAACCCGGGGCTCTCGCAAACCAAAGAGACTAAACTTCCATCTCTCTTCCAAGATGGAATATTGAGCTTGTGAACTTGAGGCAGTACTACTTGTCAACCAGTAGGTGTCCTTACACGACACCAGGGTCTACATCTCTCAATGGAAGAGAAGAGGGAGACCACCTCCACCCACTGCAGATGTGCTAGTTATGGGGCTTTTAAGCCGTGATATCATTTTGTAGGCAGAGGAGAACTCTGCCCCCAGAGCATTTTCTGTCCCTTGCTATTTCAACAGATCCGAGACAAAAATAACGACTAAAGTATAATTCTAACACTTTCCTTTCAACAACAAAGAGAAGAAAAATGTGTAAATAGTGAAAATAGTAAAAAGATTCACGGAAACTGGGGGCAGAAATTCTTCTCTGCCTACAAAATGATGTCATACTTAACAGCCCCATATTGTAATAACATTACGTCACTGTCGGGCAGAAACCTTGTATCTCCAAGTTTCAAATTTGTATACGTTCAGCTGATACGTACAGCTGATCTACAAGCACACAAGGCCTCGCGGTGAGAGGCGTTGTGTGCTTGTAGATCGGCTGATTTCACTAGTTTAAATCATTTTAAAAATGATAAATACAAAACAATCTGTTTTGGACATAGGGCCTACAAGGTTTCCACCCGACAACGACGATAAAGTACTCTTGGTTGAAATAATATTGAATTAAGCAGCTTTTAAAGGTCAGAACAATCGTTAAGGAGACAATTAATAATCGTCTGAAAAGGTAGACAATGTCTACAGCTACCCAGGCAGGATCTTATCATGATAAATACCATCCATATCCAAATCCCCCGTTACCTTCTTTTACAGCCCATCGATTGCTCCCACAAAAACACAACGATGCTCGTGAGACCATTGCTTTTTTTTTGGAGCCTTGGAGCCTGCAATACCAAACACACTGCGTCCACATTCTACCAGCTGACAGCATTAGCAGCCCAGCAGCAGCAGCACGGCTCAGAGAGGGATGGTTGCGGGAGGGAGGCTGCCATTGGATCACAGACCCACCCTCATTAAAACAGCACAAAAGGCTAATCACGTCTGCAGCACTTTGATTTACATGCAATTAAAGTTCCATGCGAACCCAGATAAACCTGAGAGGAGAGGAGAGGAGAGGCGAGTGGGACTGGGAGTAGCTAGGGGTGTGTGGGGGGGGGGGGGAGTAGGACTGGATGGTGGTGGATGGTGGAAATGGGCTGTGGTAGAAAAAGTACCCACATATTTTACTTAAGTAAAAGTATCAATATTGCAACGTATAAATACTCTGTTGCAAGTAAAAGTCTGGAATTCATTTATAAAAATATTGTTTAAAAAAAAAAGAAAAGAAAAAAGTCTGGAATTCAAAATGTACTTGAGTAAAAGTATGACAGTGTTGGCATCAAAATGTACTTTAAGTGCCAAAAGTAAAAGTACAAAATGTTTGAAAATAGCAGTTCTACAAGCTCACAACGTGTCGCGATGTGACGCGTTGTGAGCTTGTAGATCGGCTATTTTCAAATAGCCAAGGTATAAAATAGTGGTTTATGTTTATAATATAATCATTTATATCTGCAAAGTAACTAGTAACTAAAGTTTTCAAATTATTGTAATGGAGTAAAAGTACAAAATTTGGACCCAAGATGTAGTGGAGTAGAAGTAAAAGTATTGGAAATCGGAAACACTAAGTAAAGTACAAATACCTCAAAATTGTACTCAAGTACAGTACTTAAGTAAATGTACTCTGTTACTTTACAACACTGGAAATGGGTGGGGCAAGCAGGGGCGTGGCTTGAAATCTTGGGCCCTCTAATGATATCTTGGATTTAAAGGGCTACTGTCACCTAAAGGGGCTGAGGGGCAGATCACACTGTCACATGAGCTTCAGTCTGAAAACGGTCTGAAACAGGCTGAAGCTCATGTCACAGTGTAATCTGCCCCTCGCCCCCCAACAACAGCTGACCAGTACAGTAAGTAGTCATACAGTCAGGCTATACAGACAATTATTTTGATTGGCTTATAATTGCGCAGAATGATGACATCATAAAAATATTAACTTGTTTTTTTAAGATGATTCTTAAAGTGACAGTAACCCTTTAGGTGACAGGCCCCCTTTAAACAAAATATATAGACACACAGATTTTTATCGCTGAGTACTCGGCGACAGTGGCGTCAGTTCAGAAAAAGCTAAGGTATGGCAAAAACATACACCAGTCATGTTGCCATACCTTAGCAACAGGCACGATTACAGTACATTTTATTATTTTCCCCTATGTAGCCAAGGTATGGCAACTGCCAAAGCTTGCCATACCCAATTGACGCCTCTGCTCGGCGATACCGAATACAGTCACTATCAATAATGTTGGTATTTCTATTAGCATTTTAGATTGTGTACTGAGCATGATTTGCCCCCTTGAAGTAGCAGAAACATATCCTACAATTATATGACTCAATCGCTAATAAGAATTTGTCGCTAGCTTAACGCTCAAATGGCATGTTACAATGTACTCATCCCTCTGGGTTATGGGATACAAACAGACACCGTGTGTCCCTGTTGGTAATGGGACCGTTGTTGCCTAGAAACATGCAAACGATCCCCTCCAGTTATTGGAAACCATGTCACTTGTCATTATTGTAAACACGGCTCTTTGAAAGTTGTTTGTTTTTTTGTTTTTTTTACTAGCAACGAGCAGCAAAATGTTACACAAGAGGAGGAGAGGAGAGGACAGAGGAGGAGAGAGGAGAGGAGAGAGGAGAGGAGAGGAGAGGAGAGGAGAGGAGATGCATCATTTGGCAGGAAGTGATGACACAGCACATCCATCTGTGTGGCAGGTACATGCTGCTACTCCTCACTGTGCAGATGACACACACACACACACACACACACACACACACACACACACACACACACACACACACACACACACACACACACACACACACACACACACACACACAGGTATAATACTCAACCTGGTGACTCAAACAGCCATCTCCTCTTTATGGAGTGACATGTAAGAGCATTTCTCTGTACAGGCTTAAAGGCCATGTACATAACATTATGTATTTCCCCCAAATGTTTGTGGATCCTGACTGTGTCCGCGGGAGAATGTTTTCTGCTGGTGTTTCAGTCCGAGTGTATCAAAGGGTGCGTTCGGAAATGCACACCGGGTGTGTGCTCAGTGTAGTCAGTGACTAGTGCCTAAACCTAACCCTAATCCTAACCTCAGTAAAACTATGCCTAAACCCAACCCTAACCCTAAATCTAACCTCAGTAAAACTATGCCTAAAACTAACCCTAACCCTAACCCTTACCAGAACCGGTGCGCATTTCCGAACGCACCCTTTTATACACACAGACTGAAACACCAGCAGAAAACACTCTCCCCTGTCGGTCTGTCCGTCCGTCCGTCCGTCCGTCCGTCTGCCTGCCCGTGGCTAATCTCACAAACCACCACACCGATCAGCTAGTGCCGAATTTATTATTATTATTATTCCGTCTTGATTTTAACCCTTTACACCAGAGGTCTTCAACAGGGGGTCCGGGACCCCTAGGGGGTCCTCAGAGTTACTACAGGGGGTCCGCCAAATCTTTGTGTGATCATGTTTGATCGCTTGAACCCTAGCATCCCTATTATTGGTGGAACATTAG
>NC_137819.1:57885369-57960369 GCF_963921795.1 Nannobrachium achirus
AAACCAAAAAAACACCGGTCCGATCACAGCAATGTCTGGTTGTCACGCAACATATCCCACCTCTCTCTCTTTCTCTCTCTGTCCCCGTCTGTCTCTCTCTTTCTCTCTCTCTCTCTCTTTCTCTCTCACTCTGTACACATGATGCGCTCGCGTTCGAGATGCCTCACACACGACGGCGCTCGCCCACGACGCATCGTCAGATCCACCACTCCACGCGCGTAGTGCTTGTGCGCTCGCAGGTCGAGTATGTAGCCTATATGTGAGAGCACGAGCAGAGTGGCTGCTTTGGTCCACAGTGGAGACACAGAGAGAGAGAGTGAGAGAGAGAGAGAGAGAGAGAGAGAAGGGGGGTCGGAGTGTACCATTGGCTGGTGTGGAACGAGGGGGGGCTTCACTGGGTAGTGGTACCCAAGAGGAGAGAGAGAGGAGAGGATGAAGCAGTGAGGAGAAGGAGGAGAGAGAGGGGCGTGTGACCATGGGCATGGGGGGATGGGAAGTAAGGAGCACGGAAGATTGTGTTAGAGAGATGTGAATGAGAGAGAGAGAAAGAGAGACACACTGACGGACAAAGACAGACAAACAGACAGACGCATCTTGTCACGTTTAATCTCGTCAAAGTTTGTAATCCAATTCTACCGCCCTTAAGGAAGTATGTGACACGCAGCGCTCACTGCATGTGCGTGTCTGTCTGCAGTGGCGTCAGTTCAGCAAAAGCTAAGGTATGGCAACATAACTGGTGTCTTGCACGTGTGCCTTCGCGCGCGTGCAAGACACCAGTCATGTTACCTTACCTTAGCAACAGGCATGATGCACGCGCGAAGGCGCGCATGTAAGACACAAGTCATGTTGCCATACCTTAGCAACAGGCACGATGAATTTATATTAAGAAGTACGTTTTATATATATAGCAGGTATAGCAGCTGCCAAACCTTGCCATACCCAATTGACGCCTCTGTTATATTACCTTTGAACAGGCAGGCCTGCACATAAAACGACACACAAATACACACTCACACACACTCAAGATTAAAAGACACACTCGCACGCAGACTCAAGATTAACTTCTCAATCAACACGGTCATTAACACATTGACCGCCATTTTAACATACCTCCGTACTCCCACCTGCCATTCGTCTCCATAGACTTCCATGTAATTGGGTGTGCACGGATCATGCACACCCATGCCTAGATAATGCACCACGTGTGTCCACATTGCTCACAGCTTTCAAACAAAAAAATCCGAATGGAAATCCGTTCAGGCATTCATGAGATAGCAGCCATTATGTTTTACACTGTTGTGAGCTTGGAGGTCTGCTACCTGAGTTGTAGGGGTTGTATGGGGGTTAAACATGCAATTTCGCGATTGCTATCATGCCTACTCCATTTTTGGGGGTCAAAATTTTTTTTTGAAAAAAAAAAATTTTGGAATTTTTTTTTTTTTTTTTTTTTAATTCTCGGGACTATCGGGCCTGGCGGGGAAAGACATTGGAATAATCTCGGGACTATCGGGCCTGGCAGGGAATGAGTTAAAAAAACATAGGCTAAAGACAAAAAAACATTCACTCAAGACATGCATGCACGCACGTGCACAAACGCGTTCCATGTACTGGGTGCCTCAGGCTAGGACATAATAATCCTCATTAAAACAATGCTGTGAAGCAGGCACGTGCACACCTAGATATCAAAGGGGGCTTGAGCCCCTGCCTTTTTACCCGTCTGTAAAAAGTGCCCTCTCTAGACTATGAATAAGTACCGCGTTGTGAGCTTGGAGGTCAGCTATTTTCGATATTTTCACCAAAAGGCCTTTTTCGAAATTTCAGCCCCTGCCTCTCCAGCATTCTCTGCACGTCCCTGCAGTGAAGAGCATCACAGTTGCATCTCCGTCTCCCTCTCACTCACATCCTTTCATTCTTTCATCCCTCGCTCCACCACGTTCTGACTCTCTCTCTCTTTCCCAGACACCCTTGTTCTTCCCGCGTATGTTAAGGACAATCCACTGGACACCGAAATACATGAATGGAAAAGAAAAATACGTAATGCCCGTTTGTTGTACAAACAATTCTAGTCACCTTATGGACAGGCAATATGTTTTCTTTGGTTAAACCTTTAGACAGTTAGAAAGAGTAACACACACACACACACGCGCGCACGCGCGCGTGCATGTACACACACACTGCTACGGCCGAGCAGTCATTCAAAGCTATACTGAGTCATTCTAAAGACACCTTGAGGTGAAAAACACACAAATGCACGTGTACACAAACACATACACCAACACAATCACAAAACCATGCATACACTGTGCGCTGTTTGTTTATTTCGTTTATTTTGTAACACACACACACACACACACACACACACACACACACACACACACACACACACACACACACACACACACACACACACACATCATAACTCTGCAGCTCAGACTGTAATGAGACTAGAACACTGTCAAATCCTCACTGTTCATTTTCTAACTCGAGAGCGACAACAGTGGGTTACATGCGTAACCCAATTAATAACACTATGGGGATCTCACTGCGTGTTCTTGTCTGAAATGGTCCCAGGAGGAGGTATAGAGTGGCTGTCTTTGGAATTGTATGGTTCCCAGTTCTATCCCATGCTCCTGTGTCCTTGAGCAAGATAGGCCTACTGATCCACTAAGTGCTCCCAGTGTCGGGGCCTACCGTAAATGGTTGGTGCCTGGTTGATGAACTGTATGGCTGGTGTTTGGTTAGTGTATGATTGATGTATGGTTGGTGCAAGGTTGCCTCTGCTGTCATCATATGAATGATTGAACGCTGTAAAGCACTTTGGATACATTTACCATTTATTTTGTCATTCCAAAAGCAGAATATCGTCAATGTCAGGCAGAAACCTCGTATCTCCAAGTTTCAAATTTGTACGTTCTTTTGCGAAGTAAAGCCATGCTTCATCATACAAGGCCGTCGCACAAAAGTAGTGAAAACAGATGATATACAAGCACACAACGCCTCGCGGTGCGAGGCGTTGTGTGCTTGTAGATCGTCTGTTTTCACTAGTTTAGTTCATTTTTTGTAAATGATAAAGACGAACGGACATACAAAGACGAACGGACATACAGACGAACGGACATACATTTTGTAAATGATAAAGACGAACGGACATCTTAGTTTACATTGTCTGCAAATGGTCGAGACCACGGCAGAGGCTGAGGGGACGAAACATCACCTAAGAATACTTATTTCTAATGGAGTCACGTGACTATTGATGTATGTGCTGTACGGCGGCTTTGCTGTAATGCATAGTATGTCAGTCTGGGCTATATATAATGCTGAATACATTATTTACATTGGCGGGAGTTGTTGATGCATGGTGTATGGTGGTCTCTGGAGGCCTCAATGCCCTTCGAAATACAATAAAGGAGCATTTCAGAGCTTTCAGCTGCAGGCTGTTGGACGAGGGAGCAAACACTGCATAGACCCCCCCTCCCTCCCACACACACACACACACACACACACACACACACACACACACACACACACACACACACACCGGTCCATCATCTTCTGAAATGGGGGATCCTGTCACATGTCATTATCTTTTTATGAATATGAGTCCAAATCAGTTTGACTTTGGTGCATTGCTCTCACATAGAGTAGCCTGGCCAGAATGGCTTGTCTGTGGATTAGCTGGAAATTTCTAATATTGTATTATGATCTGAGACATAATATTATGTTTATAAACAACACCCCGTCCCCCCTCCTTCTTGGACGGCGCCGTTGTTTTTTCTTTTTTTTTTTCGTTCGCTTTGTGCGCTAACGTCCACACAGTAAGTCAATGGCTAGAAGGCTAATCTGCCCCGGAAGCAATCAAAAGCACTTCCGGTTCATGCGCAGAGAAGAATCATGCTATTGGTTAGACCGGTGGTGAGACAGAGAAGGGCTAGCGATCGTTTTTTTCGATCATTATCACTTATTTCATTTTTAATGACCTAGTACGGAAAATTTCAGTCGGCTAATTTGAGTACAGATAATGTCCGGTATATTACGTTTTAATATGGGCATCTCCATACGGCTGTAAAAGAGTTAAAAGGTATACAAGGAGAATGTAAAATGATATAATAATAATTATGTAACTAGAAAAGATGCAATTGAAAATAGCAAGTGTGGTTGCCCATTTATTGTCTCGGTAGCCAAATTGTCTAGCACCACTCCCCTAATGGTGACGTCACTGAGAATGCTGCTTCCTGATTGGCTATGTTTATGCAATGTTTGTGTTCCGGGCTAGAACAATAGTCTGGTTGCCCTACTGGCAACCACACTAATAATTGTGGGCTCGCCTGAAAGGCGAGACCAGTATGTTATCTTCATTATTTATAGAGTGAGCTCCATCGCGTGAGAGTCCGTCGCAGACAATACAAAGGCAGGGCCTTTAGCCAATGAGGTGCGGAAAATCTGGGAGTGGTGTTAGCTGGAGTATTGGTTGAGCTTCGCATAATAGTTAGCACGCTGCAGAATATAGTCACGAGCGAGCCCACACTGTTTCGTAGGAACAGTAGGGCTGCGAATCTTTGGGTATCCCACGATTCGATTCAGAATCGATTCTCTGGGTCACGATTCACGATTTTTTTTTTATTCTTTCAAATCCAAACATTTCGAATTCAGAAACGATTATTTTCCGATTTAAAACGATTCTCTATTCAAAACGATTCTCTATTCAATTCATATATCAGGATCTACTCCAGTCTGCTGGCATGAAAGCAGAGTACATTTACGTAGCTTTTATAATTGTAAAGGTTTTATCAACTTATTGCAATAATGTAAACACACAAAGGTAAGTCCAAGACAATCTGATTTATTCATGCTTGCACACATTCTTTTAACTTGTACAAACACAACATGATATCTAATAAATTATCGTAATAAAAAAAATCATAATAAATAATTAAGATAAAAATCATAAAAATCATCGATTTTTGGAAAATGAGAATCGATTCTGAATCTTAACATGTTAGAAACACGATTCGAATTCGAATCGATTTTTTCCTGCACCCCTAAGGAACAGTATCTCTATTAATTTGTTTGTTGCTCTTCGGGTTCTTCATGTCCCCTCCTAGTTTCCCTTCACCAAACATATTCACCCATTTGATTGATTGATGTTTTTTTATTGACATACCGTAAATGCATATACATGAACATATCTTTCAAAAACATAAAACGGAAAAAAGCTTGCAAGCTTATTACCATTGTGGTCCTTTGGCCACCCATAGCATTAGGAACCAGTCAATAAGTTCATCAGCAGTGGGACAGGAGTCTTTCTCAAAGCACCTCTATCATGACTAAAGAGTGATCATTTTAAATGAAATGCAACCGCACTGCTTTTCTTCACTCCTAGGGGAATCTTTAAAAGGAGACGGGATAAGGCTTTTTAGCGTAGACAGTATATGTGCAGTGCTTACAGAGAATCACTCTCTGTTGTGCTTGACAATTATGGGGAGGGAGAGGCAAGCAGATTTCCCAGGGGGACAACTTTTCATATTTTCTCATTTACTGATGTGAGATGGATGGCATCCATCTCCGTCAGTGAGTCCAGACTGTTATGCTACTGTACGTATGCTGCAGCAGGGAATTGGACCCCAGACACATGAAGAGAGGGCGACCTTGTGATAATGCCTATCTCATTGGCATATGCTACTGGACTGAGTCACTTAACAGTGCTGATTAAAATAAATCGTCTTGGGGAAAGTCCAAGTCACAGTTTGACTTTTTTTCCCCCTTGGTTTTCTATGTAAAGGAAGTAGTCGCACATCCACTTGATTCGGATGCAGGTGCGTTGGACAGTGAAAACTGAAGAAATAATGAAAAATGATTCCATGAACAGATCCTGCACTCTGCTCTTGCTTAGCAGCTTATTTAAGTTGACAGACGTTTCGGTCCCTTGGTTTTGACATTGAATTCTGTTATGCAAGTGGGATAAAAAAAAAAGTACACTGCCATTTAAAAAAAAATATCCATATATGTTTTTCTTGATTTCTCTGTTAGCTGCCGTCACGAGGAAGGTAAAAATGTTTCATTTTAGGTACGTGGAAGATTTAATGACTTATTATCTTCAATGAAGACTGCTTGTTGACAAATTTATTTTAAATGTATTTACCAGCCTTTTCATCCGGTGTTGATAGATAGATGTTTCGGAAAGGTAAAGGCAAAAACCTTTATACAAAGACATTGTAACGCCGTCATAAGCATGAAATGATCTGTACTAAATAAGCTATATGAAACTACCTCTTTGAATATCGCCCCCCAAGAGCCGTTTCTCTCAATGACTCTGTTGGTTTCCAGTGATGACCGAAGGAAGTGGGCCACATCGGGTCCATCTGTCGGCTCGTCACCCCTCAGAATGCAAAGTCATCAGTGTGTTGTTGCACATCCATTTCTGCAACTTCTAATCTACACCCTTCTGCTTTGCAGCCATGCCTGGTTTAAAAACTGCAGCTTAACCACACGAACCCTAGCATCCGTATAGACCAGGGTTCCCCAATTAGTTTTCCCCAAGGGCCAAATTATGTCTAGGGTACCAAGCCGAGGGCCACAACATTGCAGGGGGCGACGGTGGCATTCCCACTACTCCAGTGACAGTTCAGATATCGTCGTTGTCGGGTGAAAATCTTGTGTGTCCAAAACCGTTCGTTTTGCATTTATCATTTTAAAGATGACTTAAACTAGTAAAAACAGCCCATCTACAAGCACACAAAGTCTCGCACCGCGAGGCGTTGTGTGCTTGTAGATGGGCTGTTTTCACTACTTTTGTGCGACGGCCTTGCTTGATGAAGCAGAGCTTTACTTTGCGAAAGAACGTACACATTTTGAGATACAGGTTTTCCACCCGACAATGACGATATACTAGTGTTGTTGCTGCTCTTATACCACCATTATTACTGGGGTTAGTGGGGGCCAGACAGTAGCCCCCCGCGGGCCGCCCATTGGGGAACCCTGGTATAGACTATAGTCTGGGGCGAACATTTGGTGAACCTTCTTAGGAGGAAATCGCAGATCTACAAGCTCACAAACCTCATATATAATTGGTAAAGCAGCTCAACCTAGCTAGGATTTTATTTTAGAAATAAATCCTTCTTTTCTGCCAAGAAAAACCTTGGTGGAGGCTATTTCCCTCCTACTTGGTGATCTGATTTACAGTACGTCCATGGCACTGCCAAATGCTGGCACAGGTTAGATACTGCGAACACTGTGTGATATAGTGCAGTGTTTCTCAAATGGGGGTACGTGTACCCCTAGGGCTGGGGTGCCCAAAAGGTAGATTGTGGATCACCAAGGATGTGCAGGTATACCACATGACATGCCTCTAAAAATATAGAATTAAAAGAATATGTCAATATGACATCAAGAAGGGCCTGTCAGCTCCCTTCATGGCTTCTAATGTAGGCAAACCTCCAATGCAATACTTTGTTCAAGAGTCAGTAGCATTACAAAGAACCCCAAAACCTACCACTTCCATACAGAATGGGATGAAGACATTTCCCCCAGTATTTCCCATTTATTTCCCCCTTACAGTAAGTGTGTTTGTCTAAAATGTTACGCCAGTGCTGCTATTCCAAAGCCCCCCCACAGGCTCTCAGCTTAAACATTTTGGATGGTTAGATCATGTTGAGCTAGTCATTTTAAAAGTAGATCTCACGTCAAAAAAGTGTGGGCACCCCTAGGGGTACGCAGAGGTACTACAGGGGCTACTTGAGAGAAAATGGAAACATTTATTTTACTGTTATGTTTAAACAACATAACATCACTGTTATGTTTAACAGTAAAAGCCAATCTGCTCCGTAAGGCTTAAACCAAATTAAGTACGAATTTTACTGTTACTGAAATAGAGCTTCACTTTAATTTTCAACACTGACATAAAAACTGGACTTTTGATGTCAGTATTTTCTAGTCAAAATGTCGTTGTCGATTAAAGGGGGTACTTGGGTTCAGCAATCATGAAAAGGTGATACTGAAGCCCAAAACGTTTGAGAACCACTGATATAGTGTATCACAGTGCTCTAAGGTTTGTCACGGGCCACAGGTTTCTCACTCACCATTGTATTGTACCTTGTGTGCCAGAGCTTGATGGTCTTCATTGACCTCACACAGTCTCACTCAATGGTACTTATTCATCTACAAATCCATCTTTTGATGCAAAATCTTCCTTGAGAAATGTTCCAGTCAGTGGTGTCAGTTCAGAAAAAGCTAAGGTATGGCAACATGACTGGTGTCTGACACCAGTCCTGTTGCCATAACTTAACAACTGGCACGAGGAAAAGTACATTTTATTATTTCCCTCTGTAGCCAAGGTATGGCAGCTGCCATAGCTTGCCATACCCAATTGACGCCTCTGGTTCCAGTGTATACAGGGAATAAATACAAATGAATGGTGCATCCTTCGGAACTGACTCCCTTGATGTGGCCTACAGTATAGGCTACACATACATAAAGTATATCGTCACTGTCGGGCAGAAACCTCGTATCTCCAAGTTTCAAATTTGCATGTTTTTTTGCGAAGTAAAGCCCTGCTTCATCAGACAAGGCCGTCGCACAAAAGTTGTGAAAACAGCAGATCTACAAGCACACAACGCCTCGTGGTGCGAGGCGTTGTGTGCTTGTAGATCGGCTATTTTCACTATTTTGAATCATTTTTAAAATGATAAATACAAAACGAACGGTTTTGGACATGGTTTCCACCCGACAGCGACGATATGCTGGAAACCAGAACCGATCACGCCTCAGATTTTTCTTTTATTTGTCCTTTGGCTTTTGTCCGTCAACCTTCAAAATATTCATCAGCCAGGCATTCATTCATCATTGCACGGCTGCTTCAGCAGCAGCTGATATGCCAGTCGGATAATACAAGGCATGAATACCAGACCATAATTAGTTTATACTGTGTGTTGCAATGGGTCTTATACCTTTTTATTCACAAATACAATGAGAAAATAGCATTACCTATCAACATGGACCTGCTGCAGTGAACACAATGCTAACTAGAAGCAGTGCTCTTCCGAGCACAGGTCTCCACCAGGCCATGCATCCTGGTGGTGCTACTGTATAATAGGCCAATGTAAAAAAGGGTGGCATGTGTTCTTCACCTTAGATCTTTCATGACATCGGACGCTGCATGCATGATTTGAAGCATTGTGTTCCAAAAATGTGTTTTGCTAAAGTCTCTGGTGGCGCTGTAACAGGCCAATGTTAAAAAGGTAGCATTTGTTCCTTGACCTAGTGGGAATATGTGTGGCAAATTTCACGGTAATCACAAGCTGCGTTGATGATTTGAGGCATTTTGTTCAAAAACGGAGCAATCCTGCAAACCTTGGAAGCTAATATTAGCCAATCAGGATGGAATATGAAATATCAGACTGATCGGACTTGATCACATGACTATAGAGATACTGTGTACCGATTTGCGTGATTTTTGCATAAAATCTCAAGGAGTAATATCCAAAAATGTGTTTTACATATGTCGGCCCAAAGGTGGCGCTATAAAAGGCTGATGTGAAAAATGCAGGGCAAAGGTTTATCCTTAGCCTCTAGGGAGTGCGCTTACAAAGTTTGAAACTGATCGGTGGAGTTATAGGTAAAACCACAAATCGGCCTGTTATAGCGCCACCATGAGGCTGATTTAAAAAAAATTAAGTGGCATTTCTTCCTCGGCCTAGTGGGAACATGTGTGCGCGATTTCATGATAATTGCACTTTGCGTTTGTGATTTGAGGCATTTTGTTCAAAACGGCTCAATCCTACAAACTTTGGAAGCCAATCTTGGCCAATCAGGATGGAATATGCAAAATCGGACAGATCTGTGTCGATCACATGACTGTCGAGATACTGCCTACCGATTTGTAGGATTTTTGGACAAAATCTGTAAGAGTAGTGCACAGAAATGTGTTTTGCGAACATCGGCCACTAGGTGGCGCTAGAAAAGGCCAATTTGAAAAGTTTAGGGCAGAGGTTCTAGATTGGCATCGAGGGAATGTGTGTGCTCACTATGGCAGCGACCGGGCCAACGGCGACTGAGATTAGGTGCTCACAAACTGCGAGGACGCACGGACGGACGGACGGACGGACGGACGGACGGACGGACGGACGGACGGACGGACGCACGGACGGACGGACGGAGGGGAAAACATACTCTCCCCCATGCCTTCGGCTGGTGGAGACAATAATAATGATAGTCACATGGGGATTTCACGACAATGAGTAGGTAGCTGACCAATCAGTGCAGGCACAACTCTAGCATCCCTATTTTGCCGTGCACATTCTGCCATAATACATTATAAAACATTATGAGGATCTACAAGCTCACAACGTGTCATTGTAAATCTTCTATTTTCGGCGAAGACATTCTGTGTAGATGGGGGGGGGAAAAGCTGGGGGGCCTATAGACACATTGGGGAGGGGGACCCCAGTCAAGTACCTGAATAGAGTGGCTAAAGCGCCACTGTGTACCAAACAGTGACAGAAGGCCACGGGTGCTGTCGATCAAATGCTGTTTTCTCATTGTCTCTGTGAATAAATGAGGAGTATGTGATACACAAATTATCGCCTGACAATTAGTCGTTGCCCTCGGTTTGGGACCAACCTTGGCTCATGCAGCATCAACCCCTCGTCTGCAACTCAGGTTGATACAATAGCCCTTGATTGGATAACCACAGGCAATAATAAATAACCCAACTCCCCACACACACTCTCGCGTGTGCGCGTGTGTGTGTGTGTGTGTGTGTGTGCGTGCGTGCGTGCGTACGGACGGACTCAAAGCCATGTCCAGCACTAGAGCACAATTAGACAATTAGGAATGATGCCAATCAATTAAACCTGACACTGCTCCCTGAGTCACTCGCCTTGGCTTCAACCAGCTTCTACGGCTTCCTCACTCTCTGCAAGTCTGCATACTGTATGCCAACGGTCAATGGCCAAAACTCACTGGTCAAACCCGCTGAGGAGAAAATGGATGAGGCTGGATAGACAGAATGACCAACCTTTATATTAGGGTAGTAGGATAGTAGGATTATAAAACTTTAAACTAGGACTAAGTAGTTTTAGGACTAAATCGCTTTGGATTAAAAGCGTCTGCTAAATGCCTAAACTGTAAACTGTAAACTGTAGACTGTAGACTCTGCTCACCAATCTCCTCACTGAAAATAATCTGCAAGCTGACATTGTGTGAGCTTGTAAATCTGCTATTTTCACGAAATGTTCGTGACCTATTTGCCAATAAGATAGAGAGGGACTATAGGGTTCAAGTAGTCTACTATCAATCAAGTTTCTTCGTACCTCTCTTTTGTTGTTTTTGGGCTCCCGTCTGACGACAGGTTGTGAAAACCAACTTTTGTGGCTGTCTGGCTGACTATCTGCGGTGCAACCTGATGAAGGCCGACTCACAGCAAAGTGGGAGGCTGTTGCCAGGCAACTCTATGCTTCAGGCGGTCCTCTTTAGTTCCCTTTCGTATTGTGTTCCGTCATTGTTTCTTTGACATCACCACAAACACACAGCTGCTCTGCGGTGCTTTAGAATCCCTCAGTATCTTATTACTAACACATACAGTCATGAAAAGAAACTTTTCTATGGGGACTATCTTGAGGGGTGGAAAGTGTTTGAGGTCTAGACATCCTGGAAAAGGTGGGTGGAGCGGTCGGGTACAGAGGAAAGGAAGGGGCTGTGGAGAAATACAAACGAGGGAATAGAAACGTGAAAGGAACTAGCAAGCACCTGGGGGACAGAGGAATTTCATCTTAAACTCTTTATGAGAGCATGTTAAGAGATTACGTGAGCTGACTGATATTCCAGAACGTATACACATTATTTGGACCAAAATATACATACATTGATATTGTTTGGCGTGCGTGCGTTTTATAGAGGGTGGGTAAAATACAACTAAACTAGAGAAAAGGCAGCAGAGGCTTTGTTGATATGCAACGCACATTTTTCTTCTGCCTTGGTGTTGTCTCTTCCCTGTGAGCAGACATCTCTCATTTCTATGAGACTGTCACTCCATCTCCAAATGCGGCCTGCAGCAGTGACTCTCAACCCTTTTCATTTCAAGGAAACCCGGCATGATATGCATCTCTGCATGACCCCAATATTTATTTATTTTATTTTGTATCTCTGCAACTGTAGAGCTTACTTTTATTGAGTATTGTGTATCTGTAAAGCACTCTGTGCATTCGTGCTGTGAAGATGTGCTATATAAATAAAGTTCATTCATTCATTCAATATACACTGTAAAATCTGCAGTGTTCATTTGACTCAGGAGAGTGTTCCATTTGCACACTCTCTGAATTAGAGACCACTAAGGGTCCAATTGAATGCCTGATGATGGTCTCCGGACCTCAAGTTGAGATTCTACAGTGGCCTGCAGCGTCAGGAAAACACACGTTTTTCAACCATTATGTGACCACTGACCAGGCAGACACGTGCACACATAGACATCAATGGGGGCTTGAACCCCTGCCCTTTTATCCATCTGTAAAAAAGTGCCCTCTCCAGACCATGAATGCATTTTTTACAATGGATGAAAGAAACGCAAATGCCTCCTTTCCATGCCATATGAGAAAAGACAGCAGAGGCTTTGTTGATATGCAACGCACATTTTTCTTCTGCCTTGGTGTTGTCTCTTCCCTGTGAGCAGACATCTCTCATTTCTATGAGACTGTCACTCCATCTCCAAATGCGGCCTACAGCAGTGACTCTCAACCTATTTCATTTCAAGGAAACCCGGTATATGATTTCTCATGTCCGAACTCTCCTGAACTTGATTGCAGAATCTTATTTTGAAGGAATTGCCCTCTCTGTGTAGAAATCCATGCCGTTAAGCCACATCTCCAGTATTGACTTGATTATGCTTATAGTTCAGTGTGGTATCAAGCACCGAAAATAGCCGACCTCCAAGCTCACGGTGTGACGCGTTGTGAGCTTGGAGGTCTGCTATTTTCGATATTTTCACAAAAATGACCCTTAAGAAATTTCAGCCCCTGCCTCAGGCAAACTGAAACAATTGTTTACAGCACTCATACCTATTTACAGCAACAGCCTGCGGTAGTAAATGTAAAGTATTAAGGTACCCACATACACGCTCACATTGTCAACACATGCACACCTAATACCGTACACCCACAGACACCTCTTGTGTGAGCACAAGTCACACGACAGGCAGCACGCAGAGCGTCTTCAACTCCACCCGCAGCGCCCATCTGTTAGCCTACTGTGTTGACCGCATTCAGAACACACAAACTAAGGAATCATTAACAGTGCAGCATGGCTTCCACCACGTTGAGCAGAAGCCCTCATAATTTCCATTGGAAATGAGATGGTGGGCGTCAGAAAAAGGTGGAAAAGTCTGCGGCACGCAAGCTGTTTACAGAATGCTTTTACACCTAAGAATAGCAGCTATACTGAGTGGTCTAGTCTTAAAACCACCAAAGCCCTATTTGCAAATACACTGCCAATATACACGCTTGAAATTTGCAATAGCTGTTCTTTACATTGTAATATGTTCATGTCAGATATGATGAGTTAGGGTTGTAAAGTTTACAAAAACCCTAACTCATCATATCTGACATGAACATAAACATAAGACTTGCTAATCATAATACACACATATTAACCTACATCACCACCATATACACACCCAAAATATCACACTTCCATCCATACGATCTGTTGTACTATTCCGCTTTTTCTCATCATTACTCTTCTCTATCAGTATCTATCAGTTTATTATATAGATCAGTGGTTCTCCATATAGATAAGTGGATTCCAGGGACTTTGTGGGTTCCTTTATGGGGGTCTAAATTGACTAGTATACAAACGGGTCCATTCGGTTCCATTTGTATACTGTTAGAGTAGAGTTAAAGGGAGACCTCGAAATGTAAAGGTTTGAGAAACACTGATTTAGATTGATGCACAGACTGCAAAGTGTTTGTGAAGGCACAATTAACCAGCTGAGTGAGGTTAGATGACACTGTCTGGCTCCTGCCGTTATTTAAAATGAGATCTCTGTAAACGCAAAGGGGCGGACAGGGGCCAATTAAACCTGATTGACATGTGGAAATACAGAGATTAAGGGTTCCGCTTAAGTTTGGAACGGATGGAAGGTTTTAACCCCTCTAGGCTTTTCAAAAAGCAAGCCAAAGTGGATTTAAAAAGTTTGGGACTGTTGTTATGTATGTCCTTATGCTGAATGAAACCAAACTAGGGGTGCAACAGTTCATTGAACTAATCCATTCAAATATCAGTCAATTTTGGGATTTTTTTTTTTTTTTTTATCCAACTTTTTTGGATAGTGCTTTACATAGTGCTTTACAAAACAATATCAAAATCAGTGGTGGAAAGTAACTAAGTACATTTACTCAAGTATTGTATTTTGAGGTAGAGAGAGAGAGAGAGAGAGAGAGAGAGAGAAGGGGTTCAGTTTACCAGTGGCTCTTGTGACAAAGTGTCCAGCAGCACCACATCACACAACACTTTGTCACCGTCAGGTCCACCAAGACATAAATCAGATATAGCACCAGGATATCAGTGACACACAGAGAATGTTAGAGAGGCAGGGGATACAATTTCTAAAAAGGCCTTTTGGTGGAAATATCGAAAACAGCAGACTAGACCTCCAAGCTGACGCGTCGGCTATTTTCTGATTGTGATTTTCTGATATTTTTTGTGATTTTCTGATATTTTCTGATTAATGAAACAGTGGTAAATCAGTCAACAACCTTGAGTTGGCTCATGGACCCCGCCCACTGTTGTGTTGCAGTTATGACATTTCCAAACCTTGCAAGTTACAACTGTGTTTTCTTTCATTTATATGGTAGAAGTGGTAGAAAAGCAATTTACCATTCGAGGGTCATGGGTTGTTGTCTGATTTACCACTGTTTCAGGGTTGTGCAACCCAGTGGTAAATCAGCCAACAACCCACTCCCTCTTATCGTAAATGGCTTACATACTGCATGGAGATGTGACGTAACGGCATAGATTTCTACACAGAGAGGACAATTCTTTCCACATCAGATATTGCATTCAAGTTCAGGAGAGTTTGGACAAAGCAATTCTCTTGAATGCAGCCTTCATGGCATGGAAAGAAGGCGTTTGCATTTCTTTCACCATAGTAAAAACTACATTCATGGTCTGGAGAGGGAAGTTTTTACAGACCGATAAAAGGGCAAGAGCTCAAGCCCCCTTTGATGTTAATGAAAGTTTAGAATGAAAGTCAATTCAATTCAATTCAATTCAAGTATTGTGTAAACAAAGCTATGCCACATTTCGTCCTTATAGCCTATACATGTACAATGTACAGCAATGTACAGGGTATAAAACGTTTTGAAACAAATACTGTGGCAGCAATATTTTGCATTTCTCAAAACAAATTTAAATTGTTTACAAAAAAGCCCCAGATTTAAAATGCGTTTAAAAGACTCTGACACTGAAAGGCCACATGAAGCCTGAGATCCACACCATTATTAGACCTGGTCTTGTCTTGTCAATTATTGCTTTATTAATATTGTTTAGATAATATAGAGGGAGACAGGAAGCTGAGGCGGGGTAAGATGTACAACACATGGCTCCGGGTAGAATCCTGCCGGTGACATATTTAGAGTTGTCATTTTTATTATGGAAGTTGACACTTATTCGTTTTGGGCAATTGTATTATCAGGCAGCACAGTACACAGGAGTCATTCAGTCACTGTTCTAGGCCTAAAGATAAGGTCAGAGGCAGGGTGACCTTGACAATCAATACCAACCCATGATCTGATTCTGATCTCATTCCTACACTGTCTTGTGCCTCTCACATTTAGCCTGATTCCAACCCATAGACCCCAGTCTGAAATCAATCTCACATTAGTTCTCTTAGCATAATTTAGTTCTATATAGTTTATTTTTTTAAGAATGCACATTTCAAAGGTTGGTGACAAGTGCATAGGACAAAAGTGCAAATGTTCAGAATAGTCGGAGGCCTTAAGGATATCTCGCGCTAATCAGTCTAAAAGCGCGAAATTTTG
Source organism: Nannobrachium achirus (assembly GCF_963921795.1). Lineage (NCBI taxonomy): Eukaryota > Metazoa > Chordata > Actinopteri > Myctophiformes > Myctophidae > Nannobrachium > Nannobrachium achirus. Next base: position 57,901,395 of record NC_137819.1, read on the forward strand.
CACAGATGTAGCTCAGGGCAAGCTCTAATTATTTAGCTAGGGCGCCCGAGTCGGCGACCTTCGGGGTCGCCACAGCGGCCAAATCAAGTTGGGCTCCCATTGACTTTCTATACAGGAGGAAAATACCCAGAAAAAAAAATGTTTTTCTGGGTATTTAAGTAGGATCTGAGGGGTCTAACTATAGGGTTTGTCATCATGATGAATCCATTGAAAGCATTTGTTTTGCACAAAAAACATTCCTTGGGCTAGAAATGGCCTCAGAAAACGATGCATATATGGGTGAGCATTCATGTTAGTCGGAGGCCTTAGGTTTTTTTTTCTTGTGCTAATCAGTCTAAAAGCGCCAAATTTTGCACAGATGTAGCCCAGGGCATGCTCTAATGATTTAGCTAGGGCGCCTGAGTCGGCGACCTTCGGGGTCGCCACAGCTCCAGAAAACACCCAAAAAACTCTGAAAAGTGATGACTCATCACTTTTCATCACTAAACCATCGTTGTCTAGGGCCATTTGTACCCCAAGGAAAGTTTTTTGTGCAAAACAAATGCTTGCAATGGATTCAGCATCATGACACACCCCTAGTTAGACCCCTCATATCCAACTTAAATACCCAGAAAAAAAGTGTTTTTCTGGGTATTTTCCTCCCGTATAGAAAGTCGATGGGAGCCCAACTTGATTTGGCCGCTGTGGCGATCCCGAAGGTCGCCGACTCGGGCGCCCTAGCTAAATCATTTGAACATACCCTGGGCTACATCTGTGCAAAATTTCGCGCTTTTAGACTAATTAGCGCGAGATTACCATGTCATCTCCCTTAGGCCCCCGACTAGAAGGGGATCCTGTGATAATAAAATCAAAGAAATAGGAAAGAGGAAAGAGGCACACTGTCTGGAACTTTCAAAAGAAGTCGACGTTTCGGTTGTTTGACCTCCATCAGGACAGACAGACATGTCTGTCCTGATGGAGGACAGAGTTCTGAGTTCTATATAGTTGACTGGGATCCCCAGGGCTCTATACTAGATCCTCTGGTAAGTTCACAACATGTCACAATACCGTTTCAGTCAGACAACTCTTGGATTTAATTAAATGTAGGCCTATATTTTTATTGATCATAAATTTGAGCATAGATATCTGAAGCATAGTTTGGTGTCAGGGCTCTGTTTCTATTCATTCCCTGTGAGCATGAACATTGTATAATTAAGTGATATGCCAAATGGAATTACAGTGAATTCGGTGTAACCCCTAAAAGCAATCAGCTGAGCTGGGTGAAGCTGAAACTGAATTTGCCACAGGATTAATAAAGTTCTCTTCTTCTGATTAATAAGCACAGGCTTGAATGAAAGAAACATTTATATTATGAAGTTGAATCTAGTTTTGGGGAGAGATTCAGATTCTTCTCCACTGGAAATGATCCCACTCCCACTGAGTTAGTCAAAAGATTAATGCACAATATAGCTACATCTAGTGGCAGGAAATAGGATACACAAGCAGGCATGCACAGCATGCACACACATGCATGCACACACATGCATGCACGCACACACGCACGCACGCACGCACGCACACACGCGTGTGTGCGAAAATAGCTGATCTACAGTACGCCATGCGATGCATTGTGAGATTGCAAGATCAGCTATTTTCAAAAGAGGTCTATATTTGAAAACTTGTGAAATTGGACATTCTGCGAGTACTTTCTACTTTTGGTTCTTTAAGTACATTTTGATACCGATACTTTTACCTGTTACAGAATATTTCTACATTGCAGTATTGATTCTTTTACTTTAGTACTTTTTCCACCACTGCTATTTGCAGAATGAATGTATTCCCCCCTGCATTGAAGATAGTTCAGTCACACAATAACATTTTAACGGAGCAAATCAAAAGAATAAAAAAAGTGAGTTCTAATAAAAAACTAGACCAGGTCAACCTGGTTGTGCCAGACCCCGGTTCTGCCAACCCTCTGGGCCTATAAATTTAATGGTACATTTATAGGCTGTCTGTCCCTTTATAGGCTGTCTGTCCCTCCCTCATGTCATCATCATTTGTGACATCATTATGACCAAATATGGAGAAAAGAGGGAGGGACAGACCGACAGACAAAGCCTTTTGCTTTGTCTGTCGGTCTGTCCCTCCCTCATGTCATTGTGATGACATGAAGGCTTTGTCTGTCGGTCTATCCCTCCCTCATGTCATCATCATGTCATCATCATGACCATCTATGGAGAAAAACCGGACAGACCGACATTTGCTTATGTAGGCCTACCCATTTCATGGGTCTGGCAACAAAACAAAACAAAACAAAGCAAATAACAGTATAGCATCTTTCCCGAAGCATGTAATAAGTGTAGTCACTTTTATAATACAGTAGTCGGTTTTCTTTTGAAATTGAGGTTGTCTTTTTCCCTGTTTGCCAGACCCATGAAATGGGTAGGCCTACATAAGCAAATGTCGGTCTGTCCCTTTTCTATATAAAGGGTATATATGATGATGACATGATGATGACATGCCTACAAAAGGCATGATGTCATAAATGATGATGACAGACAGGGGGTTGGCAGAACCCCCTGTAACATTATGGTTCTTCAAAATGGCTGTGGGTGGTGTCATATGAAGAACCATAATGTTAAAGCTTATGCGAAAAATGCTAATGTTAAAAAATGTAACACTAATGCTAACACCAACCGCTACACAAGGTTGCACAGACTTGACATGAGGGAGGGACAGACAGCCTATAAAGGGACAGACAGCCTATAAATGTACCATTAAATTTATAGGCCCAGAGGGTTGGCAGAACCGGGGTCTGGCACAACCAGGTTGACCTGGTCTAGTTTTCTTTACATCTTTGAATAATTAGTGTGGTTGCGCAACAACTAGGGTAACTTTTCCGCTGCCATTGGAAATGGCAGGGATAGGGAATCAATAGGGAATCAATAAGGAATCAATGGGAGTGGGAATCAATTGGTCGAGCTTCACATGGCAGTTAGTTTACCGTAGAATATAGTCAGCAACCGTTAGCAACCACACTCGCAATTTCCAATTGCATCTTTCTAGTTTCACCTATAATGGCATGGCCAAAATGGAGACGACAGGTTTAAAGTGGTTAACCTCCACCTCCAGTGACAGAGTGACTGACTGACAACAGAAATACACATCTTGTCTGAAGACGTTTCCAGCGGGCGAGGTGGCTGGAGCAAGATAGATACAGGTCTGCTGTGTTTAGCTGTGCAGCAACTGTCATTCAATCAGTATCACCAGTGCACTTACATTCACCACCACCACTGTTGTTCTGACTGATCCTCTGTCGTAGAGACAGGGACGTGCAGAGAATGTTAGAGAGGCAGGGGCTGAAATTTCTAAAAGGGCCTTTTGGTGAAAATATTGAAAATACGCATCGCGCTGCGACACGTTGTGAGCTTGGAGGTCAGCTATTTTCGGTGCTTGATATCACACTGAACTAAGCATAATCAAGGGAATACTGGAGTTGTGGTGTAACGGCATGTATTTCTGTACACTTGTTTCAACATAAGATGCTGCATTCAAGTTCAGGAGAGTTTGGACAAGGCAATTCTCTTGAATGCCCTTCAGGTATGGCATGGAAAGGGGACATTTGCATTTCTTTCACCAAAGTTAAATGAAATCTCGCCAGGCTGAGGCTCTATCTGACTTTCAAACTGAGTTAGTGAAATTAAATTGGAGATCTCTATGTAATCTACTGCAGTGACTCTCAACCTTTTTAAATTCAAGGACTCCAGGCAGGCAGTTTGATAGGCATCATTGAGCTCCCTTGGATATGCACAGTAAAATCCTCTGGATTATGTCTACTCTGAGAGTGTACAAATGGTGCTACCGGTATGTGTACCTTGTACTTGTACAACCCCTGACGCCTCATTGAGAACCAGAACCATCTTTCACCCTGTCTGCCTGCAGTTCTGTCTGTAAGAACATCTGAAAACCCATTCAAACTGCATTTAGAAAATCTCAACTGTGATTTGAAACTTCACTTAAGAACTTTTGACAGAAATATTCAAGTGGAGTGGAGCCCACAGGAATGCGAGGTGGAGGCCTGAGCCGCTGACATGGTGGTCTGGTCCGGGCACCCTATATACTGCAATGCTAGCCCGACAGTGTGTCACAGGTTCTAATCCTATCCCCGATGACCTTAGCTGGGAGTCACTTCCCATACCTCTCCCAATTTCCTGTCAGTCTACTGTCCTATCAATAAAGGCAAAAAAAAACTATAAACTAACTATAAACTAGAAATACTGTTCCTACGAAAGAGTGTGGGCTCGCATGGAACACCATATATGGGCACAAAGATCTACCCAACAGGCACTCAACAAATATGGGCATAAAAACCTGCCCAACGCGGTGCGGAGTGCAGTGCCAGGCCTCGACCCGACCCGCGGTTTTCCCGAACCAGCGCGAAACGTTCGGAATCTCCTTATGTGGGGCTGATTGTTGACATCAGGCTGTTTCGGAAGAAATCGGCGCAAGCGCTGACTCATTGTGACATCACTTCATAAAAGGCTCTGACATCACGTACGCCACATGAGTCAACACAAAATGCCATGGTTACGTGTTGAATGTCATCAGTATGACGTGTTCTGATGTTCATATGGGCATAAATGGACACAGGCAAACATATGGTCAAAACGGCTCTTATGACAACAGGTATAATGGGGTTTGCAGTAAAGGGTAGGGCATTCACAGAGATCTCCATATATGGGCATAAAATGGGATGCGAGATCTCCATATATGGGCATAAGTGGACAAAGGCAAACAGATGGTCATAATGGGTCCTATGACAACAGGTATAATGGGGTTTGCATTAAAGGGGGTACCGGCACTGTGTCTGCAACACAGTTGGAGGCACAGACAGATACAGAGATCTCCATAATGGGCATAAAGGGACACAGACAAACAGATACAGAGATCTCCACATATGGGCATAAAATGGATGCAGACAGACAGATACAGATATCTCCATATATGAGCATAAATGGACACAGGAAAACAGATGGTCAATACGGGTCCTACAGAGATCTCCATATATGGGCATAAAATGGACGCAGACAGACAGATAACTCCTTATATGGGCATAAATGGACACAGGCAAACAGATGGTTAAAACAGGTCCTATAGAGATCTCCATATATGGGCATAAAATGGACGTAGACAGACAGATATCTCCATATATGGGCATAAATGGACACACGCAAACAGATGGTCAAAACGGATCCTATGACAACAGGTATAATGGGGTTTGCATTAAAGGGCGGAGCATTCATTCCCTATTTACATTGTTCCCGAGTTAGCCAGGTTGCCAACTAGACGCTCATACATGGAACTACCGGTACTTATTTGGGCATGGCTGACATCGTAGTGACAACGTAATGATGACGTGAGCTTTATTGATTCAGCTCTGCTTAAAACCAGACTGCACAGTGTGAATGACACACATGGAGAGAGACATCGAGGAAGCCTTTTGCAGACATCCACTAACTTGATATTGAGCTGTTAATTGCCCTGTAACCAATCCTGGATAGTATGCATGGTCACACATCTTGAGTTACATTCTTGGACCATTAAAACCCATGCATAGCAGCAGCTTTGAAGATGAACCCACTGTTCCCTACAACGAGCCAGCAGCAAGGAAACTCAGAAGAATCCAGACCTTACAGTGGTCAACAGTCAACCAAGACATTCACGCCCTCAGAGGTAAAGAGACCTCATCTGACTGACACAGGAAAGAAAACTCACATCTGTAAACAATGTGACAAGAGGTTCAGTCTCTTAGGTAACCTGAATGTACACCGGCGTATCCACACTGGGGAAAAACCTTTCCACTGTAAACAGTGCGATAAGAGTTTCAGTCACACAAGTAACCTGAAAGGTCACCTGCGTGTCCACACGGGAGAAAAACCTTTCCACTGTAAACAATGTGGAAAGAGTTTCAGTCACACAAGTGACCTGAAAGGTCACCTGCGTGTCCACACGGGAGAAAAACCTTTCCACTGTAAACAATGTGGAAAGAGTTTCGGGCGATCAAGTCACCTGAAACGTCACCTGCGCATCCACACAGGAGAAAAACCTTTCAATTGTAAACAGTGCGATAAGAGTTTCACTGAGTTGTTTACTCTCAGAATACACCAGCGTATTCACACGGGAGAAAAACCTTTCTGCTGTAAACAGTGTGACAAGAGTTTCAAACAGTTAGGCAGCCTACGGGTGCACCAGCGTATTCACACTGGAGAAAAACCTTTCCACTGTAAACAATGTGGAAAGAGCTTTGCTGTCTTAAGTCACCTGGAGAGACACCATCGTATCCACACAGGAGAAAAACCTTTCATCTGTAGACAGTGCGATAAGAGTTTCAGTCAATTAAGTTATCTGAAAGGTCACCAGCATGTCCACACTGGAGAAAAACCTTTCCACTGTAAACAATGTGAAAAAAGTTACACTCGATTAGGTCAACTGAAGACACACCAGCGTACTCACACTGGAGAAAAACCTTTCCACTGTAAACGGTGTGGAAAGAGTTTCAATGAATTAGGTACTCTGACCAGACACCAGCGTATTCACACTGGAGAAAAACCTTACTCTTGTAAACACTGTGACAAGAGTTTCAGTCGGCTCAACACTCTAAAGTCACACCAGCAGCGCATCCACAGTGGAGGAAAAACCTTGTCCAAGTGGGGATGTAAAGTACCGAACCGACGTACCCAACCAAAAACGGCCCGAACCGAATTAACCGATTTTCTTTTTTGAAGCGGTGAAAGCCGCTTCCAATGAGTGGCTTTGTGCAGGCACGTCACCACCATTCATTGTGAGTACGACGGGACACCCCCACTTTCATAAAAACGTAATCTCATCCCCCCCACCTTTTTTGCCGGCCGGGGTGTTTTTTTTTTTTTTTTCCTCCCCCGCGCTGCAAACTGGCTCTCATCAACACAAACGTAACCTCTCAGTGGCATGTAGGTGCTATTTGTATTTGGCTACTATTTTCCAGGACAATTTCAAAATAAACATGTTGAATCATTGATTGTATAGATGAAAAAAATAAAATAAAGACTCTTGTTTTGAAATGCGCTTCTGTGCAGAGAGGAAATGGCTTTCAAACGACGCCCCTTTAACGGTCGTCCACTCTCTGTAGTCAGTGCGTATCTGGACTCGTGGTGAAATTAACAACACAGGCATAAAGGAATATAAACAGAACACCAAGACAAGACCATGTAGGCTAAAAAGGCATTACACATCGTCCTGCTCGTCTCATCGTCACTCAGTCAGCAATTGGTGAGTGAGTCGTGGCTATATTAGAGTTGGAGTAATGATGGATGCTATGCTGCTAGCTAACACTATTTTGGCTAGCGTTGTGGACACATTGTATGGGTCCTGAAAATAGCAGATCTAGAAGTTCACAACGCAGCGCGAAGCGACTCCTTGTGAGCTTGTAGATCGGCTATTTTCACTTCTACTTGTTTGGGTTTAGTTTCTCTTGGTTCACGGGCTAAAACGTTTGGGAAGCAATACCATCATGCTTGCTGTAGTAGAACAGTGGTGTAAAATTAAGTAGATAACTGAAAAGCTTTTGGAACTGAATGATTATATGATACTGGTGTTGTCTGTCTGTTGGAGTGTTGGTACCAAGAATTCCATCTACTATAACTATATAGACTATCTTGCTGGCTGGTGCATGTGGAGAGGGATCAAAACGCGATCAAAACCGCGAAAAACCGCCAATTTTTTCAAACGAGACGTGCACTCATGACCCCCCCCCATGTCAACCCCCCCATTCTCTAAGAGGCTATGACGCCCCTGGCTTTGTGTGTCCCACGCCCATATATGGTCATTTCAGTCCAGAATGAACAGGTTTTTTCAAAAACAAAATGTATGTCACCTCATGTCCATATATGGTCACTCCAGTCCAGAATTAACAGTTTTTTTCTGTCCCGTACGTCCGGAATATCAGTCCAGAATGAATAGGCTTTTTCAAAAAGCAAAATGTGTGTCCCATGTCCATATATGGCCATTTCAGTTCAGAATGAATAGGTTTTATCTGTCCTGTACGTCCAGAATATGTGTGTAGTGTCCCTCCCTGTCTGATGAATGGATACTTTGAGGATTGGTCAAGCTTCACATGATAATTTGGCCTTCAGGTTTTATCTGTCCTGTACATGCAATAGTTCTCACCTACTGCATCCCACAACTAATGCTTCACCGCTTCACTTCGAACCGAGGTTTGATTTTTAAATGCAGGACTAACATTTTGAGATTCCTCTCCAACATATTAAGCTGCTGTACCATACCCATTCACAACAACACCACTCCACGTTCCACAGAGTGTTGGGAAGAGGAGCGCTTTTATGCATATATAAAAAGGAATGCGAGGTGGAGAAAATAGAGGGATCCTCTATGAGTAGAAGTGATCAGTTCCCCTCAGTAAATGTATTGTGCTCATTAAAACCTCAATCCCTTATTATCACACTCCCCCACCGCTAATCTGTTCCGTTTCTTTCTTGCTTTCTTGCTTGTCTTCTAGAAGTTGGCCAAAAGCTGCAGAGTAATGTAAATAAGTGGCACCCTGCATGTATGTGGCCCATGTTGAGACATTCAGAGACCAGAGAGAGAGAGAGATCGAGAGATCCAGCATGAACCACGTTGTTGGTTAGACATATCGGGCCACATCAAGATGGCTCCTCAGCAAGCCTCCTCTACAGGGGCGTCACAAGGGGTAGGAAAGTGGGACTAAGTTACCAGGGCCCAAGGTGGTGGAGGGGCCCTAGTAACTTTAGCTATTGAAAAATAGCAGATATACAAGCTCACAGCGTGGCACCGAGTGCCGCGCTGCGAGCTTGTAGATCTGCTATTTTTGAAAAGTCGTGAAAATGTGTGCAAATCTTTGAATATAATGTATTTTTTAAGTGAACATTTGTAACTCAACTTTTGCTTCTGGGGGGTCCCTGGAACTAAATATTTTGAGATGGGGGGGGGGTCCTTAACATGAAAAAGTTTGAGCATCACTGACATGGAAACATAGGTTTCTTGGCACAAATCTTCACGATTTTTCAAAAATAGCAGATCTACAATCTCGCAGTGAGCTTGTATATATGCTATTTTTCAATAGTTAACATTCATGGGGGGCCCGCAGTGAATCCTTGTACCCAGGGCCCAGAATTTGGTGTGACGCCCCTGCTCCTCTACACACAATGACAGTTGGGACTGATTTTCTCTATTCTTTGAAAGCTGTTACACAAGGATCCATGGAGAAGAACACCCCATTCATTGTTCCTTTAAACTTGCAAGTGATGACATATACAAAACTGTCTTTGATGTGTTCACAAAGCTTTGATACATTTTTTTTTCTTTCTTTTTTTTGGGGGGGGGGGGGGGGGGGTGTTTGGGGTCACTTTCATTTGGTTAAAGGCTTTCAGAAGTGAATCTATTAATAGAAGAGTTGGCATGATTTACCCTAAGGAAAGAATGCCTGCTGCAGCTGGAAGCATATGAACAGGATAAGTATCATAGAGTAGTACACAGTAACGCCCTCTTTTTTATGCCTAAATTGATAGGACAGTAGACTGACAGGAAATGGGGAGAGAGATGGGGGGGAGTGACACGCAGCAAAGGTCGTCGGGATCGGGACTCGAACCTGCGACACGCTGTAGGCCGGCGGGCGTCCTCCCCCAATAATGCCCTCTTCATTTAAAGCAAAATGCCCAGTTTGGTGGAAATGGGTGGGGATTATATGAGGAACTGATTCATGATTAGGAAAATGAAGGCTACTAGAGGACTACCAAGTGGGGAACGTCCTATGTTTACTGGTGCTAGATCACACACACGAGTGTGTGTTGCAGGGACAAAGAAAGGTTGATAATAAAGTATCTCTCTGACCTCTGGCTTTTGACGATGTGGTCCAATTATTATTATTCACGTTCACTCTTCCATTAGAATGAAATAGACTCCAACCTGCTCCCGATCTCCTAAAAAGGCGTCCACCTTCCTCATGCAGATATGGGGAGTAAACCGGCGATGGCATCTGGGGTGGACAACGGTAGTGGCCGTCTCCAGTGCTCAGCTGGTGGTCCCTGGCTCACTCGCAGACATGTGCACACATAGACATCAAAGGGGGCTTGAGCCCCTGCCCTTTTATCCGTCTGTAAAAAAAGTGCCGTCTCCAGACCATGAATGCAGTTTTTTACTATGCTGAAAGAAATGCAAATGCCCTCTTTCCATGCTATACCTGAAGGCGGCATTCAAGAGAATTAATTGCCTTGTCCAAACTCTCCTGAACTTGAATGCAGCGTCTTATGTTGAAAGAATTGCCCTCTCTGTGTAGAAGTCCATGCTGCACATCACATCTCCAGTATTGACTTATGCTTAGTTCAGTGTGGTATCAAGCACCGAAAATAGGCGACCTCCAAGCTCACAAAGCGCCGAGCATCAGTGTTGCCATAAAGCTCCCTGAGTACTCTTTTTTTTTGTGTGTATAATCAGGGGCAGGTGAGGCGAAATAGAGTTTGTACGACGCTTCTTTTCATATTTGTGGAGGAAAAAGTGAAATTGCTTTTGGAGGTGCGCTCTGTCTGTAGATGCCCCTCAACATGTGATGATGATTGGATGTTGCTGCGTCCACACATTTTGATGGCAATTACAGGCACATAGTATGGAGTATCAAAACCCTGTGTGACGGTCATTGTCGCATGACCATTGTGCCTAATTTGTGAAAGGAATTATGTTTCTGCAACAGTGACCGTGTGAAATTGTGACACCCCCTATAGGTGGAAGTGGGCATTTTGAAACCAGAGATCAATATTGGAGCCACTCCAAATTGCGCAAGAGTTCAAAACTTTGAATTCCTATCCGAGTGGATCAGATTTGGATTTTGGGTGTTAAATATTCTAGACAGGTCCCCTTTGGTCGCCGACATAAGGTGGGAACAATTCAAGTTGGGACTGCATGCCCCACCTATACTCTGCTCTGCTGTAGGCCCATATATGCCAAGTTCTGGAAACAGACCGACTCGACACTGATCACGACTAGTAATGTGTTAGCGACAATTTTGAAGCCGATTTGATGGACAGTTCTTGTTAACATACAGACACACGTGCAGTTGAATTATAGGATTATTTGATTACTCAAACTCAGATTGCATATCAAGGCGATCCACTCCGATCAAACGTTTAAACTCTTGGATTCTGAGATCCACATGATTTGATTCTTTGGACAAAATGTGTGTGCGTGCGTGAAGAATGGATGAGGATTCATTCGTTCACTGTAGGCCTATGCTTCGAGGAAGTGATTTTGAGAAGGCACATTATCATTCTGTTCAAGAGGGAGAGGGGGAAGAAAGACTCAATGAGTGACTTATCTGACATGACACCAGAGAATGCACGATGTGAAGAAGATATAAAAGAAAAACAGAAGCCAGGAGACAGAATGACGTGAGAGGACAAACATTGTTGTTTAGAACGAGTCGTCCAGTCTGTCTCTGAGGTTAGAGACCGGAGCTTCCTGTCAGTGTGCTGTGCACGGAGACCTGCACAGCATCTCTATTAGACCAGAGGACAATTTCACAGTCTGCACTCCAAGCAATATATCAATTAAGGGCAGGCTCATTCAAGGACAGATCTATTTGAATGAAGTTCATCTCAACCAACATTAACTAGTGTTCACACCAAACAAAAACGCATGCTGTCTAAGCGCATAGGAACACATTCTGTGCACCTCCAGTCCGTCTCAGCTGTTGTTGATTGACAGTCACTCTGTCGAATCACTTCCCTGTCATTCCCCACAGCCATACCTACACGCAGAGCAGCGCTGCTTTCATTGGCTTCAAGAGCTCATATAGGCTGTGGGGAATGACAGGGAAGGGATTCAACAGAGTGACTGTCAATCAACAACAGCTGAGATGGACTGGAGGCACACAGAATGTGTTCCTAATTCCTATGCGCTTAGACTGTGTGCGTTTTATCTTGGTGTGAACACCGGTTTACATGCACGCACGCACACACACACACACACACACACACACACACACACACACACACACACACACACAGTCACACACACACTGTTCAAAGATGCAAAATGATTTATTAATCTATCACAACTAAATTGGACATGTCCTGCCTCACTCCTGCCTCATACCACCAGTAAGACTCCCAATCGGGAGATAAGCGACCGTCATGTCGCATACACAAACTTTAGAAGGCAATTGTAGCCAATCACGAGGGAATAAGGGAAATGGGACAGAGATACTGTTTACCACTTTGCATGATTTTCGGCCAAAATCTGTAGGAGCAGTATCCAAAAATGTGTTTTGCAAAAGTCGGCCTGATTGTGGCGCTAGAAGAGGGCCATGTGAGAAATCAGGGGCGGAGGTTGTGATTTGCCAGCCAAGGAGTGTGTGTGTGCAAAGTTTTGCATGGATAGGGGCAACGGTGGCGGAGATAAGAGTAGTGACAAAAGTGTGACGTGACGTGACGTGACGTGACGTGATGTGACGTGACGTGACGTGACGTGACGGACAGACGGAGGGACTGACTCACTGACTGACGGAGGGACAGCCGGTGGAGCTTTTCATATAGCAACTTGCGACCTGACAATCGCAATGAGCTTTATTGTCACATCACAGGTTTATAGAGGAAAAAAAGTGAGAGAAATTTGTTTTCGTGCATAGTGTGCATAGTTCCCATTGTATTGTTATTTCCATAGGAAGAGGAAGGGGGGGGGGGGGGGGGGTCAGAATATCAGAATATCTACATACCTCTGGAGTCAAGTGGTGGTCAATCTCTCGAGACAAGAGTCAATGATGGCTATGGGACAAGTGGGCGGTCTCTTTTCGTGACGATGGCTTGCCAGAATGAGTGGTTATTGAGTAAATGTCTAGTAAGCAGAGATATCTGCGTGATTTATTGTGATGGAATTTAATCTGTGTATTCACCTATCAGTTGTTTAACAGAGTTTTGGGCTCTCTTTTTTAATTTACAGTTCCACATGGTGCCAGGTAAGTACAGTATTTATCTCTGTCTATACATCAACATGACAGCAGTATAAAGCCTGTTTCTACAGTACATCAGCTGTGATAAATATATATATTTAAATTTCAGACCCATTCAGTCTCGTGCAACCAATCAGATCTCAGCTGCCGACCAGAGGCCCAATCAAAGTGGGGCTCCTGATGATACGTACATCATTCCACTGCCGGATGGTCAGTGTTTATACAGACAGACAGACAGACATGGTTATTGTGACATGATACTGATACTGAGACCACCAGTAAGACTCCCTAATCGGGAGATAAGCGACCGTTGGTCGCTTATCTCCACAAATAGGCCAAAAGTTTGTTTTACCAATTATTACACTCTATGTGAACATTTACATCAACAAATCCCAAGTACAGGGCATCATCTGGGATACAATCCCTTTTATGCCCATATATGGAGATCCCTAACATAATCCCTTTCATGCCCATATATGGAGATCCCTAACAGAATCCCTTTTATGCCCATATATGGAGATCCCTAACAGCATCCCTTTTATGCCCATATATGGAGATCACTAACAGCTAACAGAATCCCTTTTATGCCCATATATGGAGATCCCTAACAGAATCCCTTTTATGCCCATATATGGAGATCCCTAACAGAATCCCTTTTATGCCCATATATGGAGATCCCTAACAGAATCCCTTTTATGCCCAGTTGGTTGCTAGGGTAAAAAAACATGGTTGCTATGGTAAACAGTTGGTTGCTAGGGTAAACAGTTGGTTGCTAGGGTAAAACCATGGTTGCTAAGGTGGTTGCTAACGTACACTAACAGACCAGCAACAACAGACTGTTGCCACAGCAACGTACACAAAGGTTTGTGTACACATGTGGTGTGATGTCATACTGAAGATATATGACATCACACCGTACACAAACAAAGGTGTGACGTGTGACGTGTGACGTGTGACGGACGGACGGACGGACGTACGGACGGACGGACGGCCGGTGGAGGTTTTCATAGTAAACTGCTCCCTGACGGTCGCAACTAGTGATCCACAGTGATCCTTTTTCAAGCCAATGTGTTGTTAACCCTTTAGGAAGCTTAAAGCTGCACTACAGTATTTTTGAGCGGTGCAAACCGCTCTTATAAGTGGCTGTGCGTGTGTCCGTAGCCTTTTTCCTCAGCGTTTTGCTATAGTAAAATGTGTGTGCGTAGCATCATGTTTGTCTAGTGATGTCATATGTCGTATGGCTGTAGCCTTTTTCCTCAGCGTTTTGCCATAGTAAAATGCAAACCGCTCCTATAAGTGGCTGTGCGTGTGTCCGTAGCCTTTTTCCTCAGCGTTTTGCTATAGTAAAATGTGTGTGCGTAGCATCATGTTTGTCTAGTGATGTCATATGTCGTGTGTCTGTAGCCTTTTTCCTCAGCGTTTTGCCATATAGCAAAACGTGTGTGTGTAGCACGTAAACCGTTCCATAGAGTGGCTGTGCGTGTGTCTGTAGTCTTTTTCCTCAGCGTTTTGTCATAGCAAAATGTGTGTGCGTAGCATCATGTTTGTCTAGTGATTTAGTGAGGTTATGGTTAGGGTTAGTAGGTACGGTCCCAAATCCTGGTCTGAAGATGTTATGCAAGCACGACCACCGCTCACTTCACATTGGGTGTGATTTTTATAGTGATTGTTTAACAATAATGTTATTTTGTCCAATCTGTTTGGCAGAGAGAGTACTTTAACACAATATAACGTATGCAATTGGGGTGGTGGTTGTATTTGGTCTCCCTGCTCTTCTATTAAAAGTAAACCTGTGACTGGTTTGACTGTCTGGTTGACAAGGCTCTTTAGTGGTTTAAATTCCAGCACTTATAGGGACAAACGGAGCAATGTTGCCATCTAGTGGTATGATATTGTACAGGAGAGTTGAGGGAAGTCTCTGAATCAGTCAGTTTCACTGAGTTGTTAAAAGGTAAGTAAATTATTTTTTATGCAAGCTTCATCATTATGTAGTTTTCATGAAAAAGAGAGAGATTGGGACCAAGGACAACATAGGAAAGAAACAGGTTAAAGGGGAATACCACTGTTTTTTAGGTGATCATCAAAGTGTACTTTGCAAGCCAAACCCCACAATCAGCAGTGGCTCCAGAGAATTGTGACTGGAGAGGCTATGGGGGAGCTGGCTTTTTTAGAGCAGGGGCTAACCAGTAAGACTCCCTAATCGGGAGATAAGCGACCGTTGGTCGCTTATCTCCACAAATATCACAACCTCCACCTCTCACAATCCCTTTATGCCCATATATGGAGATCCCTAACATAATCCCTTTCATGCCCATATATGGAGATCCCTAACAGAATCCCTTTTATGCCCATATATGGAGATCCCTAACAACATCCCTTTTATGCCCATATATGGAGATCACTAACAGCTAACAGAATCCCTTTTATGCCCATATATGGAGATCCCTAACAGAATCCCTTTTATGCCCATATATGGAGATCCCTAACAGAATCCCTTTTATGCCCATATATGGAGATCCCTAACAGAATCCCTTTTATGCCCATATATTTATGCCCAGTTGGTTGCTAGGGTAAAAAAACATGGTTGCTATGGTAAACAGTTGGTTGCTAGGGTAAACAGTTGGTTGCTAGGGTAAAACCATGGTTGCTAAGGTGGTTGCTAACGTACACTAACAGACCAGCAACAACAGACTGTTGCCACAGCAACGTACACAAAGGTTTGTGTACACATGTGGTGTGATGTCATACTGAAGATATATGACATCACACCGTACACAAACAAAGGTGTGACGTGTGACGGACGGACGGACGGACGGACGGACGGCCGGTGGAGGTTTTCATAGTAAACTGCTCCCTGACGGTCGCATTAAGCCCCCTCTAGCCCCCCCTGGAGCCGCCACTGCCCACAATCAATCCTCCAGTTCTAGGCAACAACTCCAAGGTATATTAATAACATAGTTCAATGTTGAAAATGAGTGGTATTGCCCTTTAAGCGAATCGAAAAGATACTTAGAGATGTGCCGTTTCAACTCTTGTATTTACTGGTACTGCTCTTCTCCTGAAAATGTCCTGTAAAAGCTTTTTTTTTTTTTTACCGGTTTCTTTCCCTGTTTTGCTTTTCAAATTGTTATGGTTTGCAAAAACTAGCAAAAATTGCTGATCTACAATCTACATTTTCGGCAAATCCCCTGAAAATCGACTTGCCAATGACAGGATGTGTGAAGTTTTGAAATGGCAGATCTGTACATTCATATAGCAAAAAGGTACATAAAAAGTAAAAGTAGGTTCAAAATAGGCTACATTTCAAAACAACTGTAGGAGTGGGCAGATTATTTGCAGGAATTAAGCCTTTGTTTAGTTTTTGTGTCCAATACATGAAAAATCTTTTTTTCACCCGCTTTTTTTCTTTTTCTTTTCCGTTTTTACCTGTGTGCTTCATCCGTCCTTTGTTTATGAAATGTTTACAGATTCACTAGGAACAGGGAACACGGTAGGCTTTATTTAGCCTATGATTAAATAAACACTAGTACTATTTTCAGACAAACTCATCAACTCCATTGTGTTGTGTGACACAGAAGTTACCAAATCTGGCTGATAAAGGAGATTCTTTTTATAGAGTTTATTAAGCTCATGACCAGAGGTGGAAAGTACTATTACACATTGTTTTGTTTGGGAAATTAGTAACCTTTTCAGGTATCCTGGGAGATTAGTTAGGATGAATTCATATTGAAATGGTTACAGTCAGGTCACAAACATTGACCCTTTAAAGGTATATATACTGCATTTAAATCTTACGAGGGTGTTTCTGACTCGTACTTTTTTTAACATGAATTTAAACGTTAGATTCACAAGGACCATCGTAGGCTTTACTCATGATAAACAACAGGCCTACTATAAGACAAACTTATGAACTCTATTGTGTTGGGTGAGGAGAATTTTACCATTGGCCTTCGGGCACCGGTCTACTTGGCAACAGGACCCGGAATGATGCAAGTTGGGAATGCATGCCGCCCCCGGCCGGTTATGCAATAGCCTACCTGTTGTACCCATTGTCAGAATATCAGTTGATACCCGTCTGTCTGTGTTCTTTTTATGCTCGCTGAAAGGCAAGACCAGTATGTTATACCGAATCTTTATAGGTCAAGTTTATTCTCCTAAAAATCAAACCTCGGTTCGAAGTGAAGCGGTGAACTTTTATTCTATGTGTTCTAGAGTTATGAACTCTGTGATCTATACATCTATACAGTTATGGACTCTGTGATCTATTCATTCTTTATATATTCTGAATTCTACATTCTTTATATATTCTGAATGAATATATAAAGAATGGAGGGCCGAATTATCATGTGAAGCTTGACCAATCCTCAAAGTATCCATTCATCAGACCGGGAGGGACACTACACACATATTCTGGACGTACAGGACAGATAAAACCTGTTCATTCTGAACTGAAATGGCCATATATGGACATGGGACACACATTTTGCTTTTTGAAAAAGCCTATTCATCTGGACTGATATTCTGGACGTACGGGACAGAAAAGACCTGTTCATTCTGAACTGGAGTGACCATATATGGACATGAGGTGACATACATTTTGTTTTTGAAAAAGCCTGTTCATTTTGGACTGAAATGACCATATATGGGCGTGGGACACACAAAGCCACTCATTGGAAGCGGTTTTCACCGCTTCAAAAAGAATGACCGACAGACTGACAGTACAAAGGCAGGATCTTTAGCCAATGAGGAGTAGCGTTCTTGGTGACATCACCACCAACAAGTGCGACCTGATATAAATAACAACAACACCCACATGAAATCTTTTGGATTGCTGAAAGGCGAGACCAACTGGTGACTTGGTGATGTCACCAAGAACTTATCTCCTTTAGCCAATGAGGTAGCAGCGAGCCCACACTGTTTCGTAGGAACAGTATTTCTAGTTATTGATGATGTTTTTGTTTATCTTATTCTTCCAATGACTATTTTCAATACTTCTCACTCTGTATCTGGCTTTGGTGCCTGAATATCTCCCGCAGAAGTAAAAAGGTCTATCCATTACATCCAGTATTATTATTGCTCAAGCAGATTGTGAAAGTACTGCGATCGGCTGGGTATGTACTGTATGCATGTCGGTGTCCTCTTTAAGACCATAGCCCAATCAGGGACCAGCATCGTCAATCTGGCAGCGTCATCATTAACAGGCAATGAGGGACCAGTAGTGATCCCAAGTGGCCATTGGCATCGCCAGTGGTGATGCCAGTGGTGAGCGCACCTCATGATGTCTCTACTTCAATCCCAAAGAGGATTTAGACTAACAGTTGTACCAGGTAGTCTCAGCATTTAGAACAGCAGTTCAGTGTACTAGACATTAGTCATAATATATACATTTCTTTTTTGGAAGCGGTGATGCCAGTGGTAAGCGCACCTCATGGTGCACTCTGCTTGCGCAGAAGTAGGTACTTGTGCGCAAGACACAAGTTGGCACCTTGACAGAGTGCATTTCTATATATATTTTTTGTATCGTTATTATTTTGGCGACATTTATTTATTCATAACGTTTTATTGGCTTTTTGCATTTATTAATAGATTACAGTGGTCTTGCAGTTAGTATGAACACGTCCACCTCATGTCCGTAAAACACAACATTTTGTAAGATCTGTCTATCTCCTGAGCTTTTTTTTACCAGCAGCAGGAGCTGTGTTGAGTGGGTTCCTCTGTTCCTCAGCCTCATACAACTTCTTCATCTCGAGACTCAGAGTCTTCTCCAGCTGGGATGCAGTTATACCCAAAGTCCCACCATAAGACTGAGTCTTCTCCAGCTGGGGTGCAGTTATACCCAAAGTTCCGCCATAAGACTGAGTCTTCTCCAGCTGGGGTGCAGTTATACCCAAAGTTCCGCCATAAGACTGAGTCTTCTCCAGCTGGGGTGCAGTTATACCCAAAGTTCCGCCATAAGACTGAGTCTTCTCCAGCTGGGGTGCAGTTATACCCAAAGTTCCGCCATAAGACTGATGCCCATGGGCCATGGTCCCATCCTTGGCGGATGTGAGGTTCTGGAGAAGGTGGAGGTGGTGTTGGCCTTCAATGTGCTTCAGCTGAGAATTTCTCTTCTCTAACACAGTGATTTCCTTTTCCAGCTCTTTAATGAAGCCTTTAGCCTGTTTCTCTGTTGGTTTATGTTTTCTTTTCTTTTCAATACAGCTTTTGAGAGCAGTGATGGCCTGCACGCATTTGTATGATATATCATCTTTCTCGCTGACAGGAGAGATGATCAGAGACGCAGCGGTATAGAAGTATGGATAGAGTTTCCCTTTGAAGGTGCAGTCAGTAAAAGAGTAGAGAAGAGCACTGGCCTCCGCATCATAAAAGGAGACCAGGCCCTCCTCATAATCCACAAACACTCCCACTTTCTGGAGCTCGTGTCCTACATGGAGAACGACAGAAGGTTTGTCGAAAGCATTGTACTCCTTTGCATTCCTCAACGATATAGCCCAGTAACCACTGTCAGGGCCCAGTTTCACTTTTTTCTTCATGTCAATGGTCTCCCTGGCCACTCCTAAATCCCAGCTGGTCTTCCCCTTAACCTGAACCTCGTAGTAAAACCTTCCTGAGGAGATGCTTTGTTTTCCCAAGACTCTGTTATTTGAAGAGAATCTCTTCTCGCTCTCTTTGTTCTGGGGATCCTGGGGCACCTTTCCGGAGGTCACTTGTTTTCCATCGTCATGAAGGATGAGATAGCGATTTGCTGTATCAGGGTCAAAAGTGACATCCATTGCGTACTGCTTTATCTTGGACAACTCTGCACTATGCAGCCTCTCGATCTCCTGGCGGAGTATCTGATCCAGCTGAGCCACAGTTGTCCTGGCACTCAGAGCAGTAATGCTCTGCACACTGTCCTCTATGCCACTCTCTATGTCTTTCTCCACGAGCTCTATTGAGTGTTTGGCCTCCTGAATCTTGGTTTGTCTGTCTTGGATCATCTGCTGAGCTTCAGCTTCAAGAAGAAGAACCCCTTCCTCCAGAGATAAAGTCTGATGTAATCTGCACTCTGACTCGCAGCAGAACTGACAAACACACACGCGGTCGGTCTTACAGAAGAGCTCCAGGGGTCTGTCGTGTTTCTTACACAGAAAGTCTTCCAGGTTCTTCGCGGGGTCTATTAGTTTGTGTCGTTTCAGCGTCGCAACTCTCCCATGGGGCTGCAGGTGGGCCTCACAGTAGGAGGTCAGACACACCAGGCAGGACTTCAAGGCCTTGGGCTTGATGTCAACACAGACGTCACAGGAGACTTCGTGTGGTTCGGCGGGCAGCACCCGCCGCGACGTCCTGAACTGAGCGGCCATCTCGGAGATGAAAGTGTTGACGACTATCTCCGGCCTCCGAGGGAACTTCTTGGTACAGTAGGGACAGTGGCACACCCCAGCGGTGTCCCAGTACTGTGTGATGCAGGTCTTGCAGTAGTTGTGTCCACACGGGGTGGTGATTGGTTCGGTGAACACGTCCAGGCAGATGGCACAGCGCAGCTGCTCCTGGGCCATGACGATACCGGCAAACTCCATTTCCTACACTACTGAGAACACCATGTGAACGCCAACGTCTGTTTTTATCGACAGAGCCCTTGTCACCCCGCGTCACACAGTGACGTCACACAGGAGGCTTACACTGTGCAGACGTGACGCCAGGGTTAGCGTTACATACTTTAAATGGTCAATGGTGAAGTAATATACCAGAAAGGTGCGATTCTGGGGAAATTGTGGCAAGTATGGTGGCATTGACGCGAGTTGCAGAGGAATCCGCTGGGAAATGATTTCCGCTCTATTATTGTGGGCTCGCTGAAAGGCGAGACCAGTATGTTCTCTCTTTATAGACCAAGTTTATTCTCCTCAAAAATATTACCGACAGTACAAAGGCAGGGCCTTTAGCCAATGGGGAGCAGCATTCTTGGTGACATCACCACCAACAAGTGCGACCTGATATGAATAACAACAACACCCACATGACATCTTTGGGCGAGACCAGTATGTTCTCCCAAATCTTTATTTGAGAGAACATACGCCCATACATGGTGTTCCAAGCGAGCCCACAATGTTTCGTAGGAACGGTATTTCTTGTTCTGTCTGTCCTTTTATTTTATTATGTCATAATAAATTGGACTGTCATCAGTATATTTCCATACAGTAGGCCTATATGGGCATATCGGTTGGATCGGCAGTATATCCATCTCTTTTGGGGGTTCTGGACAACTGCTGATCCGACGACATTGCGTTCCCTCGGGTTCTCAGGGGGCATTGTGGGCATTCTGCGGTTCTGGCGAGTATTCCGCGGTTCTGGGCGAGCGATCGGTCTGCCATTCTGGGCGAGTATTAGTAGTTGAGTAGGTGAGTATTCCTAACCCCAGGGCGACGGTTCGGTCCCCAGGGGCGAGGTTTCTGGGCGATGGTTTTTTTATGGTGAGTTTCCTGGTTACCCCTCCAAGATGTGCACATAGATATATAGCATATGGCAGGTTTGAAGTTGATCCTTGAGCTTGTGAGAGCGATGTCAGAGTGTGATATCATCAGTGACACCAACCAGATTTACATGGCTGCCTGGTGTAGGTAGGTATATGGAGACAGTCGTTCACCGTCCACCATCCACTGTCCAGAGCAGTCTATTGGAGTTGTTTTTTTTTCTTTTTTTTTTTAAATATATATTATTATTGCTTACATTTTAAACCAACAAACAAAAACATTTTAGAAATTCCATAAATTGCTCTCTTTCGGCACAGCAACTAGCTCGCCCGAACTCTCTCGGTGGTGCCTCAAGTCCTTCAGACGGCGCACCCCTGTTATTGTGAAGTTATTATTTTTCCCTAAAGGAACTGTAGTCTGTTGGGGTTGTTGGCCTAGTCTGTTCCAAGCAGGGCGAGTGGTCTGCCTCTGGGGGCGAGCTTGTTTTGAAGCGGATGTTCCGGTTACCATTCTGAATATGAGATCATTAATAAGCTTGTTAACAGTGGTAGAAAGTAACTATTACAATCACTTTGTAATATATATATTTGTTTGTAATTGTTCAACTTTTTTATGTTTCCTGAGGGATTAGCTGTTAGGATGAATTCATGTTGAAATGGTTACACTTTCTTTTCGACTTGAGCTCTATTTTTGAAGCAGTGAAAACCGCTTCCAATGAGTGGCTTTGTGTGTCCCACGCCCATATATGGTCATTTCAGTCCATGTCCATATATGGTCATTTCAGTCCAGAATGAACAGGCTTTTTCGAAAACAAAATGTCTGTCACCTCATGTCCATATATGGTCATTTCAGTCCAGAATGAACAGGTTTTATCTGTCCCGTACGTCCAGAAAATCAGTCCAGAATGAATAGGCTTTTTCAAAAAGCGAAATGTGTGTCCCATGTCCATATATGGTCATTTCAGTTCAGAATGAACAGGTTTTATCTGTCCTGTATGTCCAGAATATGTGTGTACTGTCCCTCCTGGTCTGATGATTGGATACTTTGAGGATTGGTCAAGCTTCACATGATAATTCGGCCCTCCAGATAAAATCATTCATTCATTCAGAATATATAAAGAATGTAGAATTCAGAATATATAAAGAATGTATAGATCACAGAGTTCATAACTCTAGAACACATAGAATAAAAGTTCACCGCTTCACTTCGAACCGAGGTTTGATTTTTATCGTTTGAGTGAAAGGTATGTTTCATGCGTTGCATTGTGAGCTTATAGATCTGATACTCAGTTTAGTCCTCAATATATGAATAATATATATTGAGAAAACCTGTGATTCGGCACTATACAGTAATAACATTTTATTGAACAGAAAGGTGTTATTTGAGTAGTTTTCAATGCAAGTAATCTTACTTAATATTCAAGTAACAGTTCTACCTGGGTAGTTCAAGAACTCTTTCCACTCCATCCTGCATTACTCATCTTCTTCCTGGGGAGGGCAGTAGAGACTGGCAGTAGAGAAGTTACAACTTTCCAATCATGACTAATCAACTCTCAGTCTCATCTCTGATTGCTAACCCAGTTCACACACATTTTGTATTCTGAGAAGAGTTCCGGTGAGTGGTGAAAAGTGTTTTTTTCCCCTTCTTTATGACATGATGTATTATGCCTACTATATATATATATATATATATATATATATTTATTTATTAATTTTTTCTCAAATGTTCTCAAACCCCACATTAAATGGTAAATGGTACACTTATAGGCCTAGCACCTATATAAATAGCAAGACACCAACCAACCTGCTCATCTAGAGCAACTAGGGGTTCAGACAGGGTCTTGCTCAAAGACACTTCGATAGTAACTCTGGGGGAGCCCGGGATCGAACTGGGAACCTTCCGGTTGCCAAGCGCTCAGAGTTAGCAATGGATAATACTATGGAATATGAAGGCTGTTTTAGTGCTTGGCAACCCATCATCTTCATCTAATCCAGGATTCCCCAATTAGTTTTCCCCAAGGGCCGAATTATGTCTAGGGTACCAAGGCGAGGGC
Source organism: Nannobrachium achirus (assembly GCF_963921795.1). Lineage (NCBI taxonomy): Eukaryota > Metazoa > Chordata > Actinopteri > Myctophiformes > Myctophidae > Nannobrachium > Nannobrachium achirus. The sequence goes on from NC_137819.1 coordinate 57,924,892, forward strand.
CACAAGATTGCAGGGGGCGACGGTGGCGTTCCCACTACTCCAGCGACATTTTTTTGTCGTTGTCGGGTGAAAATCTTGTATGTCCAAAACCGTTAGTTTGAATTTATCATTTTAAAAATGATTTAAACTAGCGAAAACAGCCGATCACAACGCCTCGCGGTGCGAGGCGTTGTGTGATTGTAGATCTGCTGTTTTCACTACTTTTGTGCGGTTTCCACCCGACAACGACGATATACTAGTGTTGTTGCTGCTCTTATACCACCATTATTACTGGGGTTGGTGTGGGCCAGACAGTATAGCCCCCCGCGGGCCGCAAATGGCCCGCGGGAACCCTGATCTAATCCATAATAATAATAAACAACATATGATTACCATACTCTGTGCTGTCTGAGCTGATTACATCATTGTATTATACACCTGATTTGTGCCGGGGAGTCTCTGTGAACACACTGAATGGTCTAATAATAGATCAAATGGCCTGATTGCATCAGTTAAAACCAGTTTCCACCAGCCAACTGGCCCACTAGGTAGATTTTACAGAGGAATTTGTTGTTGGAGGGGTGGTTTGAAATATTACACAATGGCCCTATTATATAATAAAGGTATTACCATCATCCATGTTCTGGCTGTACAGTTACAGTATGCATGCATGTACATGCATGTGCACCGTCATAAAGCACGATGACAGGTTTTGTATCTGCTTGAAAAACATTCTTGACAAGTGAAGTTTAATCTTTATCTTGATTATGTAACCACTCAAACTCTATAGTATATTAAACTTTGTTGACCGGAGTCCCAGGGGTCTACGCTTGACCCCCTCCTTTTCCCTCTCTACACAAAATCTCTTCTCGTGCAGTCTGTGCTTCTAGATCTGCAGTTTTTGCTGAACGTTCACCCAGGGGTGTCGTACCAAATTCTGGGCCCTGGGTACAAGGATTCACTCACATTTTTGTGCTTTAACTATTGAAAAATAGCAGATATACAAGCTCACAGCGCTGCACCGAGTGCCGCACTGTGAGCTTGTAGATCTGCTATTTTTTAAAAATAGTGAAAAAAGTTTTTGAATAGTTCAAATCCTTCTAAGGTTTTTTGAGAAACCTATGTTTCTATCTCAGTGGTGCTCAAACCTTTTCATGTGAAGGACCCCCAAAATGATATGTATTTGGCCACGGACCCCCATCTCAAAATATTTAGTTCCAGGCAGGCCTAGACTTTTCGTCTTTTTAGGGGCAAGGCCACTTGGCCTTTGGTGTTGTCCATTTTTTGAGGGCACAAAGGCCAAATGCTAGGGCAGGAAGGCCATCAAATAAAACAAGATTTTAGTCCATTGAAATAATGAATTGAATTTAAGGGTTAACTTACTGCATTGGTTTAAAGATGAGGTCTTAAATGTATATGTTACAGTATGTTTGGGTAACTCAGGACGTTCATTGTAAGAGCGCTTGTTTTCCACCAGATGGCGACGACAGCCACTGCTCTGCCATTCACTAGTGAAGGCGCTGACGTCACTCGTTTGCGACTCTCTTTCTTTATTTACTAGCCTAGCCTAGCCTAGCCTAACCTAGCCTAGCCTAGCCTAGCCTAGCTTAGCCATTAGCTCCATTGTAGTCACTTGGACAGGGCGTTTATCGTGGGCTTGCCCAGGCCTTACGGCCTGGGCATAAATATAACGATTGCATTCACCACGGCTTCGTAACTCGCGCGGCCGGCCCTGGCCTTCGCGCCGCTTGCAATGTCGTGGACAATTGAGCGGCTCCGCCTGGAGGACGACGTTGTGGCGAGCGCTTGCTCCGCCCCGTGCGGCACCACGAGTGCTCCGTTTCTCGACCGTCCTGTTTCTCTAACAAACCGTGACATATATATCAGTTTAGTTTAGTTCAATATCACTAAACCTTTCTTTCCTTTTTTTTACCATTTTGAAAAACATTTTTGAATATTTCAAATAGCTGATCTCACAACATGCCGATGTACAGGGTTCATCACCATGTCAGCTTGTGATGGACATTTTGATAAATATTTTATTTTTGTCACGGACATACAAAATAACTGTCCAATAATTTTACAAAAGAACATAATATACTGTATCATATTTGGCTAAATGGTTGAAATTTCAGTTCCTTAGTTTATTTATTTTTCTCAGTTCTCTGTCTGCTGGAAATGTCTCGTCAAATGATGTGTGGTTTGTCCGCAAGTTCTCTTCCTTCACCATCTTGCTGATGAGACAAATACTTGATAGAGCTCCATCCAGTTCCATGTATGGTACACAAATACGTAAGGCTTCACTTCCTTCTAGCAGTCAAATGATTTGTGGTTGGTCAGAAAGAGTCTTTCCAAGTTCCCTTTCTTCACTATCACGGCATAGTTTTTGCAATTCATTGACCCATCAACAAATATTGTTTTATTCTTTTGCCAATTGATTGATTGATTGATTGAAGGCTTTATTAGAAGTTTGCATAGGAAAATGTACAGATTCATGACGGTACAGTTCACTGGTACAAGGTCTACTAAAAGGAGATCCATGAAAAGACTAAGCTTATTTCAACAGGAAACCATTAAAGTATCTCATATAACATTGAATGACAGACAAATAGAACACAGTACTATGCAGTAGATATGTAAAGAAAAAAAGAAAACAGTAGGTCTATACAATCAGTAAGTACAGTATATACAATATATACAAGGAAGGGGCAGGTAACAGTAAGTCTAAACAATCAGTATGTACAGTATATACAAGGAAGGGGCAGGGAGGGTAGGGTTGGGCTAGGTTTTTACCAGTTGTGAACGGCTGCTGCCTGCAAGTGGTTTTTTAGGGCAATTTTAAAGGATGCTAGTGATCCACACTCCTTTATGGCCTTCGGTAAGGCATTCCACATTTTTGTGGTGTAGCAGAAGAACGAGTTCGACCCTTTCTTTGAGTTGACTCTGGGTTGAACGTGATCTGTGGCACTGCCTCTGGTGTTGTAATTATGGACATCCTTAACGTTTATAAAGTATTTTGACAGGTACTTGGGTATCATAGTGGTGTAGTGTATCTTGTACACCAGGCCCATTGCAAGTTGCTGTACTCTGTCATCTACTCTGAGCCACCCCACTCTTAACTGGTGAGTAGCGGTGAGGTGAGTCTGATTGGGAAGGTTAAGCAGGACCCTAATTAGTTTATTTTGGGCTGTTTGGAGTTTAGTTTTTAGGGCTTGTGGGGCATCACAATACCATACGTGGACTCCATAGTCAAAGAGGGGCTGGATTATTGCACCAGCTATGGTCTTCAGTGTGTTGAAGTTGACCATTGGGGCGATCCTCTGTAGGAAACGAGTTCGTTGGTTGATTTTTTGTATTACTTTTGAAGTCATCTTTTCGCTGGAAAGATTAGCTTCAAGGATACATCCTAAGTAGGAGATTTCGTTTTTTCGTGTTATGACCTTGTCACCCACTTTGATTGTGAAGTTTTCTACCTTTTTGAGGTTATGATTTGATCCAAAGAGGATGGACTCGGTTTTGCCCAGGTGAATTGATAATTTGTTGTCGTTAAGCCATGTGCAGATCTTACTCAGTTCAGAGTTAAGTGTCTTTTCAACCTGCAAGTGGTCCTTGCCCGAGACTAGGAGAGCCGAGTCATCCGCGAACAGGAACAGGTTGCAGTCGCAAGCAGATGCCATGTCGTTCACGTATATTAGGAACAACAGAGGTCCCAGTATGCTACCTTGGGGAACTCCACAGCTTACTGGGAGGGGGGGGGACAGGGTACCGTTAATCTCCACCACCTGTTCCCTCCCCACCAGGTAAGATTGCATCCAGCTCACTGCTGCGCTGTCAAGACCGATGGCTTTTAGTTTCTCAATCAGAATAGCATGATCCACGGTGTCAAATGCCTTCTGGAGGTCCATCATGACCATGCCACTATACTTGCCCTGATCCGCTTCGCGTTTGATTTGGTCAGTCAAATAGAGAAGGCATGTGTCAGTGGAATGGGATTTTCTGAATCCAGATTGGAACTCGTAAATCAGATTATTCTCATCGAGATATCTTGCAATCTGTTCGTAGACTATTTTCTCCATGACTTTGGATATGGAGCTAAGAATGGAAACGGGGCGGTAGTTTCCAGGGTCTAGTTTGCTACCTTTTTTATGCAGGGGGGTTACTTTTGCTAGTTTGAAGTCCTGGGGGACATGACCCTGTTCGATGGAAAGGTTAATTATGTGGGTAATGATTGGAGCAATGGTGGCGGCTGAATCTCTGAGAAATCTAGCTGGGATTTTATCAAGGCCAGTGGCCTTGTGTTGAGGTAGGGCGCTCAATTTTTTAAACACTTCATCAGTTGTCACTGTGGAAAGTTTAAAACTGTCTTTACTGACGCCCAGTTTTTTGTAGAATGTATTAACAAATTCTTCACCATACCGCCCAGATGGGGCGACCAGTCTTTTGACCAGTGAACGGGCTGTGGTGGTAAAGGTTTTGTTAAAATGGGTAGCCACTTCACCTTTGTCAGAAATGAGAGCGGCGTCCGTTTTGATGTTTATGTTGTGGCATATGGTTTTTGATTTTAAGCCTAATTGGTTGTTAAGCAACTTCCATAGGTCTCGTGGGTTGTTTTTGTATTCATCGATTTTGTCGTCGATGTAGTTTTTTTTGGCGGATCTAACTAGGGCGGTTGTCTGGTTTCTAAGTCTCTTGCATTGAGCAGTAAGATGCTCAATTTGTTTTTTGAGGTCATGGTTGAATTTTTTCTTGAGCTTTTTGCAGCACTTTCGTTTTTCATCGTATTTTTTGTCTCTGAGTTTAGCTGATTCTGCAATATCTGAGTTATACCATGGCTCTTGGCGGGCTTTAACCCTGGTGGTATTCAAGGGGGCCACGTCGTCTAGAGCATCGGTCAATTTGGTTTTGAAACCGCACCATGCTTCCTCGACATCTGTACACTGCAGCTCTGGGGAAAAGTCTACACCCGCTAGTTTGAGATTAAAAGCCTCACTGGAGTAGTTCTTCAGGCTTCTAGCAACGACAGTTCTGTGGCCACTAGCTTTGGGTTTGTGTATTTTCCGGGTAGAGTAGATCATATAATGATCACTAAGACCGCATACAATAGCCCCGCTAGCGGTGACTTTGGACTTGTCAGTGGTTACGACGAGATCTATGAGGGTTTGAGAGTGCTCTGTCACCCTGGTGGGTACTGTGACAAGCTGAGTGAGGCTGTATTGATTGCATAACCCATCAAAGGACTTGAACATGGGTGCGTCTTTACGCAAAATGTCCACATTCCAGTCGCCCAAAATGTGACACTCAGTACCGTCCACCTTTGCTAAGCTCTCATCAAACAGCTCAAAGAAGTCATTCTGATCAGGTGGTCTATAGACAGCGCATACTAGTATGTTTTTTGCATGTTCAAAGATTACCTCAATCCATACAGTTTCAAGAGAACTGTGGTGTAAGTCTGGACGGGGCATAAAATTGACATCATTATGTACATACATGCAAACTCCGCCTCCATACCTGTTTCTATCATTTCTGATTACAGTATAGTTGGCAATTTCAATGCTAGCATCCGTAAACGAGTCATCAAGTTTAGTTTCAGAGAAGGATAAAATCTTTACCTTACCGTCATGAAACATTCCCTTAATTAACTCCAGCTTTTTGGGATTCAAGCTATTGATGTTTAAATGGACATGATGAAGACCTGGTTTAGCAAAAACAACAGAGTGCATGTTCTCTGTAGTGATCGAACCAACGTCGGAGCAGGGGGGCTCTTTGTCTTCAACCGAGACAGGAAAGTTTGTCAGGAAACTCATGTCTTGTCTTGTCTTGTCTTGCATTGCATCCTCACCTGATGCAAGCATGTAGCCAACACGACTTATTAATCATCCTGACACTTTACCAGTCCCCAAAATAATTCAAACAAATGCTTTATTATTATTATTATTATTATTGAATATTTAGGATAGATTATGTACACATGATAACCAAAATACTAAATGTGCCACGGACATGTCCGTGCCACAGGCACGTTTGTCCGTGTACAGACATGTTGATGACCCCTGCCGATGTAGATCGGCTATTTGAAGTATTTTAAAATGTTTTCCAAAATATAAAAGAAAAAGGCAAAGAAGTTTATAGGGATAGGGGTACAGTCAGCTGGAGTAAGGCCACTGTGGCCTCAGGTCATGCCATTGGTTTGAGGGGCACAAGGCCAAACTGAGGGGCAACGACGGCCATGGCCTTCATGGCCTCCCTGAAATTCCTGCCCAGGGACCCCCAAGAAGCAAAATTTGAGTTACAAATGTTGGCTTAAACCAGTAAGACGGGAGATCGCAGCGTGATTTTAGGCCAAAATGTGTAGGAGCAGTGTCCAAAAAAAAATCGGCCTGATGGTGGCGCTATATGGGACAGATCCATGTTGATGAGATGAGTGTAGACATACTGTGTAGCGATTTGCGTGATTTTAGGGCAAAATCTGTAGGAGTAGTGTCCAAAAATGTGTTTTAAAAAATCGGCCTGAAGGTGGCGCTAAATGGAACAGGTCCATGTTGATGACATGAGTGTAGACATACTGTGTACCGATTTGCGTGATTTTAGGGCAAAGATTGTAGGAGCCGTGTCCAAAAATGTGTTTTGCAAGAATCAGCCTCATGGTGGCGCTAGAAGAGGGCCATGTGAGAATTGATGGGTGGAGGTTGTGGTTTGCCAGGCAAGGAGTGTGTGTGGAAAATTTCACATGGATAGGGGCAACGATGGCGGAGATATGAGCAGGGCAAAAGTGTGACGTGACTGACTGACTGACGGACAGACAGCCGGTGGAGGTTTTGATAGTAAATGCGACCTGACGGTCGCAAAAATACATATATTCAAAGATTTGCACACATTTTCACGACTTTTCGAAAATAGCAGCTGTGAGCTTGTATATCTGCTATTTTTCCCCCCCTTGTGAGTCTGTACGGCGGTGTATAGCTTACCACCGCGGTACCGACTCTGATAGAGGCATCCGTTTCATGTGGTTATGCTTCTGGGCTGATAAAAAAAGGGATCCGTCTCAAGTTGTGTAGATGTTGAAGCCGTAGGCCTACTCATAGACATGTTGCTCGGGTCTGCCTACATGCATTGTAGATGTGTGTGACCTGCATTGTATTTCACTAGAGGTTCGCGGCCTTCGGCCGCTCACATCTAGAGTCCACGCCCGCTTCTTTACTAAAAAACCTCCGGGCGCTCAGGCAGGACTGCTCTATATTTGATCATTGATGCTTGTCTTGTAGCGGGGACTCTGCTGCCGTGCTCTGCACTCACTTGTGGAGGCAGCAGCAAGCAGCACATGCAAACACAGTGGTGTCAAATTTCACTCTCTCTTTCTCTTGCTTGCTCGCCCCCCTTCCCCTGTTGCCTCCTCTCTCTCGTGCTTAGCAAATGAGCGGACGGCATAGGGTTATGGGCGGTATTCCTTACGTCCTGACGACTACCGACTACCTATGCGACGACTACCTATGCGACTACCTATGAATTGAACTCGATGTAAAGGGGGCGTGCCAGTGGGATGAGGCAATAAGCCCATTGTAAATATAAGATGCTAGTTTTACAACAGCATACAGACTTACTTAAGAGGCCTAATTTATGCTCTGTCACACAACGTTGCATCCAGCGTTGCCAGATTCCGTTTTAGAAATAAGTGTCCATGGGTCTCTGAAAACTATCCCAAAAGAAGCAATTAGGCCACATGAACACTTTAAACCTATATATACATTGGCTATTTGAAAATAGAAGATCTACAAGCTCGCACCGCAATGCGTTGTGAGAATCTTGGAAAAATTGTTATGGCCTACACAAATCTTGTACATGGGATCCCTAATATTTTCAGTCCGCCGACAAATACATCCAATTTGGGGGTACTTGTTTGAGAACCCAAATAAGCCCAAATAAGCAACTCCACTTCGGAAACAAGCCCAAAAATAAGCTTATAATAAGCATTAAGAAGACATGGCAACACTGGTTGTTTGCCGAAAGTAGCAGCGAAGCAACACTGTTGTGCGACGAAGTATGATTCCGGGTTTACCAGAACAGCTTTCCTTGAAATTATCCTTGCACTTTGAGGCGCTGCAGGGAGCTGTTGTGCTTCAGTTAATACTATGATACTTCTTCTTTTCGCTATTTCTGATATAGGCCTAATGCTTCTCTGAACATCAACAGCATTTCAACATTTGAAGCTCTTACCGGAGTCTGTTATTCATGCTTTAAAGGAGAAGTGTACACCTAATCCCTATATACTGGCTGTATCAGTCCTCCAGCGGGTCTCTATTATTACCCTCTACATTAAATATCACCACATTGTGACGCATTTCGGCGCTTTGTGAGCTTGTAGATCTGGTGTTTCCCTGTTCACGTACGTTTAAAAGCAATATGTGACCTCTTCACATTGTTAATCATTGTTACCTACTGCAGGTTCAAAGTAATTATACACCAGCAGTGGCCTCAATTACTGAATTGAGGCCAATGTTTTAGATTAGTAGGTTAAACTGAAAATGGTTAAACATTTAACCATTTTACTCCTCTTAAAAGGACATTTTCAATTCATAGAATTAAACATTTACAGTGCCACACTGGTGTGCTCGTGAATAAGACATAACAAAAGGGAGGGTTTTCCTCCAATGAGCAGTCATATCACTTGGCACCTGAATAAAGTATGACTCACCCTCTCGTTGCAGTCTCTCTCTCTGTAGTAGGCCCACGGCCTGTTTGAAATGTACACTTTACTGTACTCTGCTTCACTGACCTAGAAAGACACTCCTTACTCTGGGAGCTCAGATGCAAAGTGAAGCTTACCCCACATCTGTCTGGGAGGGCTTACGTTCAGTGCTCATTCTGTGGAAAATTGGACCTCCTGGCTGATGCTGAGAGAGGTTGAGAGCCAAAGGTAAAACAAATACTGTCACTTTCATTTAGCAAAGACACACACACACACACACACACACACACACACACACACACACACACACACACACACACACACATTCTCTTTCTTATAGAGTAGTAGAGTGCAGAGACAGAAAACCAACGCCAGGGAGTCTGATTTGAACCATGGTCCTGGCATCTCACAAGGAGCATGTGGTCCGTCCACTAACTGGCCCACCAATTATACCCCCAAAAGAATAGAGGAAAACTCGACCTAAAACAAACCCGACCCAAACTCGTTTCCCAACGGGTCTGTGGCCTGTGGTCCCTGGAACAAAATAGTTTGCAATAGGGGTCCATCCGTGGAACAAAATATTTTGAGATGGGGGTCCGTGGCCAAAAACACATTTTGGGGGTCCTTAACCACATTCTACAAATGTCTTCTAAATCATAACAATTTTCTGAAAATGTTGCCATCAGTGTTTCTCAAACTTTGTCATGTGAAGGACCCCCAGAATGATATGTATTTGGACCCCCATCGCAAAATATTTTGTTCCAGGGACCCCCAGAAGCAAAGATTTGATTTTGGTCGATTCTACATCTAGCTTAAGGCCACAGACCCGTTGGGAAACGAGTTTGGGTCGAGTTTGTTTTAGGTCGAGTTTTTCTGTTACCCCCCCCCCCCCCCCCCCAAAAAAAAAATGACTACAGCAATGATACAGAAATAGTAATACGTAGTACTTTTACATCATTGCAGATAAAATGTCATTGCCACAAAACCATTTGTGCTTCATACTGTAGCTTCACACATTAATGCATGAACTCAGTTCCCTCCAAACATACTCTTCCTCTAAATCTTATCTCCCATCATGTTGCAGAATGTGGAAATGTCTATACTATAGTAAGACTGCAGGATGAGTGAGGATGGAAATAAATACTTCATTGTGTTATATACAGTGCGTGACTAATTTTCAGATTCATACAAGAATCTGCAATTACACTGAAACCCAGATGGGGTTTTCCATAAATAGCCACTCGCTAGCTGCAGCTTTGTGCTTTGCTCTTAACTCTCATAGTCACACAAATGCCCGGAAACGTGACATGTTGTAGTCCACTAGAGTCCACGCCCGCTTCTTTACTAAAAAACTTTTTTTTTCAAAAAAAAAAAGTTTTTTGAAAAAATAATAATAATAATAATTAAAAAAAGTTAAAAAATAAATAAAAAATAAAAAAAAATTGGGGGGGGGGGGGGGGGGGGGGAACTATTGTGGCGGAACTATTGTGGCGGAACTATTGTGGCGCAGCGCACGTTTCCGGTCGGACATATTTGACCGCCGGACGCACTTCCGGTTGAGGTGAAAGAGAAAAGTGGAAAGTTGTGAGCTAACTATTAGCTATTTTTGTGTGTGTGTGTGTGTGTGTGTGTGTGTGTGTGTGTGTGTGTGTGTGTGTGTTCTGGCTACTTCCCCCTCGGTTGAAATTTGATCCGCCGGTCCCATAGCTGGGAATACGAGCCAATGGACGGCGGTCACCATGGCAACGGGGGGCCAATGATAGAGTTATGGGCGGCAACACCGTACGCTCTACCTATGAGTTGAAGTCGATGTAAAGGGGGCGTGAATGGGCTTGGAAGTGGGATGCGGCTCTTAGAGGAATGTATATATAAGATTGGTTCTCCACAATGGGCTAAGTGGTGCCCTTTGGGGAAAGATATGATGTGATGATGCCACTAAATTGCTCCATTCAGAGTGTATGGAATTATTTATTCATCCTGTGGAAACCGTGATTGCAACACGATATGACAGGACATCAGACATCATGATATGTGTATGTTTTATTTGTTTCACCTTTATTTTATCAGGAATTCTCCCCTTGAGATTCAACATGTATTTTATTCACTTATGCACTGTAACAAGTTTCACATAAAATAAAATAAAACAAACTAAAAATACATACTGTGAAGGTTGACCAAGCGGCCCAGTCCAAAGATGCACCTTTGGAGGTTTTTAACCAAACATCTTCCAGTCTTTCAGTGCTATATAGTGAGGGCTTGATACAAAGACTTACAAAAATATGGAATATGAAAACATTTGACAGCAACTAAACAGCAAGAGAAACCTGGGAACTTGAGAAACTGGGAACAGGTGACAGCTCGGCAGCTCTCCCCAAGGTGCTTACAGCTCATTGCTCCAAGTCCAATTGAATCACTGCCTCTCCAGCCTTCCTTTTGTCCTTGGCAATACTATATATGAGAAAACAGTTCTGTAATTGGTAAACCCTTAACTCAACTTGACTTACACAATTACCCGGTTTTACTAAAACAAATTCAAATACATTTCCAGCACCACATCAAGATAACAGAACATAAAGAAAACATTGTTTCTTCATTAAACAGACGTCCCTCCTGTTCTATAGCAATTACCCTCCCCCACTCAATCAAGACTATCACCATTACTGCAGGAGAGACGGGTTCCAATCACTCATAATTAAACACAATTGACAATATACCAAAATGCTGTTAAAACCCATGCAAAGTACTTGTGTTCTCTTAGGCTGCACTCACACTGGAAAGCACCATGTTGTGTGATAGTTGTGTGGGGGAGGCGGGGGGCAGAGACAGCACAATGCATTCCGGATGGAAGTCTAGTGGTTTGAAGTCTAGTGCGTGTTGTGTGCTTGTTGGATGGTGCTCTGTGCAACCACAGGACTCTCACTAGACTTCAAACCACTAGACTTCCATCCGCAATGCATTGTGCTGTCTCTGCCCCCCGCCTCCCCCACACAACTCTCACTCAACTTAGTGCCTGACTGTCTGTGGGAAGCCTTACAATGCACTGTGAGGTACACATACTAAAATATAACAACATGCAAAAATTATGTCCATTCACACTATCTTCCAAGCCGACCGGCAAGGTTAGTCAAATGGAAATGCAGTTAACCCTTTCTATGAAGGCCATGTCTATAAATGTTTATGTTTATTAAAGGACATTTTCATTTGAAATGCTTATTAGAGACTCATGAATAATCCTCTAGTCTTCCTGAGTTCCTGAACAAAGCAAATACAATACAGAGTGACATGCAATTAAAAATACATACTAAAGTATGAAAACAATCAAAAAATGAATAGTTAACATTATAAATCAAATCAAAGCCTCACAATGTATAAATAAATACACTGTATAATGTCAGGTATCACAATTTGCCATTATAATATAGCACATTATACACTTGAGCATCCTAGGCCCAGCCATATACACAGGCTGTCACAGAGACTGTACTGCACACGCAGACCATCCTGATCTTATCAGTTGTGGCGCCTAGAAAAGGCATGGTGTGACCTTTAGGTCAACCCTCATCAGTGCAGGCTAGTGTCAAGTCACTGTAACTCTCAGGGTGAAAGAGCTAGTGCTGCTATAGTGCATTAACGTAACCATACTAGAATTTCGGGCCCCCTTTGGGGGCCCTCAAATCACGGTATACCAGCAATCAAATGGATTTGTAATGGGTTTTTGAGGGAAAAAAAAGTTTTTTGAAAAAAAAAAAAGTTTTGGCCTAATTGTGTTATTATTATTACTATAATAGGCCTGCCAATGTTTTATTTTCATTATTTCAATGTTTTCATTTTAGCAACACACACACACACACACACCCCTACACACACACACACACACACACACACACACACACACACACACACACACACACACACACACACACACACACACACACACACACACACACACACAGACAGACAGTATGTTGCTGTGAAGAGGTGAGTGGGCCGAACTCTAGATGTGAGTGGCCCGAAGGGCCGCCAACCTCTCCCCTCTCAGAGCGGAGCAGAGGCAGTCAGATCATCTTGTCCATTGTTGAATCTGAAGCCTGGTTCCCGATAGTAACACAGACAGTACATTTGTAGCGGTGTAGCCTATTTGTATATTGTGATTAGTGGCTACTGGTGCGCAACACACATCAACAGGTCCATGAGTGTTCGCGTGCGCAAGCCACGCACTCACACAGGGAGGAGGCGACGGACTATTTTGCTCTCTCTTTTTTTCTCTCTCCGTCTATTCTCATACACACACACACACACACACACACACACACACACACACACACACACACACACACACACACACACAGACAGACAGTATGTTGCTGTGAAGAGGTGAGTGGGCCGAACTCTAGATGTGAGTGGCCCGAAGGGCCGCCAACCTCTCCCCTCTCAGAGCGGAGCAGAGGCAGTCAGATCATCTTGTCCATTGTTGAATCTGAAGCCTGGTTCCCGATAGTAACACAGACACATTTGTAGCGGTGTAGCCTATTTGTATATTGTGATTAGTGGCTACTGGTGCGCAACACACATCAACAGGTCCATGAGTGTTCGCGTGCGCAAGCCACGCACTCACACAGGGAAGAGGCGACGGACTATTTTGCTCTCTCTTTTTTTCTCTCTCCGTCTATTCTCACAGCTCAAATGAGTGTGTGCACTGCCCGCTAGCTATGAGTTGAAGTCGATGTAAAGGGGGCGTGTATGGCGTTCTACCGACATCGGAGCTAGCTATGAGTTGAAGTCGATGTAAAGGGGCGGGTATGGCTTTGGAAGTGGGATGCGGCTCTAAGAAAAATGTAATAGTAGATGATATCGGTTAAGTTTTAGTGCATTGGAATTCAAATCGGCCTGCTTACTTTCATTTATAAATGTCGGCTTAAAATAGGTTATTTTCTTTTTTATCTAATGCGTTTATGTCTTGGAACAGGTTTTATAGCAGATATTTACAAATGATAATGTATAACCTATTTGCATAAATGATGTTTTTAAATTACACATATAGGGCAGAACTATTATTGTTCACCACACAATACTTACAAATACATACTAACTGCTACACTATGCACTGTACTGTATGTACAGCATGTCTTTGATGGTGCATCAAGACCTTATCTGTTCATGCAAAATGGGTAGAGCGATAATGAACAGCTGTCATACATACGCCTAACGGGGGGCGCTCTCCATTCCGACATGTCGCCACTCCGACATTGACTTCTTATTGTCGGAGTGGCAACACTTCCATAGAGGTTAGGGTTAGTTAGGGTTAGGTATAGACATGATGATGTCGTGATGGAGACATGTCAGAATGGAGACATGCAACCATCTTATCTTATATATACATTCCTCTAAGAGCCGCATCCCACTTCCAAGCCCATTCACGCCCACTTCACATCCACTTCAACTCATAGGTAGTTGTCAGAACGCATAGGTAGTTGTCAGAACGTAGGGAATAATACCGCCCATAACTCTATCATTGGCCCCCCCGTTGCCATGGTGACCGGTGACCGCTGTCCATTGGCTCGTATTCCCAGCTATGGGACCGGCGGATCCAATTTCAACCGAGGGGGGCGTAGCCAGAACACACACACACACACACACACACACACACACACACACACACACACACACACACACACACACACAAAAATAGCTAATAGTTAGCTCACAACTTTCCACTTTTCTCTTTCACCTCAATCGCAGTAACATCCGTATACACCACGTCATTGCATCACCAATGTTTTTTTTATTTTTTATTTCAAAACTTTTTTTTTTTCAATTTTTTTTTCTCAAAACATTTTTTTTTCTCAAAAAACGTTTTTTTTCTCAAAAAACTTTTTTTTCCTCAAAAAACTTTTTTCTCAAAAAACATTTTTTTCTCAAAAAACATTTTTTATCAAAAAACATTTTTTTCTCAAAAAAACATTTTTTTCTCAAAAAAAACATATTTGGCCATTACACACACCACACTGCCGCGCGCAAACTTCTAGTGCCTAACATTCTTCTTCTCCTTTCGACTAATTTCCAACCTGGGCTGATCCTCTAATGTAGTTTCTGATCTTGTCACTCCTAATGAGAATGAGAATATGGGAAATGGGACAGATCCATGTTGATGACATGACTTTAGTTTAGAGATACTGTGTACCGCTTTGCGTGATTTTAGGGCAAAATCTGTAGGAGCAGTGTCGAAAAAATTGTTTTTCAAAAATCAGACAGATGGTGGATCTAGATGGGACAGATGCATTTTGATGACATGACTGTAGAAATACTGTGTACCGCTTTGCATGATTTTAGGGCTAAATCTGTAGGAGCAGTGTCCAAAATTGTGTCTTGCTAGAATCGGCCTCATGGTGGCGCTAGAAGAGGGCCATGTGAGAAATAAGCGTGGAGGTTGTGGTTTAGCAGCCAAGGAGTGTGCAGCCAAGGACAGACTGACAGCCGGTGGAGGTTTTGATAGTAACTGCGACCTGAAGGTTGCATGCAAGCATGGCACGGAGGGACATGGAAATCCACAATAACAAATCAGTCATAGATTAGAGGAATTGGGAGAGTCTGAGGAAAAAGGTTCATGCTGCCAACAGAAACTCTCCCAGACTCCCACACTCTTCAGTTCTTCCTTTCTTTCTGACACACAGCCACATAATTCTCTCATTCATTCTCTCTCTCTCTCTCTCTCTCTCTCTCTCTCTCTCTCTCTCTCCCTCTCCCTCTCTCTCTCTCTCTTTTTCTCTGGCTCCCCCGAGGCTAGGTGAGGCAGAGAGCACTAGCACAATTCTTTAATGTGCATCCAGCAACCGCTTGCCAGCTTCAAACTACAAATCTTTTCCATGCCCGCCAGGCAGCCAACCTTATCTCAAGGTGAAAGAAACCTCATCCCGAATTGATTTGGCTCCCTGCAAAGGTATATGGGCAAAGGATGCAGATGACAGACACCAAGCCACTCTTGAGAAGGACCCGGGTCATGTGAGGAAAGAGGAGAGTAGGGTAGAAGCGGGTGATAGATAAGTAATAGCTCTTTTCCACTAGAGGTGTCTTTTGAACGGCTCTTTGTAATGAACGATGGGATCCGGTTCACAGTAGGGAGCCGTTCCTTTCTAATGAACAGTGGTGGGAAAATAACTCAAATTCTTTACTTAAAGTAAAAGTATCAATACTGCAATGCCAATGTAGAAATACTCTGCCCCAAGTCGAAGTTCGGAACGTTATGCAGTTATGCAACCGTTGTTTTTCAGAGTATGGTTTTTCATTTTCCTGCTTGGCTGTCAATGAATTATGAGGATAAAAGAAAATGGTGTTGTAAAACACATGATGATGAATTATAGCTTCAAATTCTGCAACACTTTCCTTTGATTTTACAAATACAGTAGGGTTGAACTCCGTGCAATAACCCAGTGCTGCACGGATTATGGATTACATCACCATATCCAAGCTTTGCCAAATGACTTTGTATTGTGTGGTTGTTGTTTTTAAGAAGTTGGAAAGGATTTAGTCTCAAGCTGGAATGAGATAAAAGTGGTGAACAAAGAGGAAGGAAAAAAGTTTCCATATTGCTTGTGACATTGTGCAACATTGGGCCAGTAAACTCTCCATATTGAAAACACACAAGCACAATGAAGACTGGTCTCTGTTTCAATATTGTCTGCATCAATCAAGATGAATTATTTATTCATAGCCCCCTTCAGATCAACACGTCTCTTAATGGCTGTGTCGCGTCCACAGAAGACTTTCTATAGCCTATAGCCCTAGAGCAGAGATACAGATCCAAATGCGAGATTGCGTTTTTATCTAACTCAGGGGCATCAATTGGGTATGGCAAGCAGCTGCCATACCCTGGGTCCAGGAGGAAAATAAAAGTTGGTCACTTTAAAATGGTCACTTTAACAAGGTATTATAATTATATTCTCCACACTTGTATTCTCTCCATCTTGACAAAATGGTATATTCCCAGGTTCCGCAGGTCAGCTGCACAGGTGCAATGCATTATTGTTAATTGTGGCACGTTTACTAACATGCCAAGTTTAGCTGAGCTTGAACACAACAGCCATTCCAGGATGCCATATCCAGCCCAAGACATGCCTGTTGCTAAGGTATGGCAACATGACTGGTGTCTTGCACGCGTGCCTTCGCGCGCGTGCAAGACACCAGTCATGTTGCCATACCTTAGCTTTTTCTGAACTGACGCCACTGATCTAACTAAACCCCATTTAGTCTGCTCTACTGATAAGAGTTTACCAGCTTCACGCTAGGCCTGTCACAATTATTTCATAATCGCCTGATCGCTCAATTATTTGAGCTAATCACCATTATTTTTGCATAATCTTTAGAATCGTTTCCAATCATCTGAATGAAAACAGCTGGATAGGGGCGCCCGCTGGCCTGCCAGCCCAGGCGCATACAACATATAGGCTCTGATGCCTATGCCTGACAGCGGGTTGCGGGTTTGAGTCCCGTTCACGACGACCTTTGCTGTGTGTCTCCCCCCAAAACAGCCTTTGGTTTTAGTGCTCCTTTTAGTTGGAACGAGTTACAAGGCATTTTAAAATTAGAATCCTTGATTTCTTTGGGACGATTTAAAATCTGCTCACAAACCTAATTGTTTTTGATTGTCACTGTTTTAATTAAGTTGTCTGTTTAATTGTTTTTGTGCTGTTCTTTGCTTATGGTTTTGTATAACATAACTTGTTTTGCTGCTGTTCTTACTTTTACTATTATTGTTGTTGCTTGTTCTTATTGTAATCTCTGCATTCTTGAAAATGAGGGCCTGCCCTCAATGTATTCCCGAGAAATAAATAAAGGTTGAATGAATCAATGAATGAATCTCCTCTCAGTCTACTGTCCTATCAATAAAGGCATAAAAGTCCAAAAACAAATCTAATACAAAAAGAAAACAGCTGGGTGAAATGAACAGAAATATCATATTTCCTTACTTTTAACCACTTTCAACCTAATGTCCCAGGTATTTTGGCATTTACACAAACATTTCAAATAGTGTGAAAGATTTTGGAAATAGCAGATGTACTTAAGCTTACAATGCGTTTTAACAATGAAATCGTTTATCACAAATATTTGTTTGAAAGTTAATCATCAACTAAAATGTCATGATCGTAACTTCACACCATATACTGTAGTAGGCCTACTGTATAGGTGACACCGCAGTTCAGTGTGTTATTGATAACGCCTGTTTATCTACTGAAGCTGAATGTTCAGATGAGCCTACCATAAACGGATAGTTAAATCAGTCACGCAATATAGTCCAGTCATTTTAGGGTTAGACCTCAGACAAATTGCAATAGTAGCAAACTCAACTGATTTTGTATCCTCATTATGTCCTTAGTGAGGGAAAAAAAGTCCCAAGGAATCCCACCGGGGCAAAGTTTTGAAAACGACCTACCTACCTTCAATTACTATACATACAATATAACGGAAAAAATGACTGAAAAAAAATCTGCTTTAAGTGGGATATGAGGGGTCAAACTAGGTGTTTTTAATTATTCTGAATCCATTGCAAGCATTTGTTTTGCATGAAAAACATTCCTTGGGCTAAAAACGGACCCCAAAAGACTGAAAATTTATGAAAATTGATGAAAATTGACGTTTTGAGTGGCCTTTTCTGGCCCAAGGAATGTTTTTCGTGCAAAACAAATGCTTGCAATGGATTCAGAATAATTAAAAACCCCTAGTTTGACACCTCACATCCCACTTAAAGCAGATTTTTTTTCAGTCATTTTTTCCTTTATATTGTAGTGTATAGTAAGTGAAGGTAGATAGGTCGTTTTCAAAACTTTGCCCCGGTGGGATTCCTTGGGACTTTTTTTCCCTCAATAAGGACATATTGAGGATACAAAATCAGTTGAGTTTGCTACTATTGCAATTTGTTCCAGGTTTGGCCTAATTTTGGCCTAAAATGACTGGACTAATAGGGCATATCACTGGGTGTGGTTTACTGGTGCCTATTAAAAATCGGCCATTAATGTTTCCCTTAAAGATTTGCAAAAATATTTATATAATATTTATTTATTAAAGGATTTTAAGCATAGAATCAAGCCATCCAGCATCCTGGTGAATCATGACCATAAAACTTTAATTCGGTGAAAAAGAAAGACAAAAATAATACTTATTATGTGATATACTACATTTAATAAATACCCTTTGTTTAGCGATTGTAATGTTTTTCTTTTAACAGAATAAACGGTTTTATGGCCATGATTCACCAGAATCCTGGATGACTTGATTCTAGGCTTAAAATAATTGTTATAAATATATTTGTAAATCTCTATGGGAATAGGAAATATTTTGTGGCACCAGTAAACCACGGCCAATGCTATGCCCTGAGCCTATACCATATTATCACTGGTGACAAACCGCCTGCTTTTGTCTGCCACTGACATGTTTGGGTCGGAACACACCTATGTTATATAAGTCAGTCGTTACACAGCAGTTCAGTGTGTCATTGACAATGTCGGTTTATCTTCTAAGGCTGAATGGATAATGATGTTCACATTGTTCAGATAAGCCTACCATAAACTGATGCAATACGATATAAATATTACTGGTGACTTCCAGCTTTTGTCTGCCACTGACATGTTTGGGTCGTAACACACTTATGTAGTTATACAAGTCAGTGGTTACACAGCAGTTCAGTGTGTCATTGATAACGCTGGTTTATCTACTAAGGCTGAATGGAGAATGATGTTCAGATAAGCCTACCATAAACTGATAGTTACGCAATACCATATTATTACTGGTGACCAACTTCCAGCTTTGGCTAATAGTCAATTGAAGTATGTTGTGCAAAGATTAACAAAAAGCGGGTTCACTTTGCTGGCAAAACAAGCTCTTAACACAATAGTCTGTTGCCTATAGCAAACCACACTAATTAAGAAATAGTGAAAATAGCCGATCTACAAGGTTGCAACGTGAGGCGACACATCGTACGCTTGTAGATCTGATATTTTCACTAGTTTGGGTCCCAGGCAAAATCTCTCTAATCTCTCTTTTGGTTCTCGACCTGAAAAGTTTGGGAAACACTGCTCTAAAGAGCAGACTCCATCCAGTCCAAACATGAGGAGTCTGTGTATAAAAGTAGGTTTATGTAGATGTTGTGTTTCTCATTTCTCTGTCCTTCCCTCCATCACCTGCAAACCAGTGATGTGCAAAGTTGATTCTGATTCTGATTCCCTTGTCTCCCCTCCTCCTTCCACCATGCTATATCGCTGGTGAGAGAAAGAAAGGCCAGGAGAAGACAAGTGGGACGGTTGTCTGGACGTTTCTCTCGAGGAACTTGAACACAGGGTTCCACCAGGTCCTGGACAGGTAGTGGTCAAGCACTCGTTGCAGTGCATGCGTATTGGCCATTTCGTGGTACCCCCAGAATAACCTGCTGACTGCTGGTGAAGAAGTAGGCAATGACGAAGTCGATGCTGTTGTGCCAGTGACTAATCAGGATGAAGATTATTCCAACCAACACAGCCAATATGGTACAACCACATCGATGGCGGGGAGTACTCACCTGACGGTCGCTTATCTCCCGATTAGGAAGTCTTACTGGTGAAGAGGTAGAGGAGAGACAGCATACATGACGGTGTGCCACCCACTGTAGAGATAATCACCACACATTGCATGAGACTTTGTCAAACCCATACCTCCTCCTGATCAGCTTTAGTAGCCTCCAAACCTGAGCTGTAGTGTCATTATGCAACTTGGGTCCACAGACCATGTGTTCCCCAGGAACAGGCAACGTTCCTGGGGAACGTGACACAGCGATAGGCTACATACATGTACAGAGTGCCAAGCAGAAAGAAAAACCTACGACTTATTGTCTCCTCCAGCCGAAGGCAGGGGGAGAGTATGTTTTCGCCCCTGTCCGTCCGTCCGTGCGTCCGTCCGTCCGTCCTCCGAGTTTGTGTACAGCTAATCTCCGGCGCTGTTGGCCCGATCGCTGCCAAACTGAGCACACACACTCCCTGGATGCCAATTCAGAACCTCTGCCCCACATTTTTCAAATATAGACTTGTGTTTTAGAGACAGCCACTGGATGGACCACAGTAGTAGTAGTACGAATCCGATGACCTTGGTTACTGTCAACTCCCCGGGGATTTCGTCCACGTAGTCTAAGAACTTTTCAGGGAGGGGTTGGGAGAGTTAAGTTTCGGTCATACTCTCGTGCACCGCATTGATGTCTGACACATACTAGAAAAGTGTGCTCCTCTGAGCAGCTATCACGGCCAGGCCAGGTTGTCTACCCAGGGCTGTGTGGGGTGCAGCCATCAGGCAACAAGGAAGCTACATGTGGAAACCATAGACAGACTCCTACTGACTCCTCATGACTCTTGCTGACTGCTCGTGACTCCTACTGACTCTGAAATCATGAACGCAGCGGCCGATTGTCATGAAACTTTGCACGCAAATTCCCACTATTATAGGCCAAGGAAGAAATTCCACCCTTTTCACGTTGTGCTGTTATAACGCCACCAGGAGTCTGTTTTCTAGTTCTGTATGTATTAACTCAATTTAATACAACGAGTACATCTAATTACAAATCACTATTCAGCACATATTCGTAACACTCATTCTCTCTGAGATGAGCGTGCTCCTCAGGGTAAGGAAGTAATTAACTTGAAGAATTATTGGTCTGATTGAAACAGGAGAGACAGCCAGACAGAGAGAGAGAGAGAGACAGTCAGACAGACAGACAGGTGGACAGACATAAGAGATAGTAAGAAATAAAATCCAATGACATTAGGACAAATGCACACACACACGCACGCACGCACGCACGCACGCACGCACGCACGCACGCACGCACGCACACACGCACACACACACACACACACACACACACACACACACACACACACACACACACACACACACACACACACACACACACACACACACACACCTGGCTGGACCATACTGTAGCTGCCTAGTGCCTTTAAAGATAAACCACCTGGCTATCTGTCCAAGATACATTTTTCCCCCGGCCCCCAAAATGTTGACAAACTGTTTTAGAAGTCAGCAGAACAGTGTCTTATTTCAGCTCGTACATTCAAATCTCCCTTTTCTTTTCTTTCTCCGAGTTCACCTTCGCCCTGCCACGCAGCCATTGACTGCTGAATCAACTCCAAATTTGCATGAAACTCTCCGACTACCCTACAACGTGTAGTTTGCCAGACTGCTGTACGTACAGGATATACAGTATAGGTGGGGAAAACAACGTCTAGACCGATTTGCTTACCTCACACCTTATGTGTCTGGCCTCGTGCATGCTGCTGCTTAGCTGACAGAATACAAGCTGGCCTGTTGACAGCCCATTTATTCTGCTGGGTGTACACATATGTACTAGTAAGACACCCAAGGGTGGAATGCGACCTCAGGGTGACATGCAACCTCGCCCTAAAGGGCGAGGTCGCGCCAATTCTTGACAATCTGGCCAACCACAGCGTTTCTCTGACGATTCTAGTTGTTGTCATTCTGGGGGGAGTTTGTTCATGTTTTTGTGAGGGTATCAACCCTAGGAGCTCAGCACACTCACAGAATCATGGCACACTCACAGAATCAATGTTATGCCCATACATGGAGTTCCCTGACTATGTTATGTCAAAACATGCCCATATGTGGACATTACCAAATATGGGCATTTCCAGATATGTCCTTAATATTGATAACATTGGGACAGGGATCTCCATATATGGGCATCAAACATATGTTAATTAGTAAAGCCAAGCTTAGGTTTGATGCCTTGGGATTTCTATATTTGGACATAAGTGTGTACCCAATAGGTCATCATCTGGAAAGGTAGGGTGTAAATCAGAGTAAAGCAGGCTTTTGAGCTAGTTAGGGCCAGAGATTGATGACATCAGAAATCCCCATATATGGGCATAAAGGGATTTTGCTTTTGGGAATGCCCATCTATGGCATTTTTATTTTATTTTATCCTTTATTAATAAAAATACATGTATGTATCCATATACATATGGAGTTCAATATTGATGTTTTTGGAGAAGGTATGTTGTAAATGTATGCTACTTAGTAAGGGGCCTCGGGTTAGATACTCTTTGTATGGCCTCTGGAGGTCCTTGGCGTCGGTTAGTAGTATGCCCAGCACATAAGATGTGGGACGTCACAAAGCCTGCGGCCATGTATCATTTTCCATCAGGCCTGTTGGTTTTCACGCTCCAGTGCGGCGTTCATGCGCTGCAAGTCAATGGCAGACTTGGCAGTCAGACAGACAGCCATTGACTCCGGCCTAACAATGGCTACTTTCTATGACGGTAGTCCCATATGACATGATGGACTGGACTATCTCCATATATAGTGTTATCCACATTTCGTGTAGCTGCCCTGTACAGGAAGTGATGTCACAACTCGCTGACATCACACTGACATCACAGAGGCTTCGGAAGGACGGTCACGAGGCTTCGGACACTCAAGCGACACGATTCTTCAGAGTATATGCGACCTTCGGTCGCAAATCAGCTGGTGAACGTACGTACGCTGCGTACTGAGCACTGCACATCTACTACACACCTGCAGGGGCGTCACAAGGGGGGGAAAGTGGGACTGAGTAACTAGGGCCCAAGGTGGAGGGGCCTTCATTATTTTATATACTTTAGCTATTGAAAAAAAAAAAAGCAGATATACGCTCACAGCGCGGCACCGAGTGCCTCGCTGTGAGCTTGTATATCTGCTATTTTTTGAAACGTCGTGAAAATGTGTGCAAATCTTTGAATAAATGTATTTTTTAAGCGAACATTTGAACTCAAATTTTGATTCTGGGGGGGGTTCCTGGAACAAAATGTTTTGAGATGGGGGTCCGTGGCCAAATATATATCATTTTGGGGGTCCTTCATATGAAAAAGTTTGAGCACCACTGACATATAGAAACATAGGTTTTAAAAAAAACAAGAATAGCAGATCTATAAGCTTGCAGCGTGGCACCGAGTGCCACGCTGCAAGCTTATAGATCTGCTATTCTGCTTTAACTAGAAATACAAGCGAACAGCGTGGCTGTTAGCTTGTATATCTAGTTAAAGCACAACATAATGTGTAACAATGAGTTCCCTGCAGTCTAAATGGGTTAAACCCCTCCTCCCCCTATGAAGATCATTCATGGGGGGCCCGCAGTGAATCCTTGTACCCAGGGCACAAAATTTGGCGCGACACCCCTGACTACACACCTGGGTGAGGGGCCGCCTTTCCTATGGCCTGCATCAGCAAAACAGACTGCCGAGTGTATACTGTACGTGGTAGAAAAAGTACTCAAATGTTTTACTTGAGTAAAAGTATCAATGCTGCTAGTAAAAGTCCGGAATTCAAAATGTACTTGATTAAAAGTACAAAAGTATTGGAATCAAAATGTACTTAAAGTACCAAAAGTAGAAAGTACTCATTATGCAGAATGTCCCATCAGCTATTTTCAAAATCGCTGATATGTATATACTGTAAAGGCTGAAGTGGTTAATGTATGTTTTGTAATAATAATCAAAATCTACAAAGTAACTAGTAACTAATAAAGTTTTCAAATAATTGTAGTAGAGTAAAAGTTAATATTTGCCTCTCAGATGTAGTGGAGTAGAAGTCAAACTATCTGAAATTGGAAATACTCAAGTAAAGTACAAACACCTCAGAATTGTACTTAAGTAAATGTATAGTAGTTACTTTGCGCCACTGGGGGGTATGTGTGCCGTGCGCACGTACGAAGATTATTTATAGTACTTTGTGTGAGTGTGTGTGCGTGCGCGTGTGTGCGTGTCTGTGTGCATGTGCATGTGCATACACAACTGGATATTGCAACCATATTCATCACTCATGTGCAGGGAGTTACTTAAGTGCTGATGTTGAAGATGTGAGCGATACAATATTAGTGTGTCTTTACCGCGTATCTTTGTCAACTGTGCTACTGTGCTAAGCGGAACTTTGAATCATCTTGCATTTAATCTAAAGAACACTGCCAAAGTAACATTGAGAGAAGTTTTTTGTTTTTTTAGGCTCCCTTGTTGACCAATATTTCCACAAGTTAGGTAGTTATAATTTTAGGCCATCAGTAAACCTCATGCTTGCTTGACCTTTTTGCCACCATCGCAACGGGAGTGACCTTTGGGTGAGCGATGGTGTTGCTGTTGCCGAGTTCCAGTCAAGTCATGAGCCATGAGTCGTGGCAGGACACCGGCCATCAACTCCTACGGGGGCTGGCTTACAGGAAAAGGTTGCTAGAATGTCATACATTGCTAGGTGAATAAATATGCACACACACACACACACACACACACGCACGCACGCACGCACGCACGCACGCACGCACGCACGCACGCACGCACGCACGCACGCACGCACACACACACACACACACACACAAAGGGTATTTTTTTACTAAAAGCTTCGTGACAAAGAGACATTACTTTCCCCACTGCTATCTGAAGGACTCAAGATAAAACATTTAGTGACAACTGGTTTCTCAATATTAAACACCCTCAAAAAGGTTAAAAGACAACTTTGTTTTTTTACAACAAGTGTTCATATTTTAGATTGTAATTAGAGGAAAGAAAAAGTGAGTGTTAAAATGTTTTCATTTGCTTCGTTCTATTGTTTTATCGCATTTACCGTGGGGCATGTGTACGCATGGGGGCATGCGTACAAGTGGTTAAATATGTCTTTTCAGACACAATAAGCCAGCAGTTTCTTTATTGCTATTTACAGTAACACTTCTACTCTAGCCCCCATAAGTCACATCCAATCCAACCATGAAAGGTTGCGTTGTATCTTGGGAATGGGCTTATTCTGTGTAAAATGACATTTTTAGCCACTTGTACGCATGCCCCCAACCACTGACTAAAACAATAGAAACTCATCTTTTATATTCTTTAATTACAATCTAAAATATGAACCCTTGTTGTAAAAAACTAAAGTTGTCCTTTAAGAGCTAAATCCAAAAATGTGCCCTCCATTGTCAAAATGAATCAGCATCGTTTAGAAACACAGGCCATTAACTCTCCCCACGCTTTGAACGTTAACGTTCGCCCCATTTTTTACAGAACCTCGATGCCAATACGGCGCTCGTTCGTTCGTTCGTCTGATGACTGTAAGCTGATGAGGGGTCGCGCGGCCGTGTACTGTAAACACATTTTCCGCGGTGATGGTGTAAAAAATCCATTATGCGTTACATCAACAGAGACAATTTCACTTCCTTGTTGATTTCCTCTGGCCCCGGAGCTCTGTAGCCAGTGACTGGTCTTCTTCTTCTTCAACACATAACAGGCAAATTCACATTCATTCTCGCATGACGCCGCCCTCTGCTGCCTGGCAGACCAAAGTGCACTATTGCGCAATAAAAAATAAAAAAAAATTTTTTTTTTCTATCTTTCTACTATAACGTCGCAAAGGTAAGCCGCTTTTTGATGGCACCAGACCCAATAAATAAATAAATAATCTGGCAGTAGGAGAGTTAAGGCCAACTTTCTGCCTCACTGACCGTGTCAGTCTACAGTACCTGTATGTCTGGTTCTGTTATTTCAACCCTCAGCATGTCTGTTGAGACTGCAGCATACTTCTTGCAGAAATGAAGTTTGACAAGGTTGTGAGAACAGAATTGATTAAGTGTGGAGAAAACAAACCAATGTGGTGCCTTGTTTACGTTTTTCATCACTTCTTTCACGTCCAAGGTTTTCCAACTAGCAGAATATCGCCGCAGAGGCACCAATGTGAATATTGTGTGTGGCTGTGATTGGCCAGAAATTCACAACATTCCTGATGAATTCTATTTTATTTCCACAACCTGCTGTGCCATGGACAGTGTTGAAGAGGGAGAGTGCTTTCTGCTGGTGTTTCAGTCCGAGTGTATCAAAGGGTGCGTTCGGAAATGCGCACCGGGTGTGGTTAGGGTTAGGGATTAGGGTTAGGTTTAGGCATAGTTTTACTGAGGTTAAGGTTAGGGTTAGGGTTGAGTTTAGGCATAGTTTTACTGAGGTTAGGGTTAGGATTAGGGTTGGGTTTAGGCACTCACTACACTGAGCACACACCCGGTGCGCATTTCTGAACGCACCCTTTGATACACTCGGACTGAAACACCAGCAGAAAACACTCTCCTGTGTTGAAGACGGCTGAAGAGGTTACATCTCTACGAAAAGCAAAGATCCAGGTGAAGTCACTATTCTAGCATTGTATAGTATAGTGGGTGGGGACCAGGGATCGTGCAGAAAATGTTAGAGAGGCAGGGGATGAAATGTCTAAAAGGGCCTTTTGGTGAAAGTATTGAAAATAGCCGACCTCCAAGCTCACAACGCGTCGCGCTGCAACGCGTTGTGAGCTTGGAGGTCGGCTATTTTCGGTGCTTGATACCACACTGAACTAAGCATAATCAAGTCAATACTGGAGATGTGGTGTACGGCATGGATTTCTACACAGAGAGGGCTATTCTTTCAGCTGCATTCAAGTTCAGGAGAGTTTGGACAAGGCAATATTCTTGATTTCTGCCGTCAGGTATGGCATGATGGAAAGAGGATATTTGCATTTCTTTCACCATAGTAAAAGCTGCAACCGCCCCCCCCTTTTTACAGACGTATATGTCTATGTGTGCACATGCCTGGCGGGGTCTAACGTTCAGCACTCAAAGCAGTATGAAACAATTTGTCCACAAAGAACTTACTTGGTTTATGCAAGCCCAAAAGGTTTTCTTATTTTTAGGTATGCTCCAGACTTGAGTCAACTCAGTCCCATCTGGTCTGGATGACCACATTCCCATGCATCGTGTCCGCTCCCCCCATTTGATCCTCAATGCCCTGATGAGAATGACAAGGCCTTATTATGCAACGCTGCCTAAAAATAATACCCACCCTGCTCTCAGCTCCCTCAGTTCCAACCCAATTAAAAAGAAAACACACTTACTCATCTGTCTTATGTAATTCACTGAAAGCAGATGTTGTTTCATTGTGCACAGTCTGCAACATACAGTGCACTGTAGCTGCTATGCACTGCAGGATGCAAGCGGAGCAGAAGATATGAACATGCCCAAACAAGCCCCAGCTGAGTTTGTTGGGATGCAGGGCCGTCAGAGACAAGTATGAACATGAAGGGGCAAGTAGAGGCAGAGAGATGCAGGGAAGGACGGACATGAGCGCTGTGCGTAACGCCGGGTGCACACTGGAGACTGGAGAAATCTCACCTGAGCTTAAACACGCAGGAGACCACATACATACAGTAGTGTAGGGGTGTAACAGGAAAAAGATATTATTATGGATATAAATGACTAAACACTGTGATTCTCTAGCAAATACATGGACATTTTCACACATATGGACAAACCCACACCCAGAGAGTTCACACATTTATTGATAGAACAAGAGTATAGCTACATGGATTGGAAAAGTAATTAGACCCGGCCATCTTTTAATTTTTCTTTTCTTAAAATTGCTAAATACAATTAAGGTACAAGTACTTAGTAGGTATCCATACAATTGATTATTCACATTGCAAAACGATTCGATACTGATTATTTTATTGTAAAATAATTATACAAAGCCAAACGGTACGATATTTTGCTGTTTGCATATTGATATAGTAGTAGACCGTTGCAAATTAAAATAGATTTTTCAATTCAGTTACTAAATCGTTACACCCCTAATAATGACAGATTTATCAGATTCTAAGCACACAACGCAGTTGCGCCGACATATTGCTGCTCATGTGTGTAAACCTCTCGAAGTGTATCTGCTTGAACTAGCTTGCAGGCTACGCGTGCGTGTGTGTGTGTGTGTGTGTGTGTGTGTGTGTGTGTGTGTGTGTGTGTGTGTGTGTGTGTGTGTGTGTGTGTGTGTGTGTGTGTGTGTGTGTGTGTGTGTGTGTGTGTGTGTGTGTGTGTGTGTGTGTGTGTGTGTGTGTGTGTGAACCACCTTAAAGACTTAAGAACTTTCATCACACCACAAAATGTGAAACCCATTGTTTCAGATTGTGACTGGTTTAATAGTGATGGTATAATAACAAAGTATAATAATAATACAACAAATTTATCTTAATCTTAATACTTATTCAAAGATGTCAAATAGGCATTAATTCAGGTGACAGTAGTACAGTAGTATAAGCCAGTAGTATCAGCACTTGAAACAACTATTTTGTATTTACTGTACCAAGAATACGTTTCCAGAAGTTTCCAGAAGAGTCACTTTGGATAAGAGGTGTCCATATGGAGATTTCTGTAACTGTCTGTCTGTGTTACATTTATGCCCATAAGGGGATTTGTGGTTTGATCGATATTTTTATTGTAGATCTGTTGATCTGACTGACTTCACACTTGGAACGTCGCTCCCTCGGGTCTTCTTTGATACGCAACCGCCTATTCAACTCACACCGGGCACAGCATTCCCTCAACAGTACGCATGACGAGTTTGAAGTCAATCGGTCAGACGATTCTCGAAATAGGTGAACTACAGCTGGACAGAGACTTCACGCGTTTATAGTAGTATAGTCCTAGTACAGGGGTTTTCAAAGTGGGTGACGGCCGGGGCACCCTGGGGTGCCGTGACGGCAGTCCAGGGGTGCCACGAGATAATTTGATAATATTTGGAATTTATTTGGACACTTGAAATAATAGTTTGTTATATAGTTAATAGTTTTCATTTTAAACTTGAAGTACAATGTTATTTTCAGTCAGTTCTAACCAACATGGCTATTATCTCAACGTTTTCCTCACAACATAATCACTAAAATATGCTATACTGTAAAGTGCTGGGAGTGAAAATTACGAATATAATATAGGGGTGCCTCGGATGAAAAATATATGTATAGGGGTGCCCTGAGCCAAAAACGTTTGGGAACCCCTGGTATAGTATACAGTCATTTTAGACCAAGCATATTGAATTTCAAAAGGTTGAATCTGTATAAACTTGTACTGTGGCATTTTTAAAGTCTTTTAGATTGTTTTCTCACACATCTAATCACTTAAACCGTCTGTACTTGACCAGGGTCCCCCTGGGCTCTATTGGCCCACAACTTTTTCATCTTTGCCGAAACACGACACGCTGTGTGCTTTATAGATTGGCTATTTTGAGTATTTCCAATAAGAATTGGGACTCTAGGGTTCATATGCTTGACTTCCCTACTTTGGAGGAGATGTGTAGCCATCAGAGATGCAGTATGCGGTATGCTTGTGATAGTGCATGCATGCACGCATGCAGGGTTTGTTTACTGGGGGCGGTCTGACTGTTTGTATAGCTATCTGACACACTGCATCCTATGATTCACAACAATGGACAGATTGCCTTTACGAGTGAAAACTGCAGAGATAACTTAACATGGGACGTTGGGAACGCTAGAAATCAGATCAACATTGTTCTTATCTGATTAGCTTTGACTTCAGGAAGCCCTCTCCTCTCTTTGGTACCCACGGTACCTATGCCACTAAAGCCTATCAAACTTTGTGGCAGTTTTTATTTTATGTTGTAAAACATTTTCTTCCTCACATTCCAGAGCTTTCCAGCCTTTTTTTTTATCTCAAAGCTTACAAATGCCACGGGCGATTGCTCTTCTCAGAATAGCTGTAATATCACAGTGTGCCAAAGATGATTTTTTTCTTCACCGATGTGGCTTATGAAAATCCCTTCTGGGGAAACTTTAACTGTCTGCACGATAGTAACCCCTGTAAAATATCACCCCAGTGCATCACTTGAAATGCTGCTGAGTCATTCACCACTAGCTGGATTCTGTGGCTCGTCTCAAATCAAAGGCAGGCAGACCGTGACGGCACATGAAATTAGGACTGCGAGAGAAGGAATAATTTGTCTCTTATTAAAGCTGTCGTCGCTGTGTCCCCCGATTCATCCTACATGGTTTGTATTCAAAACGTCACTAACCGTCGAAACTGGTATTTTCCTGATAAGGAAGAGGAGCAATTCTATTAATATTATTTCAACAATGACTGAATGTTGATAATTCAAAGCATCTTTAATTGATTCATAATGGATGTCTTTAAGACCTATAATACAGGTGCTGAGCCCAACAGATAGTGAGTATCGTCTGTCAGACTGTCGCCAGGCTGCAGGGACGTGCTGGGCCCCTGATTCAGCCCGGGAAAAAGAGTTGGAGAGGCCCTCATTGCGCGCTATAGAGAGATCTCTCTCCATAGCGCTGCTGCTACTCAAAGATTTGCCATTTCAGATCATGACAAGTGACAAGCCAGTGGGCCAATTACATGAGTTATATTTCGTCGTTGTCGGGTGGAAACCTTGTATGTCCAAAACCGTTTGTTTTGTATTCATCATTTGAAAAATTAATTAAACTAGTGAAAACAGCCGATCTACAAGCACACAACGCCTCGCGGTGCGAGGCGTTGTGTGCTTGTAGATCTGCTGTTTTCACTACTTTTGTGCGATGGCCTTGTATGATGAAGCAGGGCTTTGCTTTGTGGAACAATGTACACATTTGAAACTTGGAGATACGATGGTTTCTGCCCGACAGTGACGATTTACTTTGTTGGCAAAAATTGAACGAAGGACGACCAAGGACCCCTTAGTTGAGAGAGAGATGAAGCAGGAACCCCCACAACCTTTTCCCACATAGTTTCATTGTTTGACAGCACAATCATAAGTGTATTTTGGATTCATGTCAATTTGTGTTTTCAGATATGTAACCACTTGAACTGTCAATATTTAATAAAGTTGAGCTTTCACTATGTCTGCTCTTTTCCCCCTCTACACCAAAGCTCTTTTCCAAAAATTGATGAT
This sequence comes from Nannobrachium achirus, assembly GCF_963921795.1. Lineage (NCBI taxonomy): Eukaryota > Metazoa > Chordata > Actinopteri > Myctophiformes > Myctophidae > Nannobrachium > Nannobrachium achirus. The sequence goes on from NC_137819.1 coordinate 57,956,302, forward strand.
CTACAAGCTCATAAGAGCTTGTAGATCAGCAATTTTTGCCAAAAGTTCTCAGAATATGGACACTAGGGTTCAAGTGGTTAATATAAAAAAAGAGAAAAAGGTTTCCATCACACAAAGATTTGGAGGACCCCCTGTGGTAACTCTGAGGACCCCCTAGGGGTCCCGGACCCCCTGTTGAAGACCCCTGCTCCACGGTATCAGTCTAGACTTCTGTATCTGTAACTATGATGCACCTTATTGTGCTGTGATTCTGCTTCTATTTATCAGCTCTTTATTAAACATAAAATGCATTTTCAGGTCGGGATACCAATGTTATCCAATCAGTCAAGATACAGATTAAACAAGTGAAATTGGAAGTGATGACAAAGAAATGAGTAGACAAAATGTGGAACTGGAACACTACCTGAAAATCCATTTTCAGTTCATTAAAGAGCCCTGTTACTGGCACAGTCGGTAGTGCTGTCGCCTCACCGCTAGAAGGTCCTGGGTTTGATTCCCCCAGGGGGACGCTGTGTTGCCTCCCCCTGGCCAGCTGGGGTTCCTGATGGAGGGGAAAGGAACTGGTTGGAATAACGTGTTCCTTCCACGCGCTACATGTTCAATCAGGGAAGCTCCCCCCTGTCAGGTGATAAGAAGCAGCCTGCTCAGTGCTCACTCAAGCATGAGCTCAGTTCGGGGCTCTCCCCAGGTTGGCAGAGGGATAGCAGTGCCCAGGATTACTGCTTAGGTAATTGGCACTGGGTGAAAAATGTGTGAAAGAAGTGTTAACCTTTTAACAAAATAAAGGTTTTGTTTTAATCAAAAAATATCACCTACACTACCTTTAAAGCATTTGTGATCTCATAGACCATACAGTATGGTACCATACAGTATGTACCGTCACCTCATACTGTACACCATGGTGCTAATTAATAGTTTCTGAAATGGTGGCCTGTAAGCTGTTAAGTTTTGCAGTTTTAGTCCTATTTGCAGTACTTAGTGAGACATTCACATGAAGCTCTATGTGTAGCTGAAGTGTGATTTTCTCACATTACAAGAACAGGTGAGGTTGTATTGTAGCTTGGTGAGAAGAAAAAAGTCAGGGTAAGTGAAGTTTAAGAAAAACAAATATATGGCATAATGGGAAATGTTGTGGAAATTCAACATTTCCTCAGTGAGAGAATGAAGAGTTAGACACTGATATGTCTTTAGCAGATGTATTCAATACAAAAGATGACAATAATATGACAATAATTCCTATGTAATATAATAATGAGAAAATAAGAGTAAAGAATAGACAGGAGAAAGGAGAAAAGAAAAAGAGATGGAAGAAAGAAAGGTGGACAGGGTTGTGACACCGATCTGGAGGTTGGGAGTCTGGGACAGCTTAAATACAGATTCTGCAAGGATTAGGATTAGGATAATTCTGAGGACTGACATTCCTTCTGTCTGACCAAAATATGTGTTCTCTCAGTACTTTATTGAAGGTCAATTCCGCCTGACTATGAAACGTGCTGCTCCACGCTAAGCGACTGAAAATGGAAGGCCCACTGCTATATGCTGAGGCCATAGTTACTGCCCTATAGCCAGAATACTGACGCCTGATACGAGAAACATTCTCCTTGCATTCATAACGCCTTATAACTTGCTGTCATCTTGCTGTCTGGGTCTGCTGCTTGCCTACAGGGGAGTAGCTAATGTACTTGACCTTGCTGTATGAGCCTGCTGCTTCATAGTACACTGAGGGTGTAATAAACTACTAAGACATATTATCATACTCATTTTATTCCCTTGTTAGGACATTATATTCAGTCACATAAGCACACAGTCATATATTAATATAACCGAAGTAAGATGAATACTTAATACATCATTAATATATAAATAATCGATAACTCAATAATTAATCGATAAACCAATAGCCTAAAAAGGAATATACATTTTATTTCCATTACAGGATATAATGCCATATTCTCTTCCTCTTATTTGAGAAATAAGCTGTGTTTTAAATGGTTAGAGACATGTATAGAAAGCCACACACATGCATTTACCAATTGCAAATCACCAGTGAGGATAGAGGCGTTATGTCCAGACGGTCTGCCTTGTTGTTTCTGATAAGAGTCTACAGTAGAGTGTAATTGGACCAAATCATCTGTTTGACCAGGTGCATATTCACACTAATTGACCTTGGTCGGTGAAGAGCTTTGTTGATAAGGAAAGCACTCCTTGTACCAAATCATCAGGCTCTAATCAACATCTGTTGACACTGTGGCAATAATGACCACAGAGAACTGGCTCAGAACTATGAAGAATGGAGGTGGACCAGATCTTATACTGCTACACTGTACAGTGTATATGAAGCAAATATGCATGTGTCATATGTTTCTAATAATAGTAACTTCCTATATTAAAGTTGTCTTAAAGGAGTAGTTCACCCCCAGATACAGAGATCCGGTGTCCATGTTGTTGATATATGGGACTGACCGACAATCCAGTTGTCCAAAACTGCCGATCCAACATACTGATATATGGTCATATACTGATGACATCAGGGATCTCTATATCTGTAATGAGCTCCGAGTTACTAGATACCCCTTCACCTATTAGGGGACCCCCCGACGCCGTCCGGAACCCTCCTCAGGTCCTAAGCCCAAGAAGTTACCAGATCTTTTTTAACAAAACACTATCACTAACACTACACTATACCTTTAAGTTAACACAAACAGGTGTTATAACCTTTCTCATTTGCATAAACCTACTATTACACATATACATATACATATTTACATATTTACATTACATATACTTATTTAACACTAACATAAATACACTTCTCTGAATGAAAGCTGAGCTATCAATGAGACCCTCTTTAACTGGTGAATATTATTACTTTCTACAGCGACTATTTATTTTAGAGACCAAGATATGCACCTTACTTTAGAAATGTAGACCTTAGGTCTGAATGGAGAATGCAAACCACAAAGACCATGTAAAGTATGAGTCTGACACCTAGCTCTCACCAGGGGCTCGGGAGCGACGCCGCTTGACTTATTAGTACAAACCGTCCAGTGTGAACATCAGTTCATCCGGTTTAAGGGGTTTGGAGATTTGTACTTATATTCTGCCAAGCTCGCCCACCAACTCAGCACGCGCTGAGTTGGCTTCTGAGAAGGTGAAAAGACTTTTACCTAAGAAAACACTCTTGTTGATTCTTACCAAAAGCCTCACTCAGTCCCACAGCCAGGAGATGATTCGAGTGCCTGAAGGTGTTCAAAACCTTCCTCCCATAAGTGCAGCCTTCCCCGTAGGGAAGGAGAGAAAGTCAGACCTTAAAAAGTTGTAAACTCTTAAAAAATGAGTTCAGACAGACACCAGATAAAAGTGAATAATAAAAAGCTTTACTGGTAAAAACAGTTACAAAATATAAAACCACCAATACAGTAATTGGCAATGAAATAATGAAGAAGTACAATATAAGTACTTGACTAAAAACAGAGAATCTAACGTCAAAGTCTCTCTAAGTACAGGAACAAGTGGTGCAGAAATTGCACTAAGTACAAAAAGGTCCATCCCCGACCCCTAACGGGCCGGGGATAGCTGCAACAACTCAACTCTACAAAAAGACTGAACAATAGACACGGAGCATTCTCTTTTAAACAGTAGTCCGTTGCAGTCACAGTGACGTGATTTACACACAGAACATATTTTAGCACACACACGTTGTCACGCGCCTGTGCACGTACATGCCCTAACACGCACATCTTTGCAAAATCAGACAGTCAAGGTCAGGCTAGGACTCCCCTATTCATGCGAGACTGGGGAGTGTCCGCTCTTGCATCAGAAGTCTTCTGGGAAACACGCTCTTCCCAGGATGTCTTATCTCATGTTGACGGATAGGAGATAACAACACGGACCAAATGCTAGGGAATCTCCCAGCACGGGCTGGCACCTCAGTCCAAGATTTGTGTTCCCAGACAGAGAAAAGATAACAGCTCGTTAGCGTGGCCAGCTGCATTTGATGAGTCATCTCCAGTCCAAGGCCATCTTGGAGCTGGATGCCTCTCTCTCTCCACTCAGCAGACACAGTGC
>NC_137819.1:57962869-58083864 GCF_963921795.1 Nannobrachium achirus
TACGTGGGCTGCAGAGGCGTTGCTAGGGCTGTCACGATATGACATTTTACATGACGATTAATTGTCACTCAAATAATTGCGATTAACGATTAAATTGTGTTTTTGTCGTTGATAATTACATTTCTGTTTGGCTTTTAGGCTTTGAAGTTGCACATGGCAGATATGACACATAACCTAAATACACAAAGAAATTACTGACATATTGGCAACTTACTACTTAAAAAAATAACATTGATAGTGGAAATAGGCGATCTACAAGCTCAGAACGCGTCGCATCGCCATATATCTGGCGACGCCCAGATATATAATGGTTTCTTCCAAAAAGTTCTTCTCGCCCCCCTAGTGGCGAAAAAAAAAGTGAACTTCTGGGAACTCAGATTAGCAGAACATGGTCCTGATGCTGAGATAACAATGGTAGGAAGGAATGCATCCGGTGTCCGATTGCGCGACCCAAACTCCCCATCCTCTTTCCGGTGTCATAAGACCCAAACTCATGCAGCAAGGCAAGTGCGTATCTTTAAATAGAGTTCATCTTTCATTGGAAAGGGGATGGGGAGTTCAGATTCCTTCCTACCATTGTTATCTCAGCATCAGGACCACGTTCGGCCTATCTTGAACCAAAGGATGCTTAACAAAACCATAGAAGTTGTGGCAGGTATTGCCACAAATGGTCAAATTTGTGTTGTCATCGTGATGAAAATCTGTTATTTTCGTCAAGTGAAAAAGTCGGTCGCTGAGTATATTGTCGTTGTCGGGTGGCGTTGTCCAAAGCCGTTTGTTTTGTATTTATCACTTTAGAAATTATTTAAAATATTTAAAATAGCCGATCTACAAGCACACAACGCCTCGCGTTGCGAGGCGTTGTGTGCTTGTAGATCTGCTATTTTCACTCGTTTAGTGCGACAGCCTTGTATGATGAAGCAGGGCTTTACCTTACGAAGAAACGTACACATTTGAAACTTGGAGATACAAGGTTTCTGCTGGACAGTGACGATATATTAGGCTTAAGTGTGGCAGAATAGCATAATGGCTTTTCTCAAACACCTCAAACCGGCCAAGCGTCACTAAAAGGCCAAAGAGATAAAGCAATCGCTGGCTGGCTGGCCTCACATCTCAAAATTCCATTGGATCTCATTTGTCCCTTGGCAACGAGAACGTTTGTCCTTTGTGGGGATTAAGAGCCTATCGACGTGTTATGTAACTATCTTGACAGAGGATTTCCTTCCAGCATAAATTATACACTTACACGACCAAGGGCGACAAAGGCACCTTACACCCCTTTGTACTTTGTTACACATTTAGACCGAGTAAACATTATTACGCATTATATTATGCTTTAACTATAAAAAAATAGCAGATATGTACAAGCTTGCAGTGCTGCGCTGCGAGCTTGTAGATCTGCAATGATCTGCTATGAATATATCTTTGAATATTTTTACCCGATTCTATATGTCTTCCAACTCCTTCTAATCTATTTTGAAAAACCAGTGGGGCTCAAACCTTTTCATGTGAAGGACCCCCAAAACGATACGTATTCGGTCACGGACCCACATCTCTAAATATTTAGTTCCAGGGACCCCCCCCCCCCCCCCCCCCCCCAGAAGCAAAATTTGAGTTACAAATGTTTGTTTTAAAAATACATATATTCAAAGATTTTCTCAAATCTTCACGACTTTTCAAAAATAGCAGATCTACAAGCTCGCTGTGAGCTTGTATATCTGCTATTTTTCAATAGTTAAAGCATTAAATAATTCTAGGCCTAAATGGATTAAAAACATCCCATCACTCAGGACCACATCTCTGCATCTCTGTGTTTATGAAGAAGTGTCATGCATATATGATTTCTTACTTCTTTCATAAGAGGAATTGTTGACACTCACCAGAAAGGCCCACCAGGACACAGTCATGAAGAGATTTATGCTGGGAAAATGAGAACACTGGGGACTGTTTGAATGCTGGCAGACATCTGCAGAACTGACAAAACGGTGCTACATTCTTTACAGTATGAATACTTTCTGCTTGGCAGAGAATAACCTACCGCTAGGATGCTGGTTGTCAGGGACGTGCTGGGCCCCTGATTCAGCACGGGAAAAAGAGTTGGAGAGGCCCTCATTGCGCGCTATAGAGAGAGATCTCTCTCTCTAGCGCTGCTGCTACTCAAAGATTTGCCATTTCAGATCACGACAAGTGACAAGCCAGTGGGTCAATTACTGTACATTGAGTTATATGTCGTCGTTGTCAGGTGGAAACTTTGTATGTCCAAAACCGTTTGTTTTGTATTTATCATTTTAAAAATGATTTAAACTAGTGAAAACAGCCGATCTACAAGCACACAACGCCTCGCACCGCGAGGCCTTGTGTGCTTGTAGATCTGCTGTTTTCACTACTCTTGTGCAACGGCCTTGTATGATGAAGCAGGGCTTTGCTTTGCGAAAAAATGTATACATTTGAAACTTGGAGATACAAGGTTTCTGCCCGGCAGTGACGATTTACTTTGTTGGCCGCCCAGCTCCCAAAATGGAACAAAGGACGACATTTTATTTTTATTTTTTTCCTAATGGCCGGCCTGGACCGGCCAGGAATGAACAGGCCAGGAATGAACCGGCCGTTGTCCCACTTTTCCCAATGGCCAGCACGTCCCTGGCTAGGATGCTGGTTGTTATAGATGTGACTATGATACGGTTTGATAGAACAGAATAGGCATGTGTATTTGACTTGTACAGATTTTTGTTGCGACTGTTAAGTCGCAAGTTACTATGAAAACCTCCACCGGCTGTCTGTCTGTCTGTCCGTCCGTCCGTCTGTCTGTCACTTCACACTTTTGCCCTACTCTTGTCTCCGGCACCGTTGGCCCTATATGCCAAACTTTGCACACACACTCCTTCGATGGCAACTCACAACCTCCACCCCTCATGTCTCACATGGCCCTCTTCTAGCGCCACCATCAGGCCTAAAATCACGGTATCTCTAAAGTCATGTTATCAACATGGATCTGTCCCATTTCCCATATTCCCTCCTGATTTGCTACGATGGCCATCTAAAGTTTGTGTATGCGACCTGACGGTCTTACTGGTATTGTATTGTATTGTATTGTATTGTATTGTATTGTATTGTATTGTATTGTATTGTATTTTTACCCAGGTAGGCCTATCACCTCAAACAAAAATGGTATATGAATGTTCATACTGAGAGCAAACTGTTACTGATTACAGTTGGTTGTAAAAACCACATCTGCATACTTTATGACTGTGTTTCATTACAGCCAAACCTTCATCAGAATTGGGTGAAACTCAGTACTTTCAATCAGATCTTATGATGTAACTGGTCTAGGATGCTGTCCAACAACATTTTCCACCGCTACAGAGATTCTGCTGTGTCAAAATATAAAGAGACCTCCAGGAGAGAGATTGGTTCCATATAAAATAGAATCGTTCCCAAGCCCAAAAGCTTCTCCTGCATACAAAAGAATGTTTTGTATGCACGCAACTGCAGTGTGCATGGAGGCGAATTGCCTAAAGGACATTTGCACTTCTTATCACAATAAGATTAGTCCTAAAGAAATACATAACAATTCAAAAAGGTCACTTTGCTGATGCTTATATCTCTTTGTTCAATTTTGGGGAGAGCATGCGAAAATCAAACATAACTCCTTGTGCCAAGAGCTTGCTCTGGAAAAACACCACCAGCGTATGTAAAAGGACATGTTTTTTGTAAGATGTCAATGGCACTAAATTAAATGTAGACGTTTACTTGCGTACCGACATAACGTGTACAGATATCATTTTGCGTACAGACGTAATCTGTGATGAAGACACAATTTTCGACATTTTTTTGTGTGCTTTGGCCTTCCATACTCGAAACACAGAACGCAAGTAAAAGTATGTTGGATTTTCGCACATCATCCTCCCAATAGAATGACAGAAAACGTTAAATATCGGTTTTCCCTTCAAAGGGATACATACTGTATGGTTTTGCCATCAGTGTGGCACCATCATTATTCACAGTGATGACATTCTTTCTCATTTCTTTGTTTTATAAATTACTATTGCTGGAGCCATGACAGATCCTCGTTTCGTACCTGACCCACCAGGAACTGAGATGTCAGTGAATATCCATAATGAGTCTCTGTGCCTCGACCGCCACTCTTCCCTTCACATCGTAGTGGGGACTCATCGGAGGCATCATTTGCCTAATGAGGACATCATTAGCGATGATGTGCTGGTGGGTTCAGGGATATGAAACACCTGGCTGACTGTGGTTGGAAGTACCGGTATTTTCTTCTCTTTTCCCCCCACACATCATCATCATCATCACAGACACGATTCGCTTCCATTCAGTTTGTGTTTGTCACCTGTCAGTGTCAGGGACGTGCAGAGAATGTTGTAGAGGCAGGAGCTGAAATTTCTAAAAGGGCCTTTTGGTGAAAATATCGAAAAATAAGCTCCAAGCTCACAACGCGCCACAGCGCGACGCGTTGTGAGCTTGGAGGTCGGCTATTTTCAGTGCTTGATCCCACACTGAACTAAGGATTGTCAAGTCAATACTGGAGATGTGGCGTAGCGGCATGAATTTCTACACAGAGAGGGCAATTATTTCAACATAGGATGCTGCATTCAAGTTCAGGAGAGTTTTGTCAAGGCAATTCTCTTTAATGCTGCCTTCAGGTATGGCATGGAAAGAGGGCATTTGCATTTTTTTTCACCATAGTAAAAACTGCATTCATGGTCTGGATAGGGCACTTTTTACAGACGGATAAAAGGGCAGGGGCTCAAGCCCCCTTTGATGTCTATGTGTGCACGTGCCTGGTCAGTGTCTTAAACTCCCATGCAGATTCCCAACATCTGAGTGACTGTCTCTCTCTCTCTCTCCCCCCATCTCCATCTCCTTCTCCCTCCTCGTTTCTCCACTTTCCTTCCTTCCTTCCTTCCCCAGAGCTCCTCATTACGGTGATGAGAAGAACTTGGCAGCAGTATTCCCTGCCAAGTGACTTCCTGCTTCACGCCTCTCCGCCGCGTGCCAGCTAGCTCATCAGTGCAAACAAACGCGCCACGGCATCCTCTCGCCCAGGAAATCATGGCCGCACAGCCGCTGCATACTGTATGTACCACAGGGCACAACAGTTCCCCCAGTGATGGAACACTTTGTTTCGTTCTGCAGTGCAGGTTTTTATACTCTTGTCTTTTATTGCACTCGCAGCCAGAGATACGGTACAAACGGATATGCGGTATAGAAGCAGGAAGTGATAAGTGAAATGAAGAGGGAAGTCAGTCAAGGAGAGCGTGGATTGACAGTGTGATTGTTACTGTGACTGCACAAGAAATGAAGCTTCAGCGTTAGTTTATGCAGGACATGGGAGTCAAGTCGCTGCTCAGCTGTAGTCAGATGTCAGTCAGCTCTGTTCTCATACCTCAATAACATATCTGCTGGTCATTATGTCACATGACTGCCATACTCCAGTCGAAGCTCAATCAGTAGGGAAGGCTCCTTTAAATATGGCTTGCTTCTCTACCAATGCTTGGTTTCCGAAGCTTCGGAATCATTTGCTGCTTGCTGCCTCCTCCACCCCAGCCTCCACCTTTGCACGATCAGTCTGGCTAAGCTCAAATACTTGGTGATTGTCTGATTAAGTTTCATGTCAATGTTGTTAAGCTCAATACTGTAATTTTTGACTATGTTACATGCAGGGCAGGAATTTCAGGGAGGCCATGAAGGCCATGGCCGTCGTTGCGCCTCAGTTTGGCCTTGTGCCCCTCAAACCAATGGCATGACTTGAGGCCACAGTGGCCTTACTCCAGCTGACTGTACCCCAATGGGCCCTATCCCTATAAACTTCTTTGCCTTTTTTTTTTATATTTTGGAAAAACAATTAAAATACTTCAAATAGCCGATCTACATCGGCAGGGGTCATCAACATGTCCGTACACGGACAAACCTGTCTGTGGCAAGACTTGTACATGTCCGTGGCACATTTAGTATTTTGGTTATCATGTGTACATAATCTATCCTAAATATTCAATAAGGGTAATAATAATAATAATAATAATAAAGCATTTATTTTTATTATTTTGGATGATGATAAGTGTCAGGATGATTAATATGTTGTGTGTTGGCTACATGATTGCATCAGGTGAGGATGCAATGCAAGACAAGACAAGACAAGACAAGACAAGACAAGACAAGACAAGACAAGACAAGACAAGACAGAGAGAATATTAATGTTTGCTAATACTTGTTCCACTGGTATAACATATATCACACCACTTACGCACTGTCTTTCTCATCATCATATAATAAGCATATCAATTTTACTGGACTGTTACCTTTTTATTAAGCTACTACTATCTCTCAACCACAACTAATGAGACAAGAGATCAGTAGAATGAGTTTGGCAAAAGACAAAAGAATAAAATAATATTTGTTGATGGGACAATGAATTGCAAAAACTATGCTGTGATAGTGAAGAAAGGGAACTTGGAAGGACTCTCTCTGACAAACCACAAATCATTTGACTACTAGAAGGAAGTGAAGCCTTACGTATTTGTGTACAATGCATGGGACTGGATGGAGCTCTGTCAAGTATTTGTCTCATCAGCAAGATGGTGAAGAAAGAGAACTTGTGGACAAACCACACATCATTTGACGAGACATTTCCAGCAGACAGAGAACTGAGAAAAAGAAATAAACTAAGGAACTGAAATTTCAACCATTTTGCCAAATATGATACAGTATGTTCTTTTATAAAATTATTGGACAGTTATTTTGTATGTCCGTGACAAAAATAATCACAAGCTGCATGGTGATGACCCCTGTACATCAGCATGTTGTGAGATCAGCAATTTGAAATATTCAAAAATGTTTTTCAAAATAGTAAAAAAGGAAACTAAACTAAACTGATATATAATATTTTTTAAGACCTCATCTTTAAACCAATGCAGTAAGTTTAACCCTTAAATTAAATTAAATACATTATTTCACTGGACTAAACTTTGTTTTATTTGATGGCCTTCCTGCCCTGGCATTTGGCCTTTGTGCCATCAAAGAATGGACAACACCAAAGGCCAAGTGGCCTTGCCCCTAAAAAGACGAAATTCTAGGCCTGGTTACATGTCATAGTTAACACTTATGTTGCAATGATTTTTTCCGGCCAATGTCCCGCGTTGCCATGGTTACCATAGACTTCCATGTAATTGTGCAATTGTGTAAAAAGTGCACGCCCATGCCTAGATGATGCACCACGTGTGTAGATGCTGTTCACAGCTTTCAAACAAAAAAATCCGCTTGGAAATCCGTTTAGGCATTCATGATTTATGAGCCATTATGTTTTCTTCAGATGTAAACAAACATGGCTGCCATGTTTGAAAGAATGGGTTGGTATGGGGGTTAAACATGCAATTTCGCGATCGCGATCATGCCTAATACATTTCTGGAGGTCCAAAAAAAAAAATTGAAAAAAAAAAATATTGAAAAAACGAAAAAAAGATTTTTTTCAAAAACGGCCCAAACTCGGGAAACTCGGGGTTGGCACAGCACTAGTACCAATACAAACTCGGGAAACTCGGGGTTGGCACCAGATGTGTTAAGCTCAAATACTGTGATTTTGACAAGTTACATGTCAATGTATTGCTATTATTCTGCTATTGCATCCCTATGGGGGGTGTTGTGTTGCTTTGCGTTCCCTGGTTTTGCTTAGCATGCTCAGAAAAGCTTGCACAAAATTCAGGGAACATCTCCAAACGTGGAGCCCTTCAAACGCCAAGATTAACTGTATTCCATGTATGCAATAAATGGTTGAATCTGCTTGACGTGAATGTTGCTGCCTAAACTAGGGGGAAATGGGAAGTGTACTTGATTAACATTACATGGCACAGTAGAATCTAGAAAGCGTTACATAGTGGTTCCCAAACTGTATGCCATGAGATAAGTCCTGTTGTGCCATGGGATTGCATTAAATACAATTATACAAAATACAAGTTAGGGGGCACGGAGGCGCAGTTGTTCACAAAAACATGCAGTAATCCTGGTCTCTATGGGGCTGTTAAGTCTGACATCATTTTGTAGGCAGAGGAGAACTTTTGCCCCCCAAAAAAGCGAATCTTTTTACTATTTTTACTATTTACAAATTTTTCTTCTCTTTGCTAGGAAAGTGGTAGAATTATACTTTAGTCGTTATTTTTGTCTCGGATCTGTTGAAATAGCGAGGGACAGATATTGACAATAAATCTGCTTGGAGGTCTGACTACAAGATGATGTCACGGCTTAAAAGCCCCATAATGCCTCCCCCTGGCCAGCCAGGGCACCTGATTGAGGGGAAAGGAACTGGTTGGAATAACGTGTTCCTTCCACGCGTTACGTTCAAACCGGGGAAATCACCCCTGTTAGGTGAAAAGAAGCAACTTGGACTACTCATGCATAGAAGGAAGCAGTCCATTTTTTGTGTCCGATACGATAACCGATTTGAGAGAGGGGACAGTCACCGATAACCAATATGCAACCGATATATGTATGCATAATGTTAACAGGACTTTTTCTGATTGTGCAAAATGTTTGCCCCAATATGATTATGCAAAGGTACAGTGACAGTAGTACTACAGGCGGGTGCTTTCTTAAACCAATGTCTTTATTAAAAACTTGTCAGTCAAGGTGTCTGATAAAAAGAGTGACACAGAGACATATACAGTATGTCCAACTGCCTGTTTGAGTGTGTGGTATAATGACTGTGAGGACAAGCCAGGCTTGTTACAAGCATTCATCACATCTGTTGTGCTGATATTTGAATAATTATTACTATTTTTATATCGGGGAGACATTTCACAGATACGATATGATCCGATATGACCAAATAAGGGCATATCGGCAGAGTACTACAGTACATATTATGTCCGTTCTTGCCTTTGACAAAACATACATCTGTCATGGATTAAGCAGTGTGTGTATGCATGCAGCTAATTTATTATGTCTATGCATGAGGGAACTGGATGACTCTTCGTTGCAAAGAGACCGAAATTGTCATATTGCTCACGTACTGTACAACTATGATTAAGACTAATTGCATATTCCCACACTGAGCTAAGTGCTGACAATGTGGCCTGGCTACAAAAGAGGTTTAATTATTTGACAGTTAGAAAATGACATTCCTCTCCATTCTCTTTGTCTTATAACGGAAGGTTATTTGACTGGAACTTGTGTTCCTTCTTCTGATAGATTTTGTTTCTAAATTCTAATATTTCAGTAGCACAGACAGAATTTTCACCGTTCCCGTCATCCTCATTAACGTAAGCTGAGGGCAGAACATTATGAGACAATTGAACTGATGGATTTTTGACTGCTGACAAAATGACTGCAAGACTTTCACAGAGTGAAAGACTGCGGTGGAGTTTGGACTGTGCTCAATGCTTCCTGAAAATCGGTGTCAGACCGTGTCACAATATTCGCAGTTCACAGATTTGTAATAATTCATATTTGCACATGGTATGTTTTTTTGCAACCTTTAGTCAATGCACTTTTCTGTACTATATAGGTTACTACAGTACATACTCATAAATATAACGACAGCAGTAATTGTATTCATAACAGCATGACATTATCTTGGCTTTCCCGAGTGTCCCACATATGAAATCAGCCATTCAACCATGAATGAAACTTACTCTGTGAGACCTACAAAGGCAGTAAGCCGAAGAATAACTCTGCTTGTTTCTCGAAACAGCGTTTCTAATCAGTTAACCACAGTTATGGCACTCTGCACGGTCATGTGCTGACACAAAACGTAACTATTCTCAGCCATAATTGAAAACGATTGAAATATAAACCATTCCTGAAGAAACCCACTGAGACTGGATGAGGACAATAAAGATAACTAGAAAGATAGAATTGGAAATTGCAAGTGTGGTTGTCTGTTGACTCTAAAGCCTCTATCAGAGCCCAGGGTGAAGAGCTATTCACCGCGAATTTTAGGTGTAAAGCTATCCACCTAAAGTGAGAAAATAAGTGGAGGCCATCATAGTCAGTCACGGTGAAGTCCTATCACTGTGACTGACTGGTCTAGATCGACCAATCAGTGAACGGTGATCTGTCTTAAAGTAAAAACAGAGAGATGTGTCGGGACTCGCGGTGGAAAGCTCTTCACCGCGAGTAATGACACAATGTTGTAGTTTTATGATTTAAAAAGACTACACCGCGGTGGATAGCTATCACCGCGGTGTAGTCTTTTAAAGTCAGAAAACTACAACATTACATCATTACCTGCAGTGAAGAGCCATCACCGCGGACCTATTAGGCATCTCTCTCCATCACCCCGTTCACTGATTGGTCGAACTAGACCAATCAGTGTGCCCCCTGGTTTTAGAGGCACAGAGACGCAGTGATAGGACTTCACCATGAGTCTGTGACTAAGGTGATAAGGTGATAGCTTATCACATAGCATTTGAGGTGATAGCTCTTCACCTTGGAGTCTGAGAAAGCCTTAATGGGGAGCCTTAACTATAGTTAAGCCAATCAGATAGGGGGAAAGGATGAAATCACCATACCACGGTATCGTGATGTCTGATTAGGTGAAGGGTTACGTCAGATGATGAGAAAAAAAAACAAGAACAATAGTCTGGTTTCCCTGCGGGGCAACCACACTAATAACCATGGTGAATAATAAAAAGTATATCCATTAAATAAATGCCCAAACTTGGAACTAAACCAGTCCATTGCATGTTTGGCTCACAGAAAGCCAAATGCCCCGTGCCAGCTCATTGTGTCTCTCTGACAGCCTCCACGATGCCTTGTAGCGCAGATCTCCCCTCTCCTCTCCCATGTCAACCAGCTCCACCCTCAGGATCATGTCTTTCTCCAGACTCATGGCAGCTAGCAGTGACTCAGAGGCTGGTCTGACTCTTGCGCGTCTGGATGATGAATATGACATCACTCGACCGGGGGGCGGACCGTTACCCGCTCTCCTGCTCACTTCCACTTCCTTCTTTCCCACCAATCCCGCGTCTCTGGTGTCTGAGGTGGATGTACTCGAAGGGCTCCCACTGGAGTCCGAGCTTGACCGCCTGTCCTCTGAGCGGCGGAGGTCCACTAGGCGTGTGACTTTCATTTCACTCTGCCGATTGAGGGACGGACAGGGAGGCCATCGAAGGGAGAGACACCTTGTCATTGACAGCCACAGCTCCTGAGGCCTGAATACGCCCAGCAGCCTTGGAGAACGTGTCGTCTCACAAGAGGAATCCTGTTTCTTCACAGGTACGCATCCAGTCGTTGATTGTAGAGCAGCTCCTCTGCTGGAGTCCTCCTCGGTCAGTGGTCCACCTGAGGTGTCCTCGTTTCCCCACAGAGCCTGGATCTTGTCCCCGCACCTCTGCCTTTCCTTCACGGCGTCTTCCGCTTCCGAATCCAACTCAGCTGCTGTCTCTTTCTCTGACAAGCATCCGTCTGGTGAGTGTCCATCTTTAGGATCCCCGTCCTTTGACTCTGACCACCGCTTCTCTCCGAGGCAGAAGGACCTGCTGCTCCCCCTCTGACCATTCTTCATAGCTCTTCCAGTTACCTTTGGTCTGTAATGCTCCCACAGCCTTCCCCTCCAAACACCAGAGTGAATGTAAGGACTGTTTAATCAGGGCTAGCATCAAAACAACAGCACGGCAGCTCTGCTAGCTTTATATGACATAACCTTCGCTTCAAGTCAGAAGCTCTGGTAAAGGAGATGTGGGCAGTGATGATGACACTGCAATGACACGCGCCAATTCACACACAGTGACACACACACACACACACACACACACACACACACACACTCACACACACACACAAGACAGTCCTGCGTGGCGATGCGTTCACGCTCCAGTCGAGTCAGTATGTGATTTTGCCTTAGAGGGAAATGATGTCACACTGCATGATATCATACCTAGCCTCGACTGCAAATGATTTAACTGGGTTTAACCACTTAAACCAGGGGTCTTCAATGTTTTCAGGCCAAGGACCCCTTAGCTGAGAGAGAGATGAAGAAGGGACCCCCAGATTCCAAATATTTTCATCGTTTGACAGCACAATCATCAGTGTATTTTGGATTCATGTCAATTTGTGTTATCAGATAATTATGTAACCACTTGAACCGTCAATACTTAATAAACTTGACCTTTCACTCTGAGCTTATAGTGTGCTCTTTTTTCCCCTCTACACCAAACCTCTTTGCCGGAAATAGCCGATCAAGCTAGATCTGCTATTTTTGGCTAAAGTTCTCAGAATATGGACGTATAAAAAAAGATAAAAAAGTTTCTATCACACAAAGATTTGAAGGACCCCCTGTAGTAACTCTGAGGACCCCCTGTTGAAGATCCCTGACTAAAACCCTATATATACTTGGTTGACCGGAGTCCCCCAGGCATCCATCTATACTATGTCCTCTCCTTTTTACCTCTACACCAAATGTCTTCGCCATCGAGCAGATCTACTGCTATCTGTCATCATATGCAGAGGAAGTGTGACCGTAAAATACCCCGCAGGAACCCCCAGATGGAACCATTAAATCATGTTTCTATTTGAGTCCAACAGCCAGAACACTGTTTTTATTCCAATTATTATAATCATTATTATCTTCTTCATTGTCTCAATGGAGTTAATGTCAACCAGATTCATCATCAGCAAACCTTAAATGCAGGAGTATGCAGTAAAATCATTTTAAAATATGTGCATGGGTGCTTAGGCTACTTGTATTACTTCTGTTGGCCAAATATCCCTACAAGTATAGTAGCCTAAACTTTGAGAAAGAGTCAATGATAATTTCCCTGTTCCTCACAGAAGAAATTGTTGTTTTATTATGGTTAAAAAGGAGTTGGGCTTAGTAAAAGATTCAGGTTAGGATTACGATTAAGCATTTACTGTAGATGTTAGGTTTAGGGGTTGGGGTTAAGGGTTACACCAGATTTTTACTCAGTTGGATATGGTGTCACGGACCAGAAGTAGTAGGCTAGCCTAGAGATCTACAACCTCAACACATATTGCGCTGCAACATAGTGTACTTGTAGATTGGCTGTGTGTGTGTGTGTGTGTGTGTGTGTGTGTGTGTGTGTGTGTGTGTGTGTGTGTGTGTGTGTGTGTGTGTGTGTGTGTGTGTGTGTGTGTGTGTGTGTGTGTGTGTGTGTGTGTGTGTGTGTGTGTGTGTGTGTGTGTGTGTGTGTGTGTGTGTGTGTGTGTGTGTGTGTGCGCGCGCGCGTGCGTGCGTGCGTGCGTGCGTGCGTGCGTGCGTGCGTGCGTGCGTGCGTGCGTGCGTGCGTGCGTGCGTGCGTGCGTGCGTGCGTGCGTGCGTGCGTGCGTGCGTGCGTGCGTGCGTGCGTGCGTGCGTGCAGTCATCCATGTCACTAGCTGTTAACATAGCGTATTCTTATCTCCCCATGGAGGTCAGCGACAACAAACTTTACTTTCACTAACGCACACTTTTGAAATCTACATATTGACTTTTGTATACTGATCAAAATTAATCAGTATCAAATATCTGCATATTGAGTCAAACAACTGTCCGCTGTGCACACAAAAATTCTAGTAGGTATAGACATTAAATGACTACTATAATCAGTCTGCAGAAATCAATGGCCTCCTATGACTCAGACCCCCCAAAGTCATGGAACAAACCTTTGTTTAACATTGAAGTGCAAACACAGGGGCTGATGGAAGTTGACTTCAGCGTCATAGCCAGTAGCAAACAAACCTGTAGGTTTTGTATGTTATATAATGTAGTTGCCATAATCATTATCAGTTGTGTATAGCTATTGATGTATTCTATATTGTTTATAACATTGTATATTTTGTTATATGAATGTTGTCCTTATTGTTTATAATAGGCTTAGGCCTTTGTTCATGCGGAAATAAATAGTTCAGGGGCTATGTTAGGGTGACCATGGGGACATGCTTGAAACCGGGACAATCCCGGTCAAATCGGGACGTCTGGTCACTCTAGGCCATGTGTACCTTGATGTTGCTGCAAGTGTGTTGTCTGTTGTGCCTTTACAGGCAAGCACTTGGAACCAAATGACAAAATTCCTTTGTGGACAATATAAAGTAGGCCTTTATGGCCTGCTATTTTATCTTATCTTATGTAATCTTACACAACCATAGGTCATTTCAGTGACGACTGTAAGAGGAACTGTGATGGAAACAGTGTAGCCTACCATGCTAGTAACACAATAATGGAGCCACTATTAAAAATTCACATGGCTGGAAAGCAAGAAGAAGCGTAGAATGGCAGGTCAGAAACCTTTCCCGCTATTTCGGGACCGTATTCTCGTAAATAATTCACCTGTGCCGGGACGTAGACCTATTAAACTAGATTGTTCAAATGTCAATGACTTGAAGGCCAGATGGGGGGACAGTTTGGGTCTCACTCTCTCAGGTCGGTAACGGTAACCACTACTGTAGTCTGTAGCAGAGTCACGCTAGTTAGTGTGGTTGCCTGACGGCAAGTTCTAGGGAAACTTTATAGACTTCTTAGGTAACCTGTAACTGCTTATATAGACTTTTTTTCCGCTGCCATTGGAAATGGCAGGGTAACTCCTCAAAAATGACGTAACTTTTCATCATCAATGACGTAACTTTATTGATTACTAGGGTAACTTTTCAGCTGCCATTGGAAATTGATGGAATCAATGGGAATGGGAATCAATAGGGAATCAATGGGAGGAATCAATAGGGAATCAATGGGAGTGGGAATCAGTAGGGAATCAATGGGAGTGGGAATCAGTAGGGAATCAATGGGAGTGGGAATCAGTAGGGAATCAGTAGGGAATCAATGGGAGAGAGAATCAATAATCAATAGGGAATTAATTGGTCGAGCGTCACATGACAGTTAGCTTGCTGCCCCCTAGAATATAGTCATGTCAGCATTCAGCAACCACACTTGCAATTTCCAATTGCATCTTCTCTAGTTACTTTTACAAACTATATTTTAGGATATGATCTAACCGTTTACAGACATCCAAGTGTGAACTCTCAGCCTTTATTAGTGACCTTAACCTAGATTAGAACAAATGACAAATGGCCCTGTGGGGTCCTGTCAGACAGGGGTTCGAACCCCGACCTCCCAGTCTCAGGGCGAACACTCTAACCACAAGACCACTGAACTGACCGTCTAAATGGGATCAATTTACTTTGCACTCTGAATATCCGGTCCAGAGCGGATACGGAAACAGTCCTGTAAGTGAATGCGTTTGGTTTGCAGAAGTCACCGGATACATTAGGCGGACTTCAGACCGGATCTTAGTAACTGAAGTAAGTAAGTAATATGTATGTTCGGATTATGATTGGTCGCCCCCGAGTGGGCGGTGCTCTGCACGCACAGCACAGCATTCATTGAAATAGGCTACAGCTGGCGAGCGGCCGCTCAGAGTCAGTGACAGACAGACACTCAGACAGGGAGTTCACAGAGTGGAGAGAGAGAGAGAGACTGAGAGAGAGGGCACAGAAAGTGAAGGAAGGCTTCATGTAGGGGGTTTTTAAAGAACGTTTGCGTGATTTGTTTTATGACAGTAGGTTTTATTTAAAGCGTGGCAACAGACCAAAGACACGAAAAAATATAATACAAAGTAGCCAAAATGCTTTGCCACGTTACTCGTCCGGATTCGGTGGTGATGGAAGTGGAAGTTGATGCGAAGGCGAACGGTGAAGATTGTCTCAATAAGGTAAAAAACGCTATGCTCAATGTCTTGATCTACAAAGGCACAACGCTTCGGGATGCTATACGTTATTATGAGCTTTTTTTGGGGGGGGGGGGGGTGTTTTCGACTCGCATTACCGCCTTACGAAGTTATACGACCAAATATAAATTGCGCTTTCGGTTTTTCTTTATGACAGACTGCAGGTCACGTTTTGCTGTTTGTTGTGATTTCAACTAATGCATTGTCATCGCCACCACCGGTACCTATTAATTTATTTTATTGTTGTTTTTTTGGTTTTGGCGAAATCGTACCATTACGTTTACTGATCGCATTGGCGTTCACGTGCCAACACACAAACACCTGGAATGTTTGCAGAACACTCAGATGCTGAAACAAACAGAATAAATAAAGTTGTGTTTAGTATTGTGAAGTTGTCCCCTCCACAACACGAGAGACCGATTATAGCCTATATAATAGTTACATCGGTTTCCTATTGTTGCACGCTCTGCAGGCAACTCGAGAAACAAAATGTTCTTTACACGAACAACGCAGACCGAACTATTAAGCTGTATATATAATACTGTAACAACAATATTTAATGTGTCACATTGCAGACAGTGCACATCTTCCAGTTCCAGCCTAGTTGAAAATGTCTCAAACAAAACGTGCCACTTATTGTGTTTGTTACCTGGCTACAGAGGCGGAAGGCTTGGTCGAGGAGGTTACTAAAGTTCATTCGAGTCAGACTCGAGCGCACACTGCAGAAGAAAGAACACACACTCCAGTAAATTGCATGCTACTGCATTTGGATGACAGTTTCATTAAAGACATTTCTAGTTATGGTCGGTGCACTGACAAACATCATTTCTTTCTTTCTTTCTTTCTTTCTTTCTTTCTTTCTTTCTTTCCTTCTTTCCCCCTCTTTTTTTTAACCACTGCCTCATGTTGCATGTTAATGATAACACCCCAAGCCAGTCTGTGCTGAGGCTTGAGGGGGTCGTGGTATGTGTCATGCTTCCTTTTTCACTGGGCAAATATCCAAATGTATTTCTAAAGCATTATGAACACTACAACAATTGAGTCAGCAGCAAGCCTGCAAGAATCACATTGAACAAAGTGACAGTCCCTCCCCGGGTTTCATCCAAAATATGGCATAACGAAACCTCAAACCGCATGTGTCATCATTTCACACCAGTTCTCTTTCTGCCCCCCTCCTCAAGGTTTGCAGGAAGTTGGGTATAATTGAAGTGGACTACTTTGGTCTTCAGTTCTCGGGTAGCAAAGGGGAGAACCTGTGGTTGAATCTGAGGAACCGCATCTGCCAGCAGATGGACAACCTGACCCCCTGTCGGCTGAGGCTACGGGTGAAGTTCTTTGTGGAGCCTCATCTCATTCTACAGGAGCAGACGAGGTATGTTTACCAGCGTTGATATGCTGAATACATCAACATTTATTACATGTAGGTATGGGTGGGACGATAAGCGATATTATCGTTTTTCGTGATAAAAAAACACTCACGATAATCGTATCCTGGAGATTTAATATATCGTGATATCGTCCTCCGTCATGCACTGGGATCAATTCACCTTTTATTTGCCGAGCTGCATATCCGATACCACTTAAACCCTCTAGAACTGGTTACAGGTACTTATAATATACGTACTTGATACAGTCTTTTTTTCACTCTTTCAAATGTCTTTGCCAAAAAATAGCCGATCTACAAGCTCACAACGCGTCTCATTGTGACGCGTTGTGAGCTTGTAGATTGGCTATTTTTTGGCAAATGTTCCACCCAAGGATAATGGATTTTGATTGTCGTGATAATATCGTAAATCGCGATTTCTTCACAATCGTGATATGAAATTTTCATATCGTCCCATCCCGAATTACATGGTCTGAGCACACACACACACACACACACACTCACTCTCACTCACTCACTCACTCACTCACTCACTCACTCTTATCCTCCTTCTGTAGGGAAGAGGCTAAGATGCTGAAAATGTAATCTAGGGCACGCTTGTCTCTTAGAAATATGAATCCACCAACCTATTGTGTTTATCAACTCTTCTCATTGTCTACTATGATCTTGATGTCACGCGGTAACACTTAACGTTTACTTAGTTGCACGCGGCGCGCCACTAAATATAAATCAAGATTATTGGGCAAAGAAACCGTAGGCTGACTTTGTGGTTTGTTTTCCTACTTTGTGGTTTGTTTTCCTGTACAGGTTAAGAACTACAGAAGGGTAATTGTGTAAACATGGCAGGCTATCTATGTAAGCAATGGAGCTGCAGCAAATGAAATCTGCAGCGTTAGATTTAGGTGTGCCGATTTGAAACGGTGATTAATTAGTCATTTTGCAGCTGCATCGCTCACGGTGTACTATAATTAATTCCAGAAAACAAACAACTTCAAAATCAGCCTAGGGTTTCTTGCACCTTAAGGTGTCACCGGCTATGGAAAACTGTAGCCATAGCCATCGCTAATTAGCGGCTCTAATTACAGCACAACCACGTGAATGTTTAGTGTTCAGTGGAGCGTAATGCCCTATAGTAACCTCTTCCTTGAGCCCTGCGGGGTTACTTGAGGTCGTTCGTCACAGAGGGCTTGCCAAGAAATATGATCGTGCCGGATTGAGTCCTGTGCACATTTCTGTCACTGGTCTGTCTGCCGTCCCCCTCGTGCAGCTATAAGACCCTGGGACCAGCCATCCAGACTGTCTCAGTCGCCTTTACTGCCCTCTATTCAACTGCGGGGTCTCGCCGTTCAAGGCACTCCTCCTCTTTTTGTCATTTCTTTGGTTTGTTGTCTTTTGTCTGAACAAAACAATCGCTTTCAGAGGCCTTGACATCCCCCGCGTTTTGCAGCAGCTGATTGGAAATGTAATTTAGTGATTAGACGTTTTGCTCTCTGCTTTGTGTCCTTTACATCAGGGGTCTTCAACAGGGGGTCCGTGCCCCCTAGGGGGTCCTTAGAGTTACTACAGGGGGGCCCCAAAATCTTTGTGTGATAGGATACTTATTTTAAATGAACAACTTGAACCCTCGCATCCCTATTCTGAGGAGAACTTTAGCCAAAAATAGCAGATCTACAAGCTCTCAACGCCTCACGCTGCAAGGCGTTGAGAGCTTGTAGATCGTCTATTTTTGGCAAATAGGTTTGGTGCAGAGATAAAAAAAAGATCAGACCAAGACAGTACAGAGTGAAAGGTCAAATTTACTACCAACGTGGTTAAATGTCTTAAAAAAAAATCACATTAACATGAATCCAAAATATACTGTTGACAGTGCTGTCAAAAAAGGTGGTGAAAATCTGCGACACAATTTTATACAATATGCAGCTAAGGGGTCCTTCCTTGGCCTGAAAATGTTGAAGACCCCTGCATTACATATCAGATGATACCAGAGGTTATGGTTCCTTGTTATGGAGGCCTTTATTTCATAGTTAAGCAGTTTTTTTGTTTGTTGCGTTTCCATGTATTACTAGTCCGTATATGGTGTTTTGATGGCCTTAAGGTCTTTGCACACTGCTGCGTTTTTTGTTGTGAAATGCGTTTTTCAGGGCAAGGAGAGAGAGAGAGATAGAGAGAGCAAGGGACCGAGTGGTGTGCGAAACGGGCGGCAGTGTGCAAACGTGACTGACATAACGTGAGGTTGATTTTTTTATTTGCGCGGTCCGAAATTCACTCCAATATTCGGCCCGAAAAACGCAGCCGTGTGCAACTAGCTTTAAAGAACCACTCTTTCATTACGATGCTTGCACACACAGTTAAGCAACGCTTCGGTCGTTTCTCTTCAGAAGCTCATGTTGGACGCCTGTGACACACTGTCGACACGCTGACTTTGTCACCGTATCCGAGATCTTTTTCATCTGAGAATCTCCCTCTTGACTTTTTTTTTCTTCTCTGGAACCTGCCTTCAATCGGCCCTTCGAAAAACAAATCTTCCAACTTGATTTACAGTACCAAATCTGACGCAGCCTTTCCCCACTCCCGTGTCTTTTGATGTTTATAAATAGCTGGTGCATTTGCAGGGCTTCCCGTTCGGGGGGCTAAGAAAAAAATCTGGCAGCCAGCATGCTGTATCCAGCAATAATATCATCACACGGGGAAATCTGCTCTGAGCAGCCCCGTGAGGGTTTGTTATTATCGGGTTGGAGTCACAGGGTGGGCGGGGGGGAGAAATTGGAGAGGAGGGAAATGATATGAATGCACGCTGTGAGGGGGAATCTGTTTGGTGTATGCAGAGGTGTCTCACCACATTCTGGGCCCTGGGTACAAGGATTCACTGTGGGGCCCCTGTGCTTTAACTATTGAAAAATAGCAGATACACAAGCTCACAGCGCGGCACCGAGTGCCGCGCTGCGAGAGCAAAATTTGAGTAACAAATGTTCGCTTAAAAATACATATATTCAAAGATGTGCACACATTTTCACGACTTTTCAAAAATAGCAGATCTAGTGCCGTGCTGCGAGCTTGAATATCTGCTATTTTTCAATAGCTAAAGTGTAAAATAATTAAGGCCCCTACACCCTGGGCTCTAGTAACTCAGTCCCACTTTTCCCCCCCTTGTGAGTGACGCCCCTGGGTGTGTGTTTTTTAAGTGCCGCTCCGCGCTGACCCCTTCACTCAAACACAGCATGCCACTTAAAGCTGTTCATTAAAGTGACATCCATCTGACTTGGCTCAGGCACGATGTGTCTGCCTGGCCTGCTCCATGTGCATGTTCTCACAGACTCTCACGCAGACTCTAACGCATCTCCTGTGATTTCTCGCTCTCATGGTCTGGTTGTACTTGGATGTGCAACGTGTGTCACAGACTGGAAATGGCAGATCGTCAAGCTCATAATGTATTACTGTGCGATGCATGCGTTGTGACTGTGAGCTTGTAGATCTGATATTTCCAGTGCACAACAAAGTATAAATCGGGCGTCCTTTTTTTGGGGATGAATGTTGGAAAAATAAATGGTGAAGTAAATGAATCCATTTGTCCTCACCCTGTCCCTTTAGTTGAACAAAGTTGAGAGTGTGTGTGTGTGTGTGTGTGTGTGTGTGTGTGTGTGTGTGTGTGTGTGTGTGTGTGTGTGTGTGTGTGGGGGGTAGATGGATCTTAGAGGTCACCTGGCCGCCATCGCTCCTCTGACCTCCTCCAGATTAGCGATGGAGGGTTGCCAACAGATGGTGTGCGTAGGTGGGGGCTGCAGGGAGGTGGTGAAGACAGGAGACGGCTGGCTGTGGTATCACTAATGAAGTTGCAGCACATGCCGCTTGCCACCATGTGCATCAGCCCAGGCGTTTTGGCTCTGTATTTGTCACTCAGCATCTGTCGGCTCAGTGAGATGTAGTAAGTTACATTGTGTGAGATAAGATCAGATCTAGCCCTGTCATTCATTCAAGACCAAGTGCAGACGGGGTGACGGTGCAAGATGGCAAAGTTGTGTGGAATTAGACTAGTTAAGACTTGGTTTTATTTTTAAACACAAATACGCATTGAAGGGCAACGACCTGTCCTGAATCATGGCGTTTTTCAACAGATGGATTCAAACATGAATCCTTTTCACTTTTTCTGGGAAGAAATCTCTTAACATCCACTTGTTAGCTTTCCTTTACCAAACAAGCCAGCCCACGAGTAGGAATAGGGAACGCGTCTCGTTCAACACATCGCTTGTGCTGGTGTTGGAAGAAAGAAAGGCCGTCATTGTGACTCATTCGTACTTCGTTGTACGAAAATAGACGATCTATGATCTCACAACAAGCCTATAGATCTGCTGTTTTGCGGTTAATGTCGAACCGCCGAGGTGCAAACTGACCCAGGATCGGGATGAGGAGTCATGATTTTTAATGAGCACGTGCTCTTTGTCTGTCCATTATGATCCCAGTGTGTGTGACTCAGTGCTGCTGAGCAGAGGCCGGTTTCGTCCGTCATGAAAACAACTCTTTGTTTCACGAGATGAGCAGGCCTATGCTACTACGGCAACCCAGCAGAGACACATTTCCTGCACTCTCCCTTTGTGCCGTCACCTTTGCCCTACTTGGTATATAGCTCGGGCTTCTGCACGTCATGTGCTAACTGCAAACAGGCTCCCAGGAAGGCTGCTCTGAAGCACTCAAAGAGCCCCGGCCTGCTCTGTTACCAACATTTATGTCTGTCACGTTCCCCACAGGCCATTCTGCTGAAGAGGGAACGTCCAAGTAGCTCTGGAATGTGTCTTCGCAACTGTCACTCCTCGAAGAGAGAGTTTGCCTTTTTCCAATGCCTCCTCATTTCATGTGCTCAGTTTGCAATCTGTCAGTTTGCTGCACACAAGCGTCACATTGTTACAGTCATTATATATATACAGTACACCTCATGCACAGTCATCCTACTGGTATTGCACACTCATAAACGCCCAGGAGCACGGAGCAGGCTATTCTTGGCAAGCGGCTGTCGCTTTAAATGAGTTGTTTTCCCGTGATAGGATTTCCAGAGTTATTGGCACCCTCTCTGAGTCACATAATGCATGCAACACACACACACACACACTCCATCCTTCAAACGCATGCCTGATTTATACTCTGTTGCGCATTATGTCGTGCACCAAAAACGGCAGATTCACAAGCTCATGCATTGCAGAGAAGTGCTGTGAACTGAACTTGTAGGTCTGCGCTTGTCACTGCGCAACCAAGTACGAGTCAGGCTTTAGTGGGGATGGGATGATAAGCAATATTATCGTTTATCGTGATAAATTGTATAATCGTATCGTGGAGATTTAATTTATCGTGCTATCGCCCTCCGTCAATGCACTGGGAACAATTCACCTTTTATTTGCCGAGCTGCACTTGAACCATCTATAATTGGTCAAATCCTCTTAACTCCATTTTTGAGGTTTTTGATTTTTTTGGCATACATCAGGGCTATTGAACACCTTTTACTGCTGAGTGTTGGTTAAAATAATATTGAACCAATGGAAAGTAGTAAAAAGTGCTTGGGACAAAACCTCTTATCTCCACATTTTCTGCCAAACCAGCTAACTCCACCCAATTGGCCCTCTCTTTTTTTCATAAATATGTGCTATTGAATACCCTTATGTCTGTGTGTTGGTTAAATAATATTGAACCAATGAAAAGTAGTAAAAAGCCCTTCGGTCAAAACCTCCTAACTCCACTTGAGCTCGTTTTCCCCGAAAATGAACATTTTGGAGGTTTCGGCCCGACAGCAGAGATATGTACTTTTTTCCCCCTCTCTCTATGAAATGTCTTGCCAAAAAAATAGCCGATATCCAAGCTCACAACGCGTCGCAAACGGGACGCGTTGTGAGCTTGTAGATCTGCTATTTTTTGGCAAATGTTCCGCCCCCGGGAGAATGGATCGCGTTTTTCTCACAATAATCGTGATATGACGTTTTCATATCGTCCCATCCCTAGGCTTTAGTAACAGGTGAGTGTGAGTTTGTGTGAATTGTCTGGAACACTTTGTACCCCTCTCTCTGAGACAGACGCACACACACACACACACACACACACACACACACACACACACACACACACACACACACACACACACAAAAGACAGACAACAGAGGCTTCTGGGTAATGTAGCAGTAGGTTGAAATGAGCGCGGGGCCCCTCTTTCTCGCTCTGTGCCCTCCTGGGAGGACTTTGTTACATAACACACGTCACGTACTGTGCACACACACAGAACTCGGCAAGCTACTTATATAAGCTGCTGCGTACGCCGCTGCCTCTGGCCACATGGCGCTCAGGCAGATCACCGACACCATGCACGCACGCGCACAGTCGCGCGCACACACACACACACACACACACACAGGTGCTAGTTCTAATGCATTTCTTCCTCTTTAGACGGTGCTGGCTAGGATCTTGTTGGCAGCCTGTTGAGGTGATTGATGGTTTTATCAAGAGCTGGAAACTATCTGGGCTAGCTTCCACATAGTTATAGTTAATTATAGATTGGGTGTAAATTGTGAAAGGGGAACTGGGAAAGGACCCACTACAACAACATGAGGAATGGCTCATTCCCTGTTTAAGACATTTTTTATATTTGGTTTCCTCCGTATTCTCAATGCATTCCTTTTTCCTAAAATCACAGACCTTCTTTTCGGCCGTTCCCTTCAGGAGTCGCCACAGCAAATAATCTTCCTCCATCTCAGCCTGTCTTCTGCCTCCTCTTCTTTCACACCAACTACCTTCATGTCCTCTTTCACTACATCCATAAATCTCTTTGGTCTTCCTCTAGGCCTCCTACCTGGACCTTCCAACCTCAGCACAGACCATCTCTGAATAATTTGGGCAAAGAGTTAATTGGGCTTGATATAGTGGTTTTATGCACTCATTCGACTTTGATTTGATTTAATTAATGAATGCAGGAAACAGTGATGGTTATTACGGTCATAGCATGCTAAGTGGAAGTGTTTTCTTCCTGATTTGGAGAGATGCTCTAATCCACAACAACAGCTTGTAATTGGTTTAGATTAGAAGAATGCATTGGCCATCGGCCCTCTGTAGTATCTACACTTGATCAAACCTTTTGCCAGGGGGCTTTTCTATGCAAACCTTTCCTCCATTTGGCTATACTGTTGTTTAGTATTTGGCATTGGGATGCAACAGGTAATTGATCTAATTGATGGTTTAAAAGAAAATCCAAGAATCCATTTCAATAAAACATTTGACTCTCAGATAGGCTCACAACGTAAATTGCAACGCATTCTGAGCTTGTAGTTTGGGATATTTATGTGCATTTTGTACTATAAAGTAGGACTTGAAGCAGCCTTATTTGGCATTCTGATCAGGCTAATGTGGGTGAATCACCAAGGGAGTCTATTGCTGTTAACGAGGTTCATCATGGGCTGCGGTTCCTGACCATTTCATACGTCTTTGTCTTTAATCTAAAACCATTTAAAATCTAAACCAACAGAGTAAAGCAGTGTTCTTTGGCAGCCACAGCTTAATTAGTTTGGAAATGTACCATGCGTGAAGAGATTAGTCGAACAAGACCCCATCTGTAATCCCCATACAGTTGAGCTTTGTACAGTATATGCACAGTAATTGCAATTGTAACCTCTACCACTTCCCCTCTCCAATATGGAGAAAGTCATAGCTTTTGTTGGTATCTATCTTTTGAAGGTGGCATTAAAAGGTACATCTCGATAAGAATGTCTTGCAGATATCATTTGGCAGATGCGATTTATTTAGGTCATAAGTAATGTACCTTAATTGACTGTTGGAATGTAGTAGGCCCTTTACACATGATACACACAAGTATTATGGCTCAAGTGTGTTAAAGCACAGGATCTCTATCCTAGCCACATGTATGTACTGTACTCTAGTAACCTAGCCCTGGTTTCTGTTGTTTGGAGCCACATTGGAACCATCCAAGAATAAGGGTTGGAATTGGCAGTCTTAAACTGTGTGTGTGTGTGTGTGTGTGTGCGTGTGCGTGTGTGTGCGTGCGCACGTGCGTGCCACAATGCCTGTGGGTAGATTTTAATCACCATTTCACCAGCCAGTTTGGACAACCAGCCTGTAACCCAAAGCATTTAGAATACAAACGGCTTCATTGTGTACCTTTCTTCTGTGTATAGTTATCTCTTTTCCTGAACATGGCACTTGTTGAATTCAGCTCTGACATAACTGTATTTATTTACTCCTTTCCTCATAGTTATATTGGTAGGTGTTTTTATTGTTTTTTTAATCATGATTCTTCAATGAACTGCATGACTGATTAACACCCATGTTTGGTCGGAAACATTCTTAGTTTCCAACTTTCCATTCAGTCCAGGCTTGAGAAGATTGCGATCAAGGGAAGGTTACTCGAGTTCATTGACTGCTAGTAACCCCTGGTAGCTCCCAGCAGCAGCCATTATTTGACTAACTTACAAACCACATTGTCGAGAGCCCAACCGATGAGGTCTGAAACTCAGCTGGTGATTGGCTGGTGGAGCTGCGGTCTCTAGGCAGAGGTGTTGTATTTCAACTGGCAGGGACTTTTTGTTCCACTGTGAGACCAGCGGGCTGGCTGCAAGCAACATGGCTGATAAGCACTTGAAAGTGAAAATGTGAGAGTTTCATGACTTTGTCTTGATAGCTGCAAATCTACCTAGACTTTGATTGCTCTGGTACCATAGTAAACCTTGAGTAGTTCACCCCCAAAATGCCCTTTTTCCTATTGATTACTCATGCCATGCAGACTTGAGTTAAATAATATTTTTTTGTATTTGTCGCATTCCTAAGACAAAACATTTTTTATCGTAAATTTACGGCCATTGATTCCGGATGGGGACCCAAGTGCATTTGGGTCCCCATCCGGAACCAATAGGGGTACATTTATGTAATCAAATTATTGTCTAATGCAACAAATACAAAAAAATATTATTGAATTCAAGTCTCCATGGCGTGAGTAATCAATAGGAAAAACGGCATTTTGGGGGTGAACTACTCCTTTTAAGGGTGATTTATACTTTTGCAACGGGGGTCACGATGCAGCGTGTTGTGAGTGAGCTTGTAGATCTTCTATTTTCTGTGCGCAACGTGGCGTGCAACCAAGTACTGTATAAATTGGGCATAATGGTGATTACACTTTTAGCGTATCAAATTAATGTTGGAAAATCCACAAATAATAGTGTTCCGCAGGGCTGAGGGCCTTTTTAACATTTTAATTAAACTCTTCAAAAAGTAGTCTGTGCCGAGTGAAATGATCTAATTTCCTTTCACAAAAAGGAACTCTAATAATCCCCACACATTCCCCATCCCTACCTTTGTCTGTCATCGTCTCCCTGCAGCCAGTGACCCATTTCAGACCTTTTCATTCTTAGGGTTCCGTCATTCTTTAATTGAATTATTTCCGCATGTTCACATTGTCGTATTAACACCAGATGACTGGCTATCCTGCCAAGCTCACACACATCACCCTGTCCTACACAACAATCAAAACAAGTCATCTTTCAAGGCATTCATGGGCGTGTTATGGCTTAGAACTACTAAGCCCCTTAAGAATTTGATTGTGGGTCATCTTTCTATACAGAGAAGAATGGATGTGTGGAATATAATGCGGTAAACTAGGCCAGGAGGCTTTGATCTGTCTTTATGTTAGCGGTGAGGCCGTGATGGATGTGGTGGTTTGTGAATGCATCTGTTATCCTGTTTATAATCGTTTCTGCCCCTCTCATCAAGATCCTGATGCGTCCTGGCACCTCACCTTCCAACACCAGATATCTGGGGTAGGGGTCCGGTGTGCTGCTGACTTGAGTCAGCGTCCAGAGCAATGGGCTGGTCATGTGGTCTTACTGTCCGCTACATCACAACACACCACCATCTACCTGTCTCTTCTAGCCTGTCCACCCGCTGATCTGACGTGCTGGGAGTTTGTCAGTCGGCCCCGGACTTGTCAGCTTGTGTTTGGGACGTTTCCGTTCTGATAGGTTTGGAGTGTTGTAAACATGAGCCTGTCAGTCCCATCTGTTAGGAAAAAGGGAGTGGAGAACTTTCCCGAGCAGCACGACTTCATCTCTTTCGCCGCCTGCCATTGTCTCTCCTCCGTGCATCATTCTCAAAACCGTAGCCTGCTCGCAAAGTACTTGGCAGAGAATCCGCAGGGAGTTTGGCCGAAACCTTTTTTTTTTAGATCAGCTTCTGTACACAACCAATTGGACTCTTGTCGTGATTCTGCCATGCTTAAGGTTTTACAAAGCACCCTGACAGCTGCAAAAGGGTGTGCCACACCACAGAGACACCCACTGAGGGATTGGACTGTGTGTCACCACTGCAGAGTCAGCTTCTTGACTGGCTTACTAGCACCTGTGGAGGCATGGCAAGGATAGAACTGGCTGTCGTACAGCGTGCCACATGCTGTGATAGCCTTTGATAATTGGTATTCAAAACCTAGCAGCTGGTAAGTCTTGTGACAAATCTGTCAAACATGAACACTTGTTCTTTTTAATCATGATGGCAAAGCGTTTCCACTCTTTGCAAACAATTACACCACAATCAATGTTGCCAGCTGGAGGGGACTCACTATAGCGATGTCTTAGCCAGCTCACACCAAAGCGAGTTTTTAACCGTACTTCTGAAACACCCACAAAGCTAACATCTTCCTTTTGTGTGTATGTTTCTCAACTTTGCTGAAACGCATTTTGCCGCAACAGGAAAGGTGGCGTTCGCTCCTCTCTATAGACCAGGGGTCTTCAACGTTTTCAGACCAAGGACCCCTTAGCTGAGAGAGAGATGAAGCAGGGACCCCCACAACCTTTTCATAGATTCCATATAGTTTCATTGTTTGACAGTGCAATCATCAGGTGTATTTTGGATTCATGTCAATTGTGTTTTCAGATAATTAACCACTTGAACTGTCAATACATAATGAACTTGACCTTTCACTCTGTACTTAGTCTGCTCTTTCTCCCCTCTACACCAAAGCTCATTGCCAAAAATAGCCAATCTACAAGCTCACAACGCCTCGAGCTGCGAGGTGTTGTGAGCTTGTAGATCTGCTATTTTTGGCTAAAGTTCTAAGAATAAGGACACTAGGGTTCAAAGAAGAAAACAATTAGTTTCTATCACACAAAGATTTGAAGGATCCTCTGTAGTAACTCTG
Source organism: Nannobrachium achirus (assembly GCF_963921795.1). NCBI lineage: Eukaryota > Metazoa > Chordata > Actinopteri > Myctophiformes > Myctophidae > Nannobrachium > Nannobrachium achirus. Next base: position 57,991,092 of record NC_137819.1, read on the forward strand.
AGGACCCCCTAGGGGTCCCGGACCCCCTGTAGAAGACCCCTGCCATAGACCATGCATTGAACCTTTTCACTTTCTCAGAACGTGAAAGCGGTTTACTGCTGTTGTGTGTACATTTGGTGTTGGTGAGGGAAGCAGTGCTGTTTGGGGAACAGCTGTCTATAGCCGAATCCACCACAGACTGGCAATCATAACTGCGGTGTCAGGCGGCACCGCTTGGCACCGCAACTACAGGGCAGCTCTGTGGACTCGTCTAGAGCCAAGATTAGTCATGTTAAATGGTAAATGGTAAATGGTGCATTTATATAGCGCTTTTAATCCAAAGCGCTTTACATAGATTGTGCATTACATTCACCCATTCACACACACATTCATACACCGGTGGCGGAGGAAGCCATGCAAGGCACCAACCTACTCACCGGAGGCAATTAGGGGTTCAGAGTCTTGCCCAAGGACCCTTCGACATTGACTCAGGGGGAGCCCGGATTCGAACTGGGAACCCTTCGGGATTTATACCCTTCGTGCTCTAATACCAGTTTCTCTACCCCTGAGCTATGCCGCCCCTTAATGTTAAGTTTAGTTTGGCAAAACATGGAGCAGGAACCACTCATTCCAGCCTCAGGGTGTCGGAGTCCGAAAAACAAGAGTTTGACATTTAGACATGTGAACTTTAGTTGACTTCAGAGCTGCCCTGTGACACCTTGCCTCCAGGCACAGATGGGACCTATTCACCTAAATGCCTTGTTTACGTTCCCCAAATGAATATTGGCCTTTGGGCAAATGGGTAGCCTGGTATTCGGCTACACGCGTGCATTATTCCCGTTTATGCACGGGTGAATTGTCGGAGAATATACAGTATGTGTGGTCACGTGCCATGCTCAAAGGACTTGTGGCCCATAGAAATTCCCCCCCATCATCCACATAGTGCTTTGATGTTTTATGGACATGGCAATAATGTTAGCTCTTTGTTTTTTGCTGCGCACGTTGTGCCAACAATGCCGTCACAGTATCACACAATACCCGACCTAATGACGGACTGGAAAAGCTTTGCTGGGATTAACTACCTTGCTGCTCGGTGGCACAGACTCCCACGGCATCCTTGGGCTGAACTAGAGTAACCTCGGCGGTGTGCCCTGTAGTAACCTCAGCCAGGTGCCCTGTAGTAACCTCGCGCAGACGGGGCAGGTCTATTGTTTGTCAGGTAGCTGACTTGCAGCGCTCCATCACATGACACCTGCTGGGCCTGACACAATGGAACTCCCTGTTTGTGTGTGCAGAGAATGGCCTGTTTGACACCATATCAAAGAACCGTGTTTGTTATCCCTGAGGCTAGCCAGCCATGGGGCGTCTGTTGTTATGGTCTGGCTTCATCAGAGATTGCGCTCTGCTGCGGCTGCTTCTGTGCTCCTTATGAAGTGTGGTGGCTGTTTTTCTCATGATTATTGTCTCTCGTGAGGCTATAGATTGCCAAAATTAACCGGTCTACAAGCTGGCCGGCTTGTAGATCTGTTAATTTTCCGTGCCCTATGTTGCTGCCATCTCGTACAGTATGTGTTCAATAGTGTGTCTGCATTCTTCTAGCCAGTATGTTTTGCTCCCTCGTAATGTTTTTTCCACACACGAGTTGGAGGAAATGAATCCACCAGGGTATTCCCATTACACCTGTGAATCCCCTTTGTCACAAGATAGATGTTCTATCTATGAAAGAATGAGTGTGAGCACTGAGCACATTAGTCAACCTCTCATTTATTTCCCTCTTCACAGACCAAGCCGATGCTATCCAAAACTGTGGCTCATATTCTGGGTGGTGGGTTACATTCGGTCACTGCGTGCACGGTTTGACAGTCACAGTTAGCTATGCGAGTTATGTTTCTGAGGTCAGAAAAACAAGGGAGGTGTCCCTCCATAGCTGACTGGCTACTGTATGAGCAAAACGCCTGGTGAGAGTGGAGACGAAGAGAGCAGAGTTATGTTGAGTGCTGCTAACCTCTACCTCAAAAAGGGTTGAAATATGTTGAGTGCTGCTAACCTCTACCTCAAAAAGGGTTGAAATATGATGCATGTTAATAGGATAAGAAGGCTGCGTGGGTGGTCCATGCCACGCACGAATAGAGTGCTCTTTGGCTCTGGTTTTCAATGTGGGTGCTGCCAGGAGGGCAATTTTTTAAAATGTGTTGTATTAAGTTATTAAGTGCCTTTCCTTTGTAACATGTGTACTTCGGGCACACTTCTGTTGAACATATAAAAAGCCTTTATTGATGCATGACTTGGCAACGATTTTTAAAAACGCTTAACTGGCCAGCTGAGCACAAGAGCATCATCTCATGACGTGCGTTTTCAGCTGAACATGCCTTGGATATTTTTTACGGTCTGGCTCTGCAGGAGTCTAGCCATCTAGAAGAGTGCCTTTGTGTTTTCCTGTGTCCTGTTTTGTTCACATTGGTTATTTCTGAAATGTTGAGTTTTGTAAGTTCTCCTGAAGTAGTCTACATGTTGTGTAGAAAGGAAGACATATGATTGGATGTATATTGTATACCCTAGTCCAGGGGTCTTCAACAGGGGGTCCGGGACCCCGAGGGGGTCCTCAGAGTTACTACAGGGGGTCCTCCAAATCTTTGTGTGATAGAAGCTTTTTTTCCTACTTTTCTATATTAACCACTTGAATGAATCCTAGCGTCCATATTCTGAGAACTTTAGCCAAAAATAGCAGATCTACAAGCTCACAACGCCTCGCAGCCGGCTATTTTTGGAAAAGAGGTTTCGTGTAGAGGGGAAAAAGAGCAGACTAAGTACAGAGTGATAAGTCAAGTTTATTAAGTATTGATGGTTTAAGTGGTTAAATATCAGGAAACACAAATTAACATGAACCTAAAATAGATGATGATTGTGCTGTCAAATGATGAAACTATATGATATCTATGGGTTGTGGGGGTCCCTGCTTCATCCCTCTCTCGACTAAGGGGTCCTTGGCCTGAAAACGTTGAAGACCCCTGGTCTACATGCTGTGTAGAAAGGAAGACTTATGATTGGATGTATACCCTAGTCGGAAACTGACAACTAGAATGAGTGATGGGGGGTAAATTGTGAGAAGCAGGACAAAGACGAAACCAAAAGAGTTTCTAAACCATGTCAACCATCTGCAAGCTGCCAGACCGGTTTGTGGCAGCTCTGACTTACAGTAGCAGGTGATTGATTGTAAGGTGACGAATACAAGCCTTTGAAAACCTGGTTCTCTGACAGAAGTACCACTTTATTCCATACTTTAGATCTGGATAAGTGGAGAATGAGTGGTACACAGAAATCTGCTTGCAGTGTTGATTTTACTCGGAAGAGTGAGAAGACGCCCCTAACGGCTCCTCGAGCACTGTACCAGTGGTGCTCACTGCTCCTGATAATTAGGATGGGTATGCAGAGGGCACATTTTACTTATCAGCAAATGTAAAGTGGCACAAATAGCCTAAAGAAGCGGTGGCCAAATTATTATAATATTATTTGGTTCCATATGTACGCTTGATAGCTTAATTTTGATCTATCAACACTTCCGAGTTAAATAAGAGTTGATTGTTTAGTAAAAACCTAAGTCTGAAAAGGGGGCATTCCCCTGAAGAAGACCTTGCCAGGTAACGTGTCATTAGGTCGAACACCCTTTGGATCGATCACCAAACTTTAACCCAAACCCTAATCCTAACCTCAGTAAAACTATGCCTAACTCTAACCCTAACCCTAAAGCTAACCTCAGTAACCGTGACGCGGGTGATTATCTAACCTGCCGACGCTCGCGGGTGATTATCTAACCTGCCAACGCTGTTCGACCCAACGGGAGTTTGACCTATGGGGCAGTCCCCCCTTGCCAGGTCGAAATGTATTTTTTTTTTCTCTCTGTAAATAAATATTGCATCGTGGCTACGAGAGTGTGGCCTTTTTCTTATCCTGAAAAGGGGGCATGCTGGGGCGCCCGCTGGCCTACTGGTCCAGGCGCATACCACATAGGCATTATTGATGCCTGATCGGCGTCGCCTGTTCGATTCCCGATCCGGACGACCTTTGCCGCATGTCACTCCCCGTCTCTCCCCCCATTTCCTGTCAGTCTACTGTCCTATCCAATAAAGGCATAAAAGTCCAAAAACAAATCTTTAAAAAAATAAGAAAAGGGCGCATGCCAGGTTTTTGGTTAATTCAGTTCATCATTGTCACAAGATTCGTCCAGGATGCTCAATGGCTTTGGACGTCGGTCGCTAGCTTTCCTGCCGCAGGCGAAAAGGAAGGAATTCCTCAGATCCCTTGGTCAAAACAATGGAACAGGCCTGCCATGAATGATCCCTTTAGAGAATTTGGTTATTTTTGTTAGGCGCACCAGAACCCGCTGTTCTCTAACCTAATCGCTGAAGCCGAACAATGGACATTTGTTGTTTTTGACTCGTGTTGACATTTAGCAGTATTTTCTCAGTGCCGCGTCACCACACACGCACACGAACCCAACTCCCACATCACCTCGGGCACCAAAAAAGAAACACTGGTAATAACGGGAGTGTTGTGGGCGATAAAAGTCCCCTGGACGAGATGGGTGGGCCCCCCTTAGAGTGTCCTAACATGAGAGTTGAGCATTTTTTCGGGTCAATGAACTTCATCTTGACTGACTCAGACGGCATGGGAGGCAGACGCAGGGCTGCGCTGCTGCTGCGTAACGTTATCACACTTGGTCTTGGACTCCAGCCATGTGGCAACACCGATGGCCTTATCCAGGGGCGTCACAAGGGGTAGGAAAGTGGGACTGAGTTACCAGGGCCCAAGGTGGAGAGGGGCCCTGTTAACTTTAGCCATTGAAAAATAGCAGATATACAAGCTCACAGCGCGGCACCGAGTGCCGCGCTGCGAGCTTGTAGATCTGCTATTTTTGAAATGTCGTGAAAATGTGTGCAAATCTTTGAATATGTATTTTTTTAAGCGAACATTTGTAACTCAAATATTGCTTCTGGGGGATGGTCCCTGGAACTAAATATTTTGAGATGGGGGGTCCGTGGCCAAATACATATCATTTTGGGGGTCCTTCACATGAAAAAGTTTGAGCATCACTGACATGAAAACATAGGTTTCTTGCACACATTTTCACAATTTTTTCAAAAATAGCAGATCTACAAGCTCGCAGCGCGGCACTCGGTGCCGCGCTGTGAGCTTGTATATCTGCTATTTTTCAATAGTTAACATTAATGGGGGGCCCGCAGTGAATCCTTGTACCCAGGGCCCAGAATTTGGTGTGACGCCCCTGGCCTTATCGCTTGGTAGCACTCGGCTAGGGGTCACATGGTGTCGTCACAGAAGGCTATGGGCTCTATTGCTTAATGCACACTCTTATCTCTGTTGGACGATAAAGAGGTTACAAGTAGTTCAGTGAGCCACCGAGGTAAAAGTGAAAGCACTTCACAGGTTAGGATACAATGTCCACTGCTTTTTACTTCCCTCTGGACTTTCCTGTGTCTATGAAATGTCCACTGCTTTTTACCGTACTTTCCTCTGGACTTCCCTGTGTCTATGAAATGTCCACTCTTTTTAACCACTTAGACCTCAAATTGACCTGAGTTGCCATGTACTGGTGCACTTTTTCCCCCCTCTACACCAAATCTCTTCGCTCAAAATAGCACAAGCTCACAACGCGATCTTATCCATTCCCGCTGTACTGTACATGAGATACAGTTTATTTGTGTGTGCGAGAGAGCAGGGAGAGACTTCAATGTTTCTTTCAAGATATCTGATATGTGCAATGTCTTTCATTGGAAATTTTGCAATGCACATCCTTGCTGTCTGTTGTAATCCTACCTAATTATAGACCTCAATTGTCACGCAAGAAATTCACTTGAATCTGCTAGAAGTATGAACTTGAAGGTTTGCTGACATGACATGGAAGAGGCATTATGATACTATCCGCACATATAACATCAACTTGAAATTGTCATACAGTACAAATAATTGCCATTAACGCCATTTAATTTTGTTTTTGGCATTGAACATTGGAACATAATATAATAAAATATTACATTTCTGTTTGGGTTTAGGCTGGATAAAGACAAACATTGTATACAAAATAAAAAAAATAAGTATGTAAAGAAGTGATTGACATTGTATACAAAAAAAAGCGTAACATTGCAAGCTTGTAGATTTCCACTGTTTTCTTTTTTACTGCGATAATAATTGCGATATCTCAAATGATTGTGACGAGGTGATAATGTAATTATTGTGACATGGCTAATTCTAATGGTGGATTCATTTTGTCTGCCTCTCTCTTCTCCAGACACGTCTTCTTCATGCACGTGAAAGAGGACCTGCAGAGGGGTCACCTGCGCATGGGCTCGGAGCAGGCAGAGGAGCTGAGTGCACTGCTGGCGCAGGCGGAGTTTGGCGACTACAACCAAAACACAGCCAAGTACTGGTACTCTGAGCTGTGTGGCGAGGAGCCCAGCCCCGCAACGGTCAACAGGTACGGAAGGCTTTTCAGGGACTGCTCGGTGAAAGAACTGCATGGCCTTTCATTATCATAGCCTGTCAATGTGGCAAAGCTCTTAGGAAGGAAAGAAAACTGAATTGTGCTTGAGAACTGAGCAACGCACCGAACGCACCATAAGAGAGCCTCAAATTATAAGGCCTTGCATGGACACCAGCCGTAACACTGATCTGTGACTGATAGGATTATCTTTTCACCATAATTAAGATTGCTCATAAGTATTTGTTATACACAAAAGAAATTGAAATCTGTCTTCACACATGGTGACTATTTTGTATTTTTACTTCGTTTTGTTTTCAAGTTTTGCTTGTAATTCAGTTTTTTAAGTTTTGTTTGCAATTTTGTTTAGTGTCGGTTCGATTCACTTCTGGGTTTGCTAGTTTACATTTATTTGTAGGTTTTAAGTGGTTCTTATCTGATTTTACACTGCATGCAGACACATGAATAGAGCAGAACTGTCTAATATGACAAAAGGAGCAGCGGTCTGACCTTAAGCAGGTCACAGAGCACTGTGACCGGTCACAGAGATGTAATTGAGTTATTATGAAATGATGATGTACGTACGGTACACAGACCTAATTACAGTTTATGACCTCAATCATCAGATTTAAATATGCAATGGAATCCAGATTAGATTGACGTGCCAGATGATGTGAAGGAGTGGTGTGTTCAAGGACCTTAGTTTTAATGCCAGTGTTCATATAATTACTCTAAGCAACATGATCCAAACCATCATGGACTTGGCTTTGGTTGTGTGTTTCTGGAGCTCTGTCCTCTCTTTACCTTTCACAACTGAAACACCACCCACACATGTAATGTCAATACACAAACCATTCCAGACTTGCCTTTGAAAAAACAGACACACACGCATGCATCAGTGTGAGCCAGTTTGAGCAGCAGACAGGGAACCAGATATGATGCCCTTATTGTGTTCTCTGACAGAGAAAGCCCCTGTCTCACGTGCAGTGTGTTTTTCTGAAAGCATTACCTCTTTCTCTCGTCACGTTTGTTTTTCTCTCTTCTGAGACAAACATGTTTGGGCGTTGGGTAGCTAAGTGGAACTAACACTCCTGCCAGGCAGTGGAGTCAAGACCACATGGGGTATTTTGTCTAAAACTTCCCTGGAATTCTGACTGATGTGAAATAGCAACCAAGCTAGCTGGCAGTATATGACAGGTACCATTTATTAACCCCATTTGAAAGATGTTTTTATATGGCAGTGGTCTTCAGAATAGAGATTTAAAAGATAACTAAACAACCTTATTTGATATCATTATTGAAACAAGGCTTTAGCCTGGTAAAATGATCGGGTTGGACTAAGCTTTTGTGAAATGCAGCCTTCTCTTTCCAGCAGACATTTATACACATGGTGGATGGTTTAAACCAGTGGTTCCCAAATGGTGTACCAAGAGACGAGCCCAATTAATTATTTTTTTAATTTACTATATCAGCACTTATTTTAATTTATCAATACAGAGAGAAATACAGGCAAATAATGATTTTAAAATGTTGGTTTAGATGGACAGAACATGTGTGCAGCCCTGTATTTACATTGCAATTATTTTATAACTTAGAAATTATTATTATTATCCAAATCTACAGAACAAAAAAACTATGATTGGCCGGAATCAGTGTAGAAGGTCCTCACCTGGAGATGTTAGATTTCTTCATTTCGGTGAAGAGATGGATGAGGGACATACAGTACAGCCAGACCCTCCCTTAGTGATTGATGCGACTTACATGAATTCTCCACTACACTAGCAGTTAACTGCCGCTGGGGCAATGATGCAATTACACCAGCGACAATTCTCTCTGACCAATCAGTAGTGTTTGTCATTTCATCAGTTCGTATCACTCAAGCTTGCTTGGACGGTGGACCCCTGACGGAGGTCATCCCGAACAAGTACCAGGCTCTAATAGAAAAGCAAAAAAGTCGTAGCCTTGAGCAGGCACGTGCAGTCGTGCACACACAGATATCAAAGGGGGCTTGAGCCCCTGCCCTTTTATCAGTCTGTAAAAAGTTCCCTCTCCAGACCAGACCATGAATGCAGTTTGCAAATGCCCACTTTCCACACATTACCAGAAGGCAGCATTCAAGAGAAGTGCCTCGTACCAAACTATCCTGAACTTGAACGTAGCATCTTATGTTGTAAGAATTGCCCTCTCTGTGTAGAAATCTATGCCGTTACTCCACATCTCCAGTATTCACTTGATAATGCTTAGTTCAGTGTGGTATCACATACCGAAAATAGCCGACCTCCAAGCTCACAATGCGTCACGAGCTTTGAGGTCGGCTATTTTCAATCAAATTTCCACCAAATGGCCCTTTTAGAAATTTCAGCCCCTGTCTCTCTAACATTCTCTGCACGTCCCTGGCCTTGAGCCGCTACCCTGCAATGGAAAAGCTTGTCCGCAGGCGACGCGCTGAAGGGGGAGACGACTGGAGGAAAGTGGGGAATTGACACAGAGGAGGGAAGGGAAAATGACAGAGCAGGATGAGGGGAGAGTTGTGTTGCCAAACCAACGAGTGCCAAGCCAAACCACTTCAGTGTTTGTCCTGCCTCATCACAGCACCCAACACACCCCAGCCCTCTTGTTTACAAACGCTGCACTCTGCCATTTTCACAAGCACACTCACCGTACAATGTTGATCTAACCAGTCTAATCAATGTTGATCTAACCAGTCTAATCAAGCACACTCACCGTACAATGTTGATCTAACCAGTCTAATCAAGCTAATTGAGAAATGAAAGGGCCGTGTTGGTATTTCTGCTACGTTATGATGTGGTGCCCTTTTCTGTTAAAGGAATAGTTCACCCCCAAAATGACTTTCCCCCCTATCGATTACTCCATGGAGACTTGAGTTAATATTTTTTTAGTTTTTGTCGAATTCCTAAGCCAATAATTTGATTATAATAAATGTACCCCCATTGATTCCGGATGAAGGTAAATTTATTATCAAATTATTGGCGTAGGAATTAAGGCTGTCACAATTATTACATAATCGTCTAATCGATTATTATCGATTATTTGACATAATCGTTTCCATGTTGAAACATTTTCATATATTTTTTTTAAAGTAAAAAATTGTGGAAATAGCAGATCTACAACGTTGTGAGCTTGTGGATTGGCTATTTCCACTATCAATGTTCTTTGGCAAATATGCCTGTGCTTTCTTTGTATATTTAGGTTATGTGTCATATCTGCCATGTGCCTACAAGCCAAACGGAAATGTTATCGTCAACGACAAAAACACAATTCAATCGTTAATCGCAATTATTTGAGTGACAATTAATCGTCATGTAAAATATCATATTGTGACAGCCCTGGTAGGAATGCAACAAAAACATTTTGAGCGGTGGTTACACCGTCTCCTATACGTGGCCGTGTGTGTACTGTGTATGCGTGCGTGTCTGTCTGTCTGTCTGTCTGTCTATCTGTAGCCTGCAGTACCTTTTCTGACCACACATGTTAAGGGAGGGGCGCTGTTGTTCAGGCCATGCCAGGCACACACACACACACACACACACACATGCACGCACGCACACACACACACACACACGCGCAGCCTCCACTGCTCAGTTCACACAAGTATGATTTTTGTATTAATTGAACTCAAGTCTTCACAGGGTGAGTAATGGATAGAACGTGTTGTTGTTTATCATCTGCTCACTAAATGGCCACAAACGTCCACATCGGCAACAACAATGTTAAGACTTTTCATAATGGCCGTTGGTGGCTTTTATCTGGGAGTTATCGACGTCTAATCAGATCAGTTATGAAGAGTCACAACCGCTGATGATGGTTTCATGTGAGAGGCTTGTTAACCCATTTAGAATTATTGAATGCTTTAACTATTGAAAAATAGCAGATATACAAGCTCACAGCGCGGCACAGAGTGCTTTAACTATTGAAAAATAGCAGATATACAAGCTCACAGCGCGGCACCGAGTGCCGCGCTGTGAGCTTGTAGATCTGCTATTTTTGAAAGAGTTGTGAAAATGTATGAAAATCTTTGAATATATGTATTTTTTAAGCGAACATTTGTAACTCAAATTTTGCTTCGGGTTAGGGTTAGGAACTAAATATTTTGAGATGGGGGGTCCGTGGCCAAATACATGTCATTTTGGGGGTCCCTCACATGAAAATGTTTGAGAACCACTGACATAGTAGTCTCTCAAGAACAGACTAACTGAGCTCCAGTTGAAGTGAAAAGTACCTTTTCTTTGACGATGGCTGGCCAGATTGCTGACATAGAAACATAGGGTTTTCAAAAAACCTTTGAAGGATTCAAAAGACACTTATAGAATCGGGTCAAAATTCAAATTTTCACGATTCTTTTCAAAAATAGCAGATCTACAAGCTCGCAGCGCGGCACTCGGTGCCGTGCTGTGAGCTTGTATATCTGCTATTTTTTAATAGTTAAAGCATAAAATAATAATACACAATAATCTGTACCCGTTCTGAATGGATTAAGACACGCGATGTGTTTATCGGATGTCGGAAAGTACCGCATCACTGACTGGGGTCACATTTAAATGATTACAGAGTGAAGGGTTGATTGTGGTCTCCATGCTGGAGGGACCGTACCATTTGATGCTTGAGGGACCGTACCATTTGATGCTTGAGGGACCGTACCATTTGAAATGAAAGGGAGAATAACAACTTGAAGCTCTCGTTTTAATAGAAACTCTATACTTGTTGGGACTAGGGAGGGATGGGACGATATGAACATTTCATATCACGATTATTGTGACAAAAGAAATCGTGATTTACGCTATTATCGCGATAATCAAAATCCATTATCCCGGGGTGGAACATTTGCCAAAAAATAGCAGATCTACAAGCTCACAACACGTCGACGTGTTGTGAGCTTGTAGATCGGCGTTTTTTTTGGCAAAGACATTTAATAGAGAGTGAAAAATCAAGTACGTTTATTATAAGTACCTTTTACCAATTCTAAAAAGTTTAAGTGGTAACGGATATGCAGCTCGGCAAATAAAAGGTGAATTGATCCCAGTGCATGACGGAGGACGATGTCACGATATATGAAATCTCCACAATACGATTATCATCATGAGTGTTTTTTTATCACGATAAACGATAATATCGCTTATCGTCCCATCCCTAGTTGGGACACGAAGACCGTTATACTGTATCCATAACGGAGACGGCACAGTAACAGTATTATATGGTAATCCCACGGCAGTTTAGTTACTTTAGTAAATGATTTAATCGGATTACGGGGAGCAAACCAACCCACACCTCATCTGTCTCCAACAATCCGTCTCTACAGCAGGGGTTCAAATGGCTTCCCATTTTTAGATCCATTGACACAGAGATCGTAGAGTCTTATGTGTCGTGGCCGCACAGATAAACCTGTATTCCTAATGCACAGTGGCGCATACGCCATTCATTATCCACCATGGCTCCACCAACGCTTTTCCTCAAAACACCTTCCTCTTCCTGCCGCTGGTTTGTAAATAATGATCTCCCGCCGGCAGCCATGTGATAACATAAACATGACTGGAAGTCTTGACTACAGTAATGATCCACAACAAGCAGGCTTTCATGTCTCAGGTACGCTGAAACAGAGACAACACATGCTAGTAGGGCTGTCACAATTATTACATCATTGTCTATCGCAACGTGTCGCATTGCGACACGTTGTGAGCGTTGTAGATCGGCTATTTCTACTATCAATGTTCTTTTTTTAAGTATAAAGTTGTAAAATATGTCAGTAATTTCTTTGTATATTTAGGTTATGTGTAATATCTACCATGTGCAACTTCAAAGCCTACAAGCCAAACAGAAATGTAATTGTCAACAACAAAAACACAATTAAATCGTCAATCGCACATTTATTTGAGTGACAATTAATCGTCATGTAAAATGTCATAATCGTGACAGCCCTACATGCTAGCGTCCTTGTTCTGGGCATGTTATAATGCCTTGTGAGCTTCGAGGTCTGCTATTATTAAGACATTTGGAGAAGGAGGGGAAAGGGACTGGACTTGGTACAGAGCCCTGGGGAACCACAGTCAACTATATAACTATAAGTACATAGTTTAAGTGGGTAATACTTAGCTTGCTTACATAATGAACCAAATGTGAGTCGGCCAGTTTTTCACCCACTGTACTCGTTGGTGTACAGTGCACCGTTGGGTTTACTCTGTGTAATCATTAGTGTACAATGCACCGTTGGGCTTACGTTATGCGTTCATGAGTCTCACATGCCCTTTGCACATATTAAGTAATCTCTCAAGACCGACTCTTATAGCTTACGCAAGTGATGCGCGGAAGAGTGGGATTGAACCCGGGACTCCCACTCGCCAGACCAACGCACGAACCGTCGTGCCAATATAGGGCTGAGCCCGATTGGCAGGGCTGTTGTGGGCTGGTTCGTGGCTGTACTAACTGGGCTGTCACGATATGACATTTTACATGACGATTAATTGTCACTCAAATAATTGTGATTAACGATTAAATTGTGTTTTTGTCGTTGATAATTACATTTCTTACAGTTTGGCTTTTAGGCTTTGAAGTTGCACATGGCAGATATGACACATAACCTAAATACACAATGCAATTACTGACATATTTGACAACTTACTACTTAAAAAAATAACATTGATAGCGGAAATGGCCGATCTACAAGCTCACAACGCGTCGTATCGCGGCGCGTTGTTGTGAGCTTGTAGATCTGCTATTTCCAAAATGTTTTACTTTTTTTCCCTATTTTTTAACATGGAAACGATTATGACGATTATGTAAAATAATCGCGATTAGACGATTATGTAATAATTGTGACAGCCCAAGTACTAACTGTGGGGGCTACAATGTCAGATGAAGAGGAGCAAACGGAGTGGGCGCTCCCCTTTTATTTGGCGATGGTTAGCCAGACTGCATATTAACTCATTAACTGCCAAAAACGTGAATCCCTTAAAAATCCCGTTGTACCACCCTGCCACGCCCGTGAATCCCGTAAATAAATAAAAAAATATATATATTTTTTTTTTTTTCAAAAAATTTTTTTTGGACCCCAAAAACGTTAGTAGGCATGATAGCGATCGCGAAATTGCTTGTTTAACCCCCATACAACCCCCATACAACTCAGGTAGCAGACCTCCAAGCTCACAACAGTGTAAAACATAATGGCTGCTATCTCATGAATGCCTGAACGGATTTCCATTCGGATTTTTTTGTTTGAAAGCTGTGAGCAATGTGGACACACGTGGTGCATTATCTAGGCATGGGTGTGCATGATCCGTGCACTATGAATTACATGGAAGTCTATGGAGACGAATGGCAGTTAAAGAGTACGAAGGTATTGTTAAATGGCAGCATATGAGTTAAAGGGATACTGTCACCTAAAGGGGTACTGTCACTTTAAAAAGTCATCTTTAAAATATGAGCTAATATTTTTATGATGACATTGTGGGAATGCGCAATTATAAGCCAATCAAATTAATTTACTGTACTTAGACTACTTACTGTACTTGTCAGCTGTTGTTGGGGGGGCAAGGGGCAGATTACACTGTGACATGAGTTTCAGACTGTTTCAGACTGTTTTCAGAGAGACCACGTGACCTACTGTATCATACTAATTTCGGGGCGTGTCAGCGGGCCTTTAAGTAACAACCTTGAATTAACTGGAGTTTTTTGTTTTCATCTTTTCTCTACAGCATTATCTCCAGACACAAGGCTCTGGAAGGAGTGACCCAAGGCTCTGTGGAGTACCAGGCCCTTCAGCTGGTCTCCTCGCTGGAGCATTATGGTGTAGAATGGCACTGGGCCCGCGATGCCGAGGGCCAGCGGCTGGCCATAGGAGTCGGCCCCGAGGGCATCGCCATCTGCAAGGAGGACTTCAGTTTAGTCAACAGGTACATGCAGATGGAGGCAGAGATGATGTTTAGTCTCCTATGCCACTGGTTCTCAACCTTTTCAGGCCGCAACCCCTAAAATAATCATATTTTAACTGGGGACCCCACCACCCTAAGAGCACTAAGAGTTGAGGCATTACATTTTGTATAACACGGTTCTATTGTGAAAATAGACGATCTACATGCTCACAATGCCTCGCGTAGCAGATCTACATGCTCACAACGCCTCGCAACGCGAGGCATTGTGAGCATGTAAATCGGCTATTTTCACAATTTCTGCCTCTAATATTTGACAATTTGGCCTATGTTTAATTTGTAATTTTAGAGCTATTCAAAAGTCCTTAAATTGTCAAAGAAATGTGCAGATACCCTCCATACACTTAAACTTTATGTTGGTTTGTTTACTGTTGAGAGAGAAAACAATGTACACATTAACACCTTGCCGTCCGAAATAGAATGGTGGTTGGTAGATTAGCCGTGAAATTTCTATTATTGTATTGTGATCTGAGACATAATATTATGTTTATAAACATGACCCCGCAGCCCCTCCATCTTGAACAGCGCCGCTGTTTTTTTTTTTTTTTTTTTCCCAGGCCAGTAACTCACCATGATTTTCTAGATTTCCGTTGGGATAGAATGGGGGTTTTGGCCGATCGTCGATGTCCCCGTGCGTTTCGCGTGCGCGATCCTTTCACGTAAATGTCCCCGCAAATAGTCCATGTGTGACTGAAGAACAGAACTGAAAAGTTTCGCTAGCATAGCCCCAAGCATGGCTGCTGTAGGAGCTCGAGTGTGCAGACAGCAAACGGATGGCTGGGAGTAGCCTTGGAGAAGGAGAGGCGCTGACGTCACCTCTGCTTCATGCACGGTCTGCATGAGCTATCAGTGCACGAGTGGTGACTAGGGAAGGTTAGACGATCGCCGATTTTCGGATCAAAAGCTTTTATTCCGGTTTTAAAGACAAAGTCCGGGAATGTACGGCGTGGCTGAGAGTCCCTGGGGGGATGTGCGATATAGTACGGTTTTAACATTAAGGGGCCCCCCGTGGCTTAGAAGGTGTTAACTTAATTATCTGTTGACCCCCCCCCCCCCCAAAAAAAAAAAGATAATTTGGCCCTCAGGTTGAGAACCACTGTCCACTGTCCTATAGCCCAGCCCTACTTGACATATTATTTGGAAATCATATTGTGACATGGCAAAAAAAGAAAATCTATTTTCAAACAGACAAGGGGCACCACATCGCAACGTGTTATCGAGGTGTTTCGTCTAAATAATATTGTGATATTCAATATTCTAAGCTTCTTTCCTCTTTTTTTCACCCGACAGAATAAGCTATCCCATCATCCAGATCGCCACGCAGTCGGGGAAGAGCGTCTACCTGACGGTGACCAAGGACACCGTGGACAGCGTGGTGCTCCTGTTCAAGCTGATCAGTAACCGGGCGGCCAGCGGTCTGTACCGAGCCATCACAGAAACACATGCCTTCTACAGGTGGGTCTGTTTGTAGAAAGATGGGGCAAATGTATTGGTTTAAAACCCATTTAGGCCTAGAATTATTGAATGCTTTATACACCAGTGAAAAATAGCAGATATACAAGCTCACAGTGCGGCCACCGAGTGCCGCGCTGCGAGCTTGTAGATCTGCTATTTTTGAAAAAGTCGTAAAAAATGTGTGCAAATCTTTTGAATATATGTATTTTCAAAGCGAACGTTTGTAACTAAAATTTTGCTTCTGGGTGGTCCCTGGAACTAAATATGTTGAATGGGGGTCCGTGGCCAAATACATATCATTTTGGGGGTCCTTCACATGAAAAGGTTTGAGAACCACTGACATGGTAGTCTCTCAAGAACAGACTAACTGAGCTCCATTTAAGTGAAAAAGACCTTTTCTTTGACGATGGCTAGCCAGATTGCTGACATAGAAACATAGGTTTTTCAAAAAAACCTTAGAAGGATTCAAAAGACACTTATAGAATCGGGTCAAAATTACAATTTTCACGATTTTTTCAAAAATAGCAGATCTACAAGCTCGCAGCGCGCGCTGCGAGCTTGTATATCTGCTATTTTTCAATAGTTAAAGCATAAAATAATGATACACAATAATGTGTACCCGTTCTAAATGGGTTAACAACGCTTTTGAAAAGCGTATACTGTATGCATTTATGATCTGTTGAATTCACTCCCTCAAGTATTCAAGTTGGAACGTACTACAGCGTTGTGTGCTCTGACACATTTATTGGTCAACTTATTGACAGTTCAGAAGAGAAAGAGAGGAGCACTCGTCAAACACAGTTCCATCAAATACTTGTCTTGGGTGCACGGCTCAGGGAACGAATGAACTCAGAAAGGAGATGCCAGCACTCACTTTAGAATGAAATCTTTGTCTCTTTATTTCAAGATGCCACAGCAGCGAACAACGGACGTTTTGACCTGTGTGGGTCTTCCTCAGCGTGTATCTGAACTTATTGACAGTATAATATCTGTGATCATAAATGTAGTTTACTTGCTATAGCAATATCTTTGCTTTTATTTTGCATGACAGCTATTTGAAAGCAATATCTTGCTTTTATTTTGCATAACAGAGATCCAATCATTGCCCTCTCTTGGAAGGGACCTACTTTGCTCTGAAATGTAGTTCTTTGTCAGTCATTTACCCATCTGTGCCGCTTCAAGAGAGGGCAAACCATTCTTGGCCACTGTAGCGTGTCATGATAGTGCCATGATGCAACCAACCATTACCATTGCTTTGATGAACACTATTAAATACAGTGGAACAGAGAGAACCTGTCCTAAACGTGTTTCCTAAAGGCTGGTTCTGCTCTATTTGGCACAGAGCACTTGCTTGCTGAATATGCATCCTCACAACCCCAGACACAATGACCACAGTAACCAACACGTCTACTGTGCAAGGAAGTCTCACATGCACGCATAACACATGTAGCTAATGGTCCCATCTAAGTGGTGTGCATTGGTTTTCGTGAAAGCAGAGCACATAGGACAGTCTTGCGGGGGAGGGGTGGCATGTTTTTTCTTGTCCTAGTGAAATATGTGCGTGCGTGCAGTTTGCAGTGAGCATAGACAATCCAAATGGCTGAGCTATGAAATTGTTCTCGTCCAGTCACAATAGCCCCAAAAGGTACAAAAGACGAGCCTCTCCTTTTGTTTCTGGGATGGGATTCAGCTCTCTGAGTCTGCATATTTGTTGACACGTCTTCAACAGGCTCAAGTGCACATCTATAGGCTGTTGTCTGTAGTCCAAGTTTTCTAGTGCATCTTTTATTTCACATAACGCAGGCATTGTATAGCATCGAAAGTTGAGGACAGCAAATACATTTCTTATTGTTTGCGATTGTATTACAATAGAGGGTATGCACGTGACATCATCATACCTGGAAGTTGATGCAGAAACGTCTTTCTGGCCATGACAGCCCATACATCCAAACAGAAAAGTCTGTTGCCATTTAAACAACGTTAAACTCACTTTGCCACTCGATTTGCCATTCACTTTAAGCACGTACCCTCTAGTCTATATCGACCAAAACCACTGCTCAGATTGTACTTTGTTCAGATGTTGGTGAGGTAACGACGTCCCCTTCCTCCTCCCAGGTGCGACACGGTGACCAACGCGGTCATGATGCAGTACAGCCGCGACTTCAAGGGCCACCTGGCGTCGCTCTTCCTCAACGAGAACATCAACCTGGGCAAGAAGTACGTCTTCGACATCCGCCGCACGTCCAAGGAGGTGTACGACCACGCGCGGCGCGCGCTCTACAACGCCGACCTGATGGCCCAGAACGGCGAGCGCACGCCGCCCTCTCGCTCGCCCAGCAGGGACAACCAGCAGGACGAGGGGCTGGACTGCGGCAGCTGCCAGCAGAGCCGCGCCTTGCAGGAGAGGCTGCAGAAGCTGCGGGAGGCCCTGCTGTGCATGCTCTGCTGCGAGGAGGAGATCGACGCCGCCTTCTGCCCCTGCGGCCACATGGTGTGCTGCCAGACCTGCGCCAACCAGCTCCAGGTAGGCCTCACACAACCCTATACGTTCACACCTGAACGCACAATCTGTCTCACTTTAGATTTGAACCACTTTAACTCATTGCATGCCAGGCCCGATAGTCCCGAGATTATTTCAATGTCTTTCCCTGCCAGGCCCGATAGTCCCGAGAATTTCCGCCATTTTGAAAAAAAAAAGAAAAAAAAAATGAAAAAAAAATTTTTTTTCAAAATGTTTTTTGGACCCCAAAAAATGTAGTAGGCATGATAGAAATCGCGAAATTGCATGTTTAACCCCCATAGCAACCCCATCTATCAAACATGGCAGCCATCTTTGTTTACATTTTAGGAAAACATAATGGCTTGTATCTCATGAATGCCTGAACGGATTTCCATTCGGATTTTTTTGTTTGAAAGCTGTGAGCAATGTGGACACACGTGGTGCATTATCTAGGCATGGGTGTGCATGATCCGTGCACTATGAATTACATGGAAGTCTATGGAGACCAGAGGCACCATAGAGTACGAAGGTATTGTTAAATGGCGGGGAATGTGTTAACTAGGCTTGTGACGATTCACTTACCTCCCGATTCGATTTCGATTCATAGGGTGACGATTCGATTATATCACGATTATTGCGTTTTCCTGCGATTTGCGATTCGAATCACGATTGTTGCGATTTTTCCCCAAAAATTACAGCTTTTTTATATTGAAACATTTTAAAACAATTCTAAACAATATAAAACATTAAAAGTTGAATCATATACTTCAAATCAATGCAGCCAAATAAAGTCAGTCAATCTTTCTGACATTTATTTCAGCCAAAGTGCCAGTGGTACAACATTACAACAACATGTTCCTGGTCAAGATGCCAGAAAACACAGAACACAACAGTCATAAAAAATAAATAAAAAATCGCTGTGCTGCAGGCCTACAGCACTGTGCTAGCTTTAGCCATAACATGACATCCTCATGACCTAAAAAAAACTTACTTACGTACTTACTCTGACTGAAAGTGGTTATTTCACCTTCAAGTTAATTTCGCCTTAAAAAAAACAAAAAAACAAAACGATTCTGAACTTTGAAAATCGATTAATTCAATCGCCGGCATTAACATCACGATAATATAGTAAATTGAATTTTTTTGCACAGGCCTAACTTTAACCATTATTTTATGCTTTAACTATTAAAAAAATAGCAAAAATCACAGCAAGCCGGTAGAAGTCTGAATATTTTTGACCCGATTCTACAAGTGTCTTCTAAATCCTTCTTCTAAATCAGTGGTTCTCAAACTTTTTCCATGTCAAGGACCCACAAAATTACATGTATTTGGCCGCGGACGCCCATCTCAAAATATGTTGTTCCAGGGACCACCCAGAAGCAAATATTTGAGTTACAAATGTTCGCTTTTAAAAAGATACATTAAGACATACTAAAGAAAATATCTAGATTTTTCAAAAATAGCAGATCGAGTGCCACGCTGCAAGCTTGTAGATCTGCCATTTTTCAATAGTTAAAGCATTCAATAATTCTAGGCCTAAATGGGTTTAAACTGGCTTAAGGGCGGACCGACCGGCGGACCTCTGACATTTCATGTCACTATAACTCGGCCATAACCATCGCCGTTGAGTAGTTCGGATATCCAGTTTTCCAGAACCGCTGACGCAACCAATATGCCCATATATGGACATTATAATATATGGCCATATACTTATGACATAAAGATCTCCATATATGGGCACAAAAAGGGGAAACTAGCCCTTTTCCACACTTTGAGTTTGTGTGGTCCAAAAAATGCTACTTAATTCAAGATGGACTGTTTGAGCTTCTCATTAAATCTTCTTGGTGTTTTAGAAGAGCGATCCAAAGCTTCAAGCTAACCTGATTGTCCTCGCTTAATCTGCTAAATGTTGCCTTACCTTGCACAGGCAGATGGTGTGTTTGTGTATTTGTGGGATTGTAGCTGCCAGGCAAATCTCCTCTCCATTAACTAAACTGGGAAACGTGACCTGGTTGCGTCCTCGCCTTCACACATACTCAAGAGAGTGAGTAATCTATGAATGGAAAAGAGAAATTCTTTCTTAACCAATTTCTGTTCATCCATCCAGCCTTTAACATGAGACAAGTTACTACTCATTTTATGAGGAACTTAAAGTTCTGACATGCGTTCTCTCACCTGCAATTGGCCGAGTACAATTCCGTAGTCCTCCAGTGCACGATCTGGGATATTTGTTGTTTTTAATGTTTCCGTAGCTGGCACCTTTTTGCGCACGTCCATGCTTTGCTTTGATGCCTGGTGCTTGTGTTGAACGTGTCAAAGAGCTGGCAGCACATTGCCTGTCATGTGGCGAGCGGAGGCTTGCACAGCCAAGGTGGTGCAGCAGAACAGCAGTCCAGCCAAATGGGAGGCTAAAGGAAAACATTACAGGGGGGGTTGTGCACACTTTGATACAGTGCAAGACATTGTTTTATTGTCTTTGTGAACTTGTGTCAGGCTGACCCAGGACTTTAAGCCTTTGTATTCTGGCCAACTTTTTGACACGGGAACACTGGAGCAGGAGTTGACACTGTGAAATAACACACTGACATAAGATTGTTATGAGTGTTGTGGTGACAGTCTCATCTGTTTTGATTGATTTATTTGAGTCATCTCGTGACACTGTCGGGACTCAGCGTGACTGTTAATGGATGGCGTCCCTATTCTGGGCATGTCTTAATAGGCAGACATTCGACGATAATAACCGATCACAGTGCAGCTTGTTTACCTAAGATATTTGTTGTAGAGGGGATAATGGATGTGGGTGTATACTGTATAACAGTATACTGTAGAGGGGATAATGGATGTGGGTGTATACTGTATAACAGTATACTGTAGAGGGGATAATGGATGTGGGTGTATACTGTATAACAGTATACTGTAGAGGGGATAATGGATGTGGGTGTATACTGTATAACAGTATATTGTAGAGGGGATAATGGATGTGGGTGTATACTGTATAACAGTATACTGTAGAGGGGATAATGGATGTGGGTGTATACTGTATAACAGTATACTGTAGAGGGGATAATGGATGTGGGTGTATACTGTATAACAGTATACTGTAGAGGGGATAATGGATGTGGGTGTATACTGTATAACAGTATACTGTAGAGGGGATAATGGATGTGGGTGTATACTGTATAACAGTATACTGTAGAGGGGATAATGGATGTGGGTGTATACTGTATAACAGTATACTGTAGAGGGGATAATGGATGTGGGTGTATACTGTATAACAGAGCTGGTGTTTTGTCCATGCCAATGGTTCCCCCTGAGTCAGAGTTCCTTCAGGGGGTTCCTAATGGAAGTCTGTAACTCAAAGAGTTATGGCTTTTCCTTTAAATTAAAAAGTCCCTGGTCTATAACGGTGGTTCTCAAATCGTGGGTCGGGAAACCCAGGGGGGGTCCCCAGATGATTAGCTTAATGTGCAATGTTGTTTCTCACTCAACAGTTAACAAACCGACAAAAACTAACATTTTATAGAGGGTGTCTACACATTTCTAAAGTGACAATTTAAGGACTTTTTAATACCACTAAAATGACAAATTAAACATTGGCCAAATTGTCAAATATTAGATGCAGAAATTGTGAAAATAGAACCGTGTTATACAAAATGTAATGCCTCAAGCTTGTCAGGGTGGTGGGGGGGGTCCCCTAGTTAAAATGATTATTTTAGGGGTCGTGGCCTGAAAAGGTTGAGCACCACTGTTCTATAACTCATTCAGTCTGCATACATGTTCACTGAAATGTTTTCCATTTGAAATCTGCTCTCTTGGTGTGTGACCATGTATGTTCTGTCTCCCCCCTCTCCCCCCCATGCAGTCATGTCCTGTGTGTCGGTCGGAGGTGGAACACGTCCAGCACGTCTACCTGCCCACGTGCACCAGCCTGCTGAACCTCACCCTGACGGACAACAACCACCATCACCATAGCAACCACGGCCCCGCCCCCATTCACAGAGACATGGCCTCGCCGCTCACCTGCTCCTCCAGTGACTACGACCACAAGATGTACCACACATAAAGACTACGGCCACAAGATGTACCACACATAAAGTGTCAGAGCGCTACGACCACAAGATGTACCACACATAAAGTGTCCGAGCGCTCCAGTGAACCAGTGAGAACTGTTCTCCAGTTGTCTGCTTGGTCGGGAACCAACAAACACGAGTAATGAACTTTTCCATTCACCACCCCAACATGAGATGCCAACATCCCGGGCACCACCCCAACATGAAATCTGTACCACGGTTCGTCACACCAGTAGTTCTCAAACTTTAAAATGTCAAGGTCTCTCCCCTTAATAGTCCATGGGCCATACGAGATGTCGGTATCGGAAAGGTGGCAAAGGTTATCATGCATTTTTGAAAAGTTTTATATCTGTAGATTATAATTTGGTATGATAACCCTTTCTGAGACACCGCTATTGGTGTTATCAGCCGCTAGAGTTGGTGTCCCATTAACTTTACATTACAGGGAGAAAAAAAAGCAAAAAAAAAAGAATCTGCTTTAAGTAGCAGTAGTAGGGTTATCATACCAAAATATAATCTACAGATAGAGCTTTTCAAAAATGCATGATAACCTTTGCCACCTTTCCGATACCAACATCTCGTATGGCGCATGGACTATAACTCTGACAGTATACAAATGAAACCAAGTATACTGGCAAGAGTTACATACATGTAAGGATCAATTTAGACCTTCCCAAAAGGAACCCAGAGAGTCCCTGGATCCCACTTTGAGGACCACTGCGTCACACCAAAACCACTCCACTTCAAACTTTGGCGTTGCCGTTTCATTGGTCGTTTGGCCTTCATTTCAGACCAGCCAGCCGTTTATTCATTGGTTGGTAGTATTTTCTCTGGTTTGTTTTGATTGATTGTAACCCGAGGCAGTGATGTCACTCCTTAGGGGTTTCTTTTTTTAAGCGTTTCCTCATTACCACTTTATTTTTAAGATTAGCCTCTTTATCGTTTTTCTTAAATTATTGCATCAGTTGATCTGATACACAGTAGAAGCACTCATTTCTTTCACTTTTGTGCTTTGATTTGTTATTGTCTTTTTGTCTCCACATCAGACTCCTAGCCCCACAAAACATGTACCAAATTGTGTGCTTTTAGGAGAACAGCTAAACATTGTACATACGTTTTTTTGTGTGTGAAATTTTACTTTCTTACATTTTAAAAGCTTTGTCTTTTCCAGTTTTCAGAATTCATTTTATGATGTAACAGAGTGAATTGGTGTTTTTTTTTTTTTTTGCCTCATTTACATGCGTTTGTTTTGTTCCCCGGTGGTTTTTCCATGCCAATGAGGAGGTCTTAAAGGGGTCTTGGAAGCTCTGCTCTGGGCACAGCACTGCATGCTGATCAGGAACCGGTGAGGTGATAAGGCAGCCATTGTCCTGTCCATACAGCCATCTCTATGGCAGGGTGATTAGGGAGGTGGCCGGGGTCTCGGGGTGGCCTCTCAAATCCCACCAGAAAACTCCGACCTTGTATGAGAAACTGACACCCCACCAACACCCCCCACCACCACCTCACAAAACAGGGTTGTTGTGGTGTTGATGTTTTTTGGTTTGTTTTTAGAATAACTGCCACCATCCAAAACCACAAGCCCTGTTTCACACAAGACTGCCGCGGTTTTACGCCTCATTTTTTAATCTCCATGCCAACAGAATCCCGGAAACGAAGGAGCCTTTCAAAAGAGGCTCTTTTCTTTCCTACTTGAAAAGTATAATAGAGATTATCTACTGAAATCCTGCCTCTTATAGATATTTAGTTTAACAGGAAATGATATAATGTGGTTGTTTTTGTCCAGTGTTTGTTTGTTTCACCCTGGAAAAAATCTCAGCTGTCCTCTTGGGGGTCAAATTGTGAGTTTCATTCTGGTTTTATTATTTATAATGGTACTAGGAGATCTGTCTGTGCAATACTAAAGTTTTTGAAAAGCTTTTTTCTTTTCTTCATGTGTCGTCTCCCCCCTGCCCCAGTTTTTATCTTATTTGAAAGATTAGAGAAATACAAAGGAGGAAAAAAACGATCTACGTCACTTTACCAAGAACCTTTTCCCAAGTGTATTATCCATAGGGGTCTTGGCCTATATGTAGCAGCAACACCGTGTGTTTAGACTATATATCCTTTCTTTGCACAAACAGTTTTAATTTCTTTGTCTTGGCAAAAAGAGGAATAATTATTTCTTGATCGCTGACAAGAGTCACTGCAGGGGAAGGAATTTTATGATTTGTACAAGGTAGCAATTTGTTTCTGTTTTCTGAAGCAAAGGCCACTATGCTCTGTAAAATGTAGACCTAACTCTTAGGATTAAACTTTTTATATATATATTATATATTATGCCTGGAACAAGAGAGAAAGTATTAATAAAGTTGTTTTTTAAAAACGAACCCATGGAGTGCCTGTGAATTTGTGACATTGGTATGAACGCCACTGACCTTGGTGTTTGTGAAAGTTCCTGAATGTTGGGAGTCACGGATGGCTAAAGCTCATAAAATGCTTAATTAAACGTCATATACCACTGATAGCGTTTCGACAACTCTACTGTTCTCAACCTTTTGTGGGCTAGTGCCCCCCCATCCAATTAATATATAAGCATTATTTTTATTGTGTTAATTGTTTTTTGATCGGTGCATGCATTTGTCTGTCTGTAGCATAAACCTACCACCAAATGTCTCTTGGTAATATTGAAGTGTTCTTTATGTTGGCTTTGAGTTGGTAATGTTAAACACTCCAGCACTGAACCACAGGATGACCAGGATTTTAACATAGCCCACTGTAGACCTCATTACTGGGAGCAGTGTTGCAATGGTCCAGTCAGTCGGTCACACATGTAACCATCTATTTTCTGACCAGTGTCACGCCCACGCGCAGGGGCATGCATTGATACAGTGATACACCTGACAACGTTTAATGTCACCGCAGGGTGATTTAACAAAGAGATGAGCCCACAGTATATGCATATCAATATACCATTGTCTGAACCTGGTATTGCCTTCAACAGGTATCTCCTCATGGTGCTTTTGTGTTGTTCGCCTGTAGTTTAACCTTGAAACAGTCAAATGTTCTCCAGCAATGATCTCAGGATGGACTGGGATTTGAATTTGGAAACGCTGAGCTGAGAGCCTGATCTTTAAACCACTATACCATCTCTCTCAGCTGATTTTTCCTGGTGCTTTTTACTACATCTTTTGTATCTTAACCTTGAAACCTTGTCACAAGTTCTGCTATTTTCTATAAGTCCAGAGGAATTAAGCCTCGATCAGAGTCTGCGGTGAAGAGCTATCCACCGCAAATTTGAGGTGGAAAGCATTCCACCTCAAGTCAGAAAATAAGTGAAGGCCATCATTGTATGCCACGGTGGAGTGAAGTCCTATTCACCGTGACTGACTGGTCCAGGTCGACCAATCAGTGAACGGGGTGAAGAGCCTATCTGTCTGATAGTAAAATCACACCCGTGTGAACTGAGCGGTGGTCCCCCCCCCCCCTTCCCCCCTGTGTGTGTGTGTGTGCCTGGTCTGGCCTGGCCTGAACAACAGCGCCCCTCCCTTAACATGTGTGGTCAGAAAAGGTTACTGCCGGCTACAGACAGACAGACAGACAGACAGACACGCACGCAGACAGACAGACAGACAGACCCACACACACGGCCACGTATAGGAGCGTTGTGACCACCGCTCAAAAACAGAGATGTGTCGGGACATCTACTATGTTAAAATTTTATGGGGGAGGACCCCCAGACCTCCTGCTTTAGGGGTGCAGGAAATGCATGCAATATCATACATATATTCACTTAAGTAATGACTTGAGAAGTCATTATTAAAGATGTCTTACTTTGCTTCAATCATCAAATCTGTACTGGCATTTTAAGGCTGAAATTCACCCTTTGTTAGCCTCCTGGTTGGTCCCTGACTGACCAACCAGCAGGCTCTATCTGCCTTGTCCCGCCCTGGTTCCGCCTTTTTTATGTTGAATTAGCTAAAACATAACTTTTGGAGAAATAAAAACATTTAAAAACATGCTGATTCACTATGCTGCCACTGAGCAGCTCCAATTGACTGAAACAAAGTTTGAAATTAGAATTGAGCACACAGAATAACAATATGAAGCAACTGAATTAACATGGCAGTGGATGGAATGTCCCACTGAATGTCCCTCCAAGTCAAAGCAACCAATGGGTGTGGAGATGGGCAGGACAATGGGCGGGACTTGACAAAGGGTGAATTGTACCCATGCTAGTAGCCTACAGGCTACAGTACAGCCTGATAAATGTATCAAACATGCACAACATTCAACAGAACACAGGACAATACCTATATATATCTGTTAAGAGGTTTTGGGGGGAGGACCCCCCAAAAAATAAATCTCCTGGATTCTGACAGTCCAATGTTGTCAGGCCTGGTGTGTGTGTGTGTGTGTGTGTGTGTGTGTGTGTGTGTGTGTGTGTGTGTGTGTGTGTGTGTGTGTGTGTGTGTGTGTGTGTGTGTGTGTGTGTGTTGCAACCTGCAGGAACCGGGATGGTGTTTGGAGGTCTGTGGAGCAGCCGGAACTCGGACGGTGCTTCTCCGTTTCTGTGGTGCAAGAAGACGAAACACCGTCCGAGTTCCGGCTGCTCCACAGACCTCCAAACAACATCCCGGTTCTGCCGCCCCGAGCGGCGCGGCGCCGGCGCCGATGATTGCCGATGAATGACGAACAGGCGACGCCAAGAACAGCAGCTGCGTTCTTTTGTATGATTGCGTTCTTTTGTATGATTGCCTTCATTTTGTAAAGTTACGTTGAAATACTCCGGCATTGAATAATAGGAGTGTAGCCTACATGAATAAATGTCAATGTGTTCTTTCTTCAATCTTTAATCCGATCTACAAGCTCAAAATTGTTCCCATAATGTTCCAATGCTAGTAACTTGATAAAAGTATCAAACTCGCAAAGTTCACGAGCACAGAAATACATCTCCTGCATGGATTCTGACAGTCCAATGTTGGCAGCCCTGCACAGTACAATATATGTTGTGACCCCACCCCCACCCTACGAGGTAGGGGGTCCCTGCTCCATCTCCCCATCAGTTTGGGGGTCCCTCCCTGGCCTGAAAATGTCGAAGACCCCTGCTTTAAATGAATTAAGCTCCTCCCCCTGGAGGTGTGTCACGTATGCTCAAGTCTGGCTGTACCTCGCTGCTATAATAAAGTATTCAATCAAAAACAGTGCAAGCTTAAAACGGGATGAAAATATATTTTGTTAGATACATTTACACATGCAGAACTGTTTGTGAACTGTGTACATAGAGTACACTGAGTAGGGAGGAGCAGTTGCCCTCTTATCCTTGTCCCGTGTCAACATAAATACAGATTGTATGTAACAGTCCACACATCACATCACATCACATCACACATCACATCATCTCAGCTGCATACAAACAAACAACTCTCTCTGCTGGTTGACTTGGACAGGGTCTGGAACTTCTTAATGTCATGTTAACAGGTTTGGAAATAATCAGATACTTTACATCCAGATACATTGTGTATTAATTAGGGGGTGGGTGGGATGCTATTGATTAGCATTGTCTCCATATCAATCCCTCAGTCTGTTCATAATTTAATTTCCCGGTGAGAATAATCTCTCTCTCTCTCTCTCTCTCTCTCTCTCTCTCTCTCTCTCTCTCTCTCTCTCTCTCTCTCTCTCTCTCTCTCCTGCTCTCTGTCAGGAATCAGTGGCATTAAATGAACTCCAAGGACACTGGTGGCAGTCGTGAGGGAGAGAGGTGCTGGGAAGAGTGATGTGGTTTCTAGTCAGCCATGCAGCCCACTAAATCTCCGCTCTTTATTAGGGGAACTTGACTTCCAAAAGCCCTGCCTGCCTGGTGCAAGCAGGGGCGTCACAAGGGGTAGGAAAGTGGGACTGAGTTACCAGGGCCCAAGGTGGAGGGGCCCTATAGTAACTTTAGCTATTGAAAAATAGCAGATATACAAGCTCACAGCGCGGCACCGAGAGATCTGCTGTTTTTGAAAAGTCCTAAAAATGTGCGCAAATCTTTGAATATGTATTTTTAAGCGAACATTTGTAACTCATTTGTAACTTTTGCTTCCGGGGAGGGGTCCCTGGAACTAGATATTTTGAGATGGGGGTCTAGCTGTGGCCAAATACATATCATCTTGGGGGTCCTTCACATGAAAACGTTTGAGCACCGCTGACATAGAAACATACGTTTCTTGCACACATTTTCACGATTTTTCAAAAATGGCAGATCTATATCTGCTATTTTTCAATAGTTAACACATTCATGGGGGGCCCGCAGTGAATCCTTGTACCCAGGGCCCAGAAATGTGGTGTGACGCCCCTGGGTGCAAGCAAGGCTGCCCCCCCACTAATCCTGCACTCCCTGCTGGAACACAAGCCAGCTGGGTAGGCTGGTCCTCTGCATTACTCATTACCTCTCCTCTAGTAATGTATTTACATCAGGAAGTCAAGGCTGAAATCTATTTTCAAATGTGTTTGTGTAGGATGATTATCCATCCTTTATATAAAATTATATTATATTATACTGTTTCTGCAGTACTATAAATAGTTAGTATTTACATAATGCTAGACACCAATATTAAACAGTTGTGGGTATTTAACAGGCCATCTATCAATCAATCAATCTGTACCAGAAAGACAAGTCAAAGATAACAGTTAAAAATCACGCACAGTGTGTGTGTACTGTATTTATGAGATAATTTCATTAAGCTTCCCGCGAAGCTTGGCCAATGTGACACTGGGCGCATAACAAACTTTGGACAAACGGACAGAGCCAGATGTTGTAGCTTAGCTCAAAAAGTCTCTCTCTCTCTCTCTCTCTCTCTCTCTCTCTCTCTCTCTCTCTCTCTCTCTCTCTCTCTCTCTCTCTCTCTCTCTCTCTCTCTCTCTCTCTCTCTCTCTCTCTCTCTCTCACGCACGCACGCACACACACACACACAGTCAACCAGAATAACTAGATACATGTGGCCACAGATGAAGAACTAGGCCAAATCAGCCATTTAGAGCTCTCTGCTGTGTTGCGTTGCTCTGACCCTGTGGTCATAAGGTTTAAACAAGAGAGGACATTATTCATCTCAGCAAAAGCATACATGGATCAAAAAGAAAACATTGATAAAAGCTTGTGGCGTTAACACTGGTGAATCACTGTGTTGTTTCATTGTGGTTGAGACAACAATATAAAAAATAAAACGTAAGACTGAGCTCTTTTTCAAAATCTAGAACTAGAACTGTTGTCACAGTAATCCGAAATGAATCTATAATAGCATCACATTAATCTGTTTTAGCATAATTGCTGACAAATCACAGATTATGCCAAGGCCAAGGGCTGTGACAAATGTCTTGTGCAAGATTGCCACAAGGCAAAGAAATTATACATTTTTGAGCGGTGCTGACCACTCCTACATCTGGCTTTGTATGTATATGTCCCACACTTGGCTCATTGGCCACTTCACACTGGGGGTGATTTTTGTCGCACCACCGATCCGACCAAATGCCCAATTGCCCATATATGGAGATCTTTTTATCTGTCAGTCCATGGCCCGTCCCATATATGGGGCATGTCCTTTTTGTGCCCACATATGGAGCTGACAGTCCATAGCACTTACAGTAGCACTTACCCACTCTCCATGAGCGTCATTTAGATAGCATCGTTATATAGACCGATGCCAGCCCATTTTCGACTTGACATCCTATCGCTCCAATTTACAGATTATTGATGTTTTGATCGTTTTTGACATGTATTGAATAGGTTCTTGGTCTACTTACATTTTTTGGATTACTATTTCTATGCATTTGATGTCCTTGCTTATTGCAAATCGCTCTGGATTAAGAGCATCTGCTACAGCAAATGCCTAAATTGTCAATTGTAAATTGTCCATTATGAAAAAAATACATTAACAAATGCCATGCTGATGCTACACTATGTCGTCCAATGTAAAAAACAAGTTCCAGCTTGCAGCTTTAACGCTGAAACATTTACTGTGTGTAATTTACAATGAAGACCCGGGGCAGACAGCCCAATCTTGTTCTGCTCATAAGTACTGCTCATAAGTTCTAAATCACATCTTGTTGAGGGGAAATGTAGAAAAACTGTGGCCGAAGGAAGTAAACAAGCCTATTGCATTCCTTCTCATGTACCATGTCTTTGAAGGAATTCTTCACATTATACGAGAATGGACTTTGGCCTAGTTTCCGTGGAATGTTTGTGAGTGAGGGCCTATTATTGTTAAAATGTTTCATGTTCACATGTAAACAGCAAAAGTCAAGGTTTATTGGTTAACAGAAACGTCACGGAAATACAGTGCAGTTTACTGTCTTTAATGCATCTCAACTTCTGGATGCAAAGTCTATTTTGAGCTCTCATTAAGAACACACTATTGAGAACGATCCAAGAGTGTGTTCCCCAACTAGAACGATTCTCCCATCTCCTCATTTCCTGACGGTAGGATAAACAAATGGAATTCTTAAGTTCCTGTCAATTCAACTCATGCCAGCCAAAGAACATGAAAGGCTCTCACTAATTGCATCACCCCCAACCCCTGCTCCTGTGAGAGGGTCTCACATCTGGTCTGGGGGCACAAATGAATGACAACTGTTCCCCTCAACAGGTTCAGGGTATGTATATTTGCTCTGGATCAACAAACCAGACGCCTCTCGTTGACATCATCAGCCTTTAAGAGGGCAGTGGTCTGGGCCAGGCCTGGCCCTGTATAGGTGCCTCTGAGTGTTCTCAGCTCACACAATGCATAGAACAGTGGGAGGAACAAAAGCCTGCATGTATGGGAACAAAATGTTCTCCACAAAGACTTTGCACCTCTCCATTGATTTACAGCACTGAGTGACAGACAGTATAAGACTTAACAACAGCCTCGACAACTTCACTCCTGACTGTGATGTTTGGGTAGTTTATTTGCTCACAGCATAAAGAGAAGCTTAATTGTATGAATCATGACGTCCCTCAATGTAATAAAGTTAAGCAATGACTGCTAAACAATGTTTGACAATCATTTAACTGTCGAGTAATGAATGTAACACGATTAGTCTTACAATGATGCTGCCACAGAACCAAACCCATGCAAGTCTCAGGCAAACTGCTATTGACTGCTATAGCTAGCTGCCCATTACTTTAAGGGTCAAATGTAACATAACGTCCCCTTATTGAGGTTATAGGCAACAGCCTCAATATTCTAACAGGACCTGACACACTGTCCATCTGGCAGCTTATCATAAGTTAAACATCACACATTTATTAGCTTTGACCGACACTTCATCAGCAGTACAGCCAGCGTAGACATCCCACAGATTGTAGACACATCACCTTTGACCCACTTATCACAGAATTATATCCCCTCTGGTCACGAATACATGAATACACGCATGCACACACGCCCACAATTAGGATTTTACCGCATATCCCTGTGTGCACCTGGAATGATCATTTATGGTTTGACAATGACTCCGGTTGAGATTAACTCCATTGAGACAATGAAGAAGATAATAATCATTATAATAATTGGGAATAAAAACAGTGTTCGGGCTGTTGGACTTAAACAGAAACATGATTTAATGGTTCCATCTGGGGGTTCCTGCAGCTATTTTATCATACTGCATCCACACGAACCCTAGCGTCCTTATCTACAAGTTTACAAGTTGCTTTGCGACGCGTTGTGAGCTTGTAGATCTACTATATTCGGCGTACATAGACATAGGCCTACACAGCTACAGCATGAACATACAGTTGAGTATTCTTGGAGCAGCCATACCATGCTGACAGCGCACAGCTCTCAGAGACAGTATGTTCTGTAATATGCACTCAAACCAGCCTGATCTTATCAGTTGTGGTGCCTATAAAAGGCATGGTGCGACCTTTAGGTCACCCCTTATCAGTGCAAGCTATAGGGGGTGAGGATAGGGCGTGGCCTTGCAAAAATCGGCCACTTCCGCCCGCCATTTTGGTTGCTAGCATATCTTTCTTGTGAGACTCTTGGATAAAAGGGTCACAGTTCACAGTGTGTGTGTGTGTGTGTGTGTGTGTGTGTGTGTGTGTGTGTGTGTGTGTGTGTGTGTGTGTGTGTGTGTGAAATGTTATGTAAGTAACTAGTAACTTAGTAGTAAAATGTAGTGGAGTAAAAGTACAATATGTTCATCTTGGATGTAGTGGAAAAATATTGGAAATTGTACTTAGGTAATTTACTAGAGTAAATGTACTTAGTTACTTAACATCACTGGTCATTCAATGCACATGGCTGCAACTGATGATGTGTGTAGCAACCAGGCATTGTGATGCTGATGCTGAACCACACTGATCATCTGTTCATGCATTTCATTGTCAGTCAACTATCTGACAAGTACCAGGGAGTGCCCACACCTAACTTTTTGTAATGCTGAATATGTACCCATAACAAAAGGGCATGGGCAATTGGCTGACTATTTGAAAATAAACAACCTACAAGCATGCTAATCAGATTGAGGTTTAATAACTCATGGCAGGTCCCTTGGCTTAAACACATTATGCCTACAGGCTAGTAAAATCGGCAGGTTCTCCCCAACTGATAATTTATATGTAATGAAATAAGCATTGAGTAAGTAAAGAGGACAGATCAGCTGTTGTACATGTGCAAACAACAACAACAACAAAGTAACAACACTGCAGAGCGCTTGGTAAAATAGTGGCGTTTAGCGTTGCTGTGTTATGATTGTAACTTACCCTTATGGAAGTGCCTTGGACACACAACCAAGTGTTTGCGAATATCCTCAAAGGTTACTTTGTTTCTTCTTACAGCAGACACCCAAGCCATACGACGTCTCTTGGTTATATCATCCATCTGTTCGCCACAGGTTCTCTTCCAAGCTGGAAATGTGAACATTTTAACTCCGCCGTTTTTATCGCTGACTTCACATCCCACAACGCAGCATTTACGTACCATTGCTGGACAAAGATATAATCTAGAAAGATGGAAGATACACACCACCGTCACTGCTAGACAAAGATATATAATAGATGGAAGATACGCTGTCTGCACACCACCGTCGCAAGTAAGTAGTTAGCTCAACAAGTAGAACTACAGACTGACTGATCTTGCTGCATCCAAGACCTAGCAGGAGCAATGGCCGCCAAAGTGGGCGGAGTTAAGCCCCGAATCTTGCGGTGATGTCATAACCGACAGTCCCTATAGTGTCAAGTCACTGTGTATTTTAACTCTCAGGGTGAAAGAGCTAGCGCTGCTGCATTAACGTAACCATATGACATCATAATATCATTCTAATCTTATCGGTTAAGTGAGCAATTAAGTTTTAGTAAGCAATTAAAATCGGCCTGCTTACTTTCATTTCATACAGTAGTATGAGTTTCTTACAGTTTAGTGCAGTAATAAATACAGTAGTGTTATCATTACCGCATATTGTGGCATAACTGTCATAAATGGTATAGCACTATGTAACTTTCCTCTTCTACCCTGGACTTGGACCTGGTTTCTTTTTCAAATCTTGACCATCAGGTCAAAATTGGTGTCAGATGAGATCCTGTGTCCAGGACAGAGACATGACCTTGACACAATCTAAATGTTTCAATAGAAGAGCAGGGAGACAAAATAAACCCACCCCAATTGTATGAGTTATATTGTATTATCATACTATACAGATTGGACAACATTATATTTTATTCATTGAATAAAGTTACATAGTGCTGCTTTAACAGTTTTTTGTTAAACATTTTTTCCCAAAATATTGTTGAAAGGCTTATCTTATGCAACATCATATTAGCTTGGCTCCAGACCATACAGTAGACCCCACCCACAACACCGAATGGAAGCTTCACAAAGCTTCAGTCTGATAATTAGCTGGCTACATTGTATTGTAGTAAATGTTTTGTAGCAAAGTATTATAGTACGGGATATTTTAGCTGGCATGTTTTCAGCAACACATTATAACAGAATTTCTCTCAAGGATAAATAATTTAGGCGGGGGGCTGATCCACTGCCCTTGGTCGTGCAGCTACAGAGCTGCTTAGGCTACCATTCAGTGGCATCTGAAATAGTCTGTGTGGTTGGCATGTCTCTTTGTTTATAGGCTATTATGTTTTCACTTTCATTATAGTTTAAGAATTAGTTTTAGTTTAATTTGTATTAGTTTCAGTATTAGTTACATGGGCAAGATTTAGGATATAGGCAGAAAAGTTATAGGCAATTGACTCCTCATCCTCAGTCTCATCATATGCACCAATGCCTCATTTGGTAACAAGCATATCATGCCTTTTATGTTGACACATTTGACCAAATTGATCATTTCTGAATACTTAATTGTATATATCTTTTTATTTGAGTTCTTTTGTCGTTTTCAGTTTTCTTCTTTTCTAGGCTAAACTCTAGATTTTCAGATAATTGAAATGTTGTTTTCCCACACCCAGTTTTAGTTTTAATTAACTCTAACCTTAATTGACACCCTCTCTGCCAGCACTTTACCCACCCTTCCTTAAAAAAAACTCCCATGCAGAATGACCTGTTTTACCATGAGCTTTGTTCCCACACCTACAACAAGCTTTAAATAAGTAACCTCCTCTTACAAGTTATAGAGTTTTTTTTTTGATTGAAGAATTTATTAGAAGTTTGCAATAGAAAAAAGTACAGTTTCATGACAGTACAAATCACTGGTACAAGGTCAACTAAAAGGAGATCCTAGAAAGCAGAGGCTTATTTCCACAGGAACCACACTTTAAGTATCTCATATAACATTGAAAGACAGACAGATAGAACATAGTACTTTATCTAGGATAATATCAGTTTCAAGAGCATAACATCAAATAGTCTGTGGAGTGAAGAGTGTCAAGCCATGATGACTTTCTCTGCTGTGATGATCCCTGTAATTAAGCGCTCCAGTAGGCCTAATCCTGTATTTTGGTATAATTTTGTACAGTATGCCTTGTGTATTTGTGTCATTATGCACACTATATACCGTGGAAATTAATTTCTTCCTCGAAGTCAAATCACTAGGCTTACCTATCTAAATAGTACAGTAGACCATGTGTTGTGGAGATGAATGGGCTACTGTCTATATTGGAACTTAATGAACTGTTTTCTAAATAATTGTTTGAAACTGTATTCCTTCATCTAATTTAATCCAGGTAGGAACTGACCGACAGAGAGATCGAGAGAACCTTTAAGATCACAGAGGTAAATGCTGATTCAAACTCGATTTGAGGAGTTTAGACAAGTTTCTTCTTTACGAACACTTTATTAGTTTTATTTTTTTAGCACATGTTTTATTCTCTGACTTATTTATTTTAGCTGCATCTCTTGTTGGTGGTAGGTTCTGTATGGACCAAAACACTGTGACTATCTAATAATAACTGACTATATAGTGATTGGGCTCATTGTGGTCATTGGTTTCCTTTAACTATGCTGACATCTAGTGGTCACACTCTGTAATGACATCTATACATTTAATGTTGAATGACTTGGAAAGAATACAGATTTAATTAAAAAAAGAAATGGTGCCAGTGCAATTCATTTCTTATTATTAGTGGCCAAGCCACTCATTAATATTGTACTTTCCCATTATCATTATCATTCCGACACTTTTTCTCTAATGGCTTGACTGTGCAGTCGCTTTTTAGAAACTCAGCAGTATGGTAGAGGACTATGCCAAACGGCTAAAACACGAATCTCGCAACAATTGACCAAAGGTAGGAAGCCTTTGAAAGTGCACACTTTGAACAGGTATAGCTCATGCTCCATTCATGCTGAACAACTTTTATACTCTGACTTTTGACCTCTGACCTTTAGTTCTCCCAACATATTGAATTATATGAAAAACAGTAAAAACCTATCTCCTCCTGGGATTTTTCGCGTCACGTGCACAAAACTTTTTTTACATGAACTTTGGACCAATATGGTCAGATCTGTCTCGGCGGATTTTTTTAAGTGAAACATTATTTTGTAATAATTCACTGAATATTGCAGCCACAGCAGGGGTTCACGAATACTTAAAGGGATATTCCACTTTAAACAGGGAGCAGTGGTAGGGCCTCTCTCCACATACACACCCATTGTAACTTCAAACTCCATTTTAACCATGATAGATTCATTAAAAACACACATTATGGTTATTTTTAATAATTATTTGGGAAAATGGAAAAAATGAAATACAAAACAATATTAAAAATAAATGAAAAACTTTATCGAAAAAACACGGCCTGCTCACATTTAGGAGGGTAGTATGAGTAAAATAATGGGTGATTTTAATGAATCTATCATGGTTAAATTGAAGTTTGAAGTTACAATGGGTGTGTGTGGGGAGAGGCCCTGGGCCTGGAGGGCCTGGTAACATTTACATCAAATATCTAAATATTGAATCAAGCAAATTAAAAACTGTTCAGGGTGTTCATAAAAGCCTGATTAGACAATAAAATTACCAAAAGTTTTTTGAAAGTGGAATATCCCTTTAAGTATGGTACAATTGGGGTGTATACCGAGCTGGATACGTGTAGTAAATGGGCTGATTATCTGATGTAAACGCACCTTTATTTACTGAATATATATCTCATATAATTTAGTAGGTCTATACACAACCGTAAACCTTGTTTTTTGCGCAGTGCTTGTGTGGCACTCGTTAAAAACACCAAAATGCACAATAAAAGTAGTAATAACTTATAATTTCAATAATAAAATATATAAGTAAGAAATAAAGTGCAAAGGTGCTTTTTTAACTTAATTAAAATCGCCGACAACGCCACCTTTTGGTCAGAGGTCTGGTCCTCAGTTAAAATTATAAAATGTATTAAAAGGCAACACAGGTTCGTGGATAACTTGGATTAAAAGGCAAAAAACTTAAAA
Organism: Nannobrachium achirus; assembly: GCF_963921795.1. Taxonomy (NCBI): domain Eukaryota; kingdom Metazoa; phylum Chordata; class Actinopteri; order Myctophiformes; family Myctophidae; genus Nannobrachium; species Nannobrachium achirus. The sequence continues at coordinate 58,028,354 of NC_137819.1, forward strand.
CAGAGGCAAAGGTATATCAAAAGGGAACAAAGTTTATTTCCCTAGGGCATCTAAAATAGCCAAGCAACAATAAAACAAACTACCTAAAATGTTATTTAAAAGGTCCCTTCTAACTAAATTAATAAAAACAAAACAGATTAAAAACCAGTCCGTGGGCAATGGAGGAACGACAGGGGGGACTTCAATGACCAAGCAAAGTCACTCCAGCAGCACACCACCAGCAGCTCCAGGTACCCTGTGGAGGACAAGGAAGACGCCAGATCATCGGTTCTACAGTACTTTTAGCTCTCTATTGCACACGTCCTGGGACCTCGAGTATCGTTTAGTCAGAGACTTACCGACAGCCAGAGCATAAAGCTCTGGCGCTGCGGTGGACACACCTCGATACTCGGGTCGGCGTCTTCCCTCTCTGGTCCCCCACAGGGCACGGTGTGGTCCTCTCGTGTCTGGTCTCTCTGTCTCGTCTCTCATCTCGTCTCTGGGCAGTGGGCAGCCCCCGCACCGACAAGGCCGGGCACACCCTCCAGGGGTCGTGGCCGTGGCTCTCACAGTAGTCAAAGGCATGGCTCTCGCGGCACTTACAGCCAATCTTGGGTCGACACATGGCTGCCACTGGCCCCCAGCTGGTGCACCCCGGCACCTAGCCCATAGTTGCTGCCCTGCTCCTCTCCAAACACAACCCTCTCCTGCTCTCTCCTCTTGTCATTCTGCTGCTGGCCCTTTATAGTGCTCCTCATGAGGTGGCCACACCCAACCCAGGTGCAAGTCTTGATCAATTAGTTTAGGTTGATGCCAGCCAGTGAAGAGAAAATCTATGTTAATGCATGCAATTCAACAATAAAACATATCATGCAACTCCAAAATAAATCACAGCAAATCAATCAAACACAAATAACTCATAAGATGCAAAAATCAACCCATAATAAACACAATATAAAATCACATAAAGCAAAACCAAAACAACTCAAAACATCATTTTCCACCGGCTCACACTTGTACCAATGAACTGTATGAAACTGTACTTTATCCTATGCAAACTCTAATAAAGTATTCAATCAATCAATCAATCAATCAATCAATCAATCAATCAATCATTCAATCAATCAATCAATCAATCACATTCCTAGTGCTTAAGGACACCTACTGTAGATGTATCAGAATCAATTGAAAAACATTTGTATCCGTTTCCTTTTTGCAAAACGGTGACTATGAGTCGTATCACTCAGCATACGGCAGAAATGGATTCAGCACATATATGCATACAGAAACAACACATTAAGTGCATGTATCAGTTTCTTTGGTTTTAAGTGATATTACATCCCTAACCCTTTATGCTAAATTCTCAATTTATGACAAAACGGTGACTCGTATTACAGCGGAAATGGCTCATAAGAAATCATATAGAAAGAACACATTAAATGCTTTTCCTCAAAAACGTCTACTATGGCATTTTCTAACGTTTTTTGGGGGGGGCCTGACTAGGAACCCTCAGACAGCATGACGTCCATTTGACCACTATTTGACCACAAACCACATCCAGGCTGGCATTTTTAAGGTTCTTCCTCTTTCGCTATGTGTCACCTCATGTTTTCTTCTGAATATGTATGACACATATTTACCACATTATGGCATGTTAGGAGTAAATACTAGTGGTGTTTGTTTTATTTGCAAGGAACTCCTTAACTCTGAGAGTTGGGACCATTTGGGTTCCATTTGAACACTCTCAGAGTTACAGACCTGTTGTGGTCATTCAGGCCTAGCTCTTTATGCGTTTCTGGTAATATTATTGTCCACTCATTTTGTATGTTCATGGCAAAGATAAAATATGATAAAAATGTCCACCACAAGCCAGCATGCAGAGGAACCCTGGTCATGCACTGCCATTCATATTAAAATACACCACACACGCACAAACACACGCATGCGCGCACGCGCGCGCACGCGCGCGCACGCACACACACACACACACACACACACACACACACACACACACACACACACACACACACACACACACACACACACAAATTTGAAATGTTTATTTATGTCCACATAAGCAGAAGTACACAAATGTACAAAGGTCATAAACAGTATCAGTGCAGTCAGATAATTAGGAAAACAGCCAGTTACAAAGTGCATGTAGGGCATAACATTGTTACGTACAATACTGTTGGCATAGATGTCAAACACAACAGACAACAATCAAGGCTAAAGATTACAACACCTCCTCCAAATTTAGCGGTTTCCTATAATAGCTGATACAGAGCAGTACCTTGCTAGCTGCTTGGCCCTCCTTTTGGTGAGGCCGGCCATTTGAAGGCCTCTCACAACCAACTTATGCACGTGCCCTAGGCTCCTAAAGATAAAAATCACACCCGTGTGAACTGAGCGGTGGTTTCCCCCCCCCCCCCCCCGCTCCCCCCACCCCCCCCCTTCCCCCCTGTGTGTGTGAGTGTGTGTGTGTGTGTGTGTGTGTGCGCACGTGTGTGTGTGTGTGCCTGGCCTGGCCTGAAAACAGCGCCCCTCCCTTAACATGTGTGGTCAGAAAGGGTACTACACCACAGGCTTGAGGCTACATACAGACAGACCCACCCACAAACAAACAAACATACCTACACACACGGCCACGCTATGGAGACGGTGTGACCACCGCTCAAAAACAGAAGTTTACATCTGTAGCCTAGCTGTGCGATGGTCTGCTCTAGCTGATTATATTTTAACACTTTGGTTAAGAAAGCTTCCTCTAAGCTGTAATCAAAGGTACAGCCGACCTCGAGAATAAACACTTCCTTATAGTAAGGGGATTTTATACGATATTTGACCAATCTGCGAAGTAAATCTTTACCAAGAAATTTCTTCACCAATGTGTTTCTAAAGGTGTGTAATAATATGTACTAAAAGGTTGAAATTCAACTCCCGGGGGAAACCTCATAAAAAGCCTGTTAAAATAACATGAGAAATATCCCCTAGGCTACAGCAGGTTACTAACAAAACGATAGGCAGCCAGTATCAAATTACCTCAATGCATTTAATAGCAACTTACAGTAAGTAGCCTAAGTTGCTATTAACTACCCCACCGGCCCATCCCATATTGTCCCACACAAACAATACTTCTGTCCCGACTCCCTCGAATATCCAGTTTGGATCTGGTCACCCTAACTACTTGTCACTTGTCATGCCCTCTCATAACTAACAGAGTAGATAGACTTTATACTAGTGCGGTTATTTCTTCAGCTTCAAAGTTAGTATTTTTTTATTGGATTGTGTTTACACAACGTCCTGAGACCAACCAAACCGCTGTTTTGACCTCACAGGCACCCTTACTTGTCAAACGTCTTCTGCTCTGCACCAGAGCAGGGAGAGGAGAGGCTAGAAAGGGAGGGGAGGGAGGGGTCGGTTTGACAAGGGTGCCTGTGAGGTCAAAACAGCGGTGTGGTTGGTCTCAGGATGTTGTGTAAACACAATCCAATAAAAAATACTAACTTTGAAGCTGAAGAAATAACCGCACTAGTATAAAGTCTATCTACTCTGTTAGTTATGAGAGGGCCTGCGGGGGGCAGCCGAAATCTAGCAACAGGGGCAGCTATGAAAAAAATGGACTAAAGCAGGTATAAAGGGGTATGATAAAAGGCAGATTTAACCCTGTATGTGTTTTGGTATGGATGACTCCTTTAAAGGGATATTCCACTTTCAACAGGGAAACACCTTATGGGCTTTTCTCCACACACACAAACACCCATTATTTTTCTGGTAACTCATACTACCCTCCTAATACGTGAGCAGGCTGTGTATTAGGAGGGTAATATGAGTCACCAGTGCTTACAGGTGAAACGTTTTCACGTACTGTCATGGAATGTTAGATAGATACCTTTATTATCCCAAGGGGGAAATTCAGTTACCCAGAAGGTACAGCAGTTAAAGGTTACAGGACAGTAAGAAAAAAAGAAAAGGACTGTTGTGTACAGCCGAGCGACAAAAACAAACAAGAAAGAAGAATCAACAATACAGGAGAATCAGCCATACAGAGCAATTAGGTTAAAATATATATTATATACATAAAGTGTCGAGACAGAACACAACAACAAAAAAGTAGTACTAACGTTTCAAGTAAAGGATTGCAATTTAAGGGACTTTTCTAAGCATATTGCAAACTCAAAGAACTTACAATGGTCCAGTCATTCAAACATTAGAAACTACTTCTCAACGTAGTGCCAAAAAATATATAGCCTACACATATATACAGTATGCAAAAGTGTTTGCACCAAGACCACGAGCCTCCGTGGCGAGGGCTCCGCTCCTCCGGTGCGCAGCGTGCGCCTCTGGCCCGAGTTACGGGCTTTCACGACGACATCGTATCAGTGTTGCCAGACGTACGATAATTATCGTATTTGTACGATAATTTGACCCTCTGTACGATGTACGATCAATAATTCCAAAAATGCCCAAATGTACGATAATTTCGGCATATCATCAAAAAGAGCGTGAATTCACTATTTTCCCTGGCTGCTGATCTGGGATCTGGTTTGGCTTCTCAAAATAAGCCAGGAAATCAGTCAATCTGACCCTAGATCTGTACTTGGAGGCATTAAAAACACTGGTTGCATCTTTCCAGACCAGTTTCAGGCTTTTATTTGTGTAAGCTCCAAGAAGTTGCCTGCCTCCACACAGCATATCTGATGTCACGCAGGAGTCTAAAACGATGTCGTTTCTTACACTAAAGACGCATTTTTTGGTGAAATTACGTTTTTACGCGAGTGATTTCTCTTTTTTGGCCGTGTACGATAGTTTCATGTCAAATACGATAATTCTGAGCCTCCGGTACGATAATTCAACATTTCCCATCTGGTAACACTGGCGCGTATGCAGTTTACTCCGGATCTGACTCCTGCCGCCATGCTCGCCTGCATCCAGAACAAGGTCCACGTACACCTCCATGCCTACGGCACCAACAGACTGGTGTCTCCATAAAAACAAGAATTGACACACAGTCAATATAAAATCTGTGGATTGGTGTGTTGACGTTAGTGTAAAAAAAGTTTGAAAAAAAATTTTTTTTTGAAAAAAAAAAAAGTTTAAAAAAAAAAAATTTAGAAAAAAAAAAGTTTAGGTCCAAAAATGTGTTAAAAAATCGACCTGATGGTGGCGCTATATGGGACAGATCCATGTCGATGAGATAAGTGTAGACATACAGTGTAGCGATTTGTGTGATTTTAGGGCCAAAACTGTAGGAGCAGTATTCAAAAATGTGTTTTAAAAAATTTGGCGGGGGTCCCTGGAGCTGCGGGGGTCCCTGGAAGGGTGGAGGTTGTGGATTGGCAGACAAGGATTGTGTGTGGAAAATTTCACATGGATAGGGGCAAAAAAGTGTGATGTGACGTGACAGACAGACTGACGGACAGACAGACAGGCGGTGGAGGTTTTCATAGTAACTGCGACCTGACGGTCGCAATTATAATCATTAGTATTGTTTATTTTAATTATTATTATTAAGGAACTCTAGAAATCTCAGTTGGAACTGTTACCCCAGTGACCCGATGCTGGATAAGCGGTTGAAGATGGATGGATGGATGGATGGATTATTTTAGAGTAAGCTACTTTATTTACCATTATTGTGTACTCCGCCACATGGGGAGCAATCTTCAATTCAATCTTCAATTCAAAGAAGCTTTATTGGCATGAGAACACAAACGTTTACACAGTGGTGGAAAAAGTACCTACATTTTTATAATTAAGTAAAAGTATCAATTCTGCAATGTAGAATCACTCTGTTACAAGTAAAAGTCCAGAATTAAAAATGTACTTGAGTAAAAGTACAAAAGTATTGGTATCCAAATGTACTTAAAGTACCAAAAGTAAAAGTACAAAATGTTTGAAAATAGCAGATCTACAAGCTCACAACGCGTCGCACCGCAATGCGTTGAGCTTGTAGATCGGCTATTTTCAAAAAGCCTTGGTATAACATAGGGCTAAAGTGGTTTATGTATGTTTTCTTTTCAAATCTTTTTTATTAAGGTACAATGTCACAATGAGGCAGGTATAGTGATGGCACCCCAAATCACATTCCAATCACAACAATCATTGGTACAAAATAGCACAGGATCTGAGGCGATCACGGTACGTACACATTCAGTTGTAAGGAAGAGAAACCCTGCCCATAAGAGATAATAAAAGAAAACATTTTTTCCCCATATACCCAATTTAGTGTCAAGCCAATTCCCCCATCCCCATACTCTACGTTTGACCTATCCCTGCTAATCCCCACAGTAGCCATTGGGAGGGTGAAGACAACAACGGGTCTCCTCCGATACCCGATCCGTCATGCCACCATCTTCTTTTCACCTGACATTAAGGAGCTTCACCAGGGGGGCGTAACGCATGTGGAGGTACACGCTATCCTCCCCGGTTCCACCCCTCTCTGAACAGGCGCCCTGACCACTGTGGGAACCGTTAATGCAGAGACAAAATCCGTCTCTCCTCCCCAATCGACTTCCCTCCCACGAACACAGCCAATTGTGTTCGTTGGAGCGCCTGGCCAAGCGAATGCACCATGAAAGTAGCGTTCCATGGTGGTGGACAGGAAGTTTAACCTGCCCACCCAGACGCCCCAATACTGGACTGCCACCGGGTCCCAAAAGGCAGCCCCCAGACATCAGAAATTAAAAGAAAAAAAAAACACATAAACATAATAGGTTATATAATCCCAGAGGGAAGGTGCTATGTGTCGACATATCTATCCAAAAGGTTAAAAGAAATAATAATAATGTCCATGAGTCAGTTGTAAAATAGAGAGAGGCTGCTGTTATAACCAAAAAGAAAAAGTAACAAAAGTAGTAGTGATACCACCTCCCAACCGGCAGAGGCAGTGTAGAGCCATTGTCGAGCGAGGTTCAGAGTTCAGAGTTCACAGTTTGGTCCATCCTGTCAGAGGCGCCACAATGGCGGCCACTGACCAAAAACAAACAACCAACTCAGGCTATCAGCATATTAAAGCCACATAGTAGGAAGATGAAGTATAAAAACAACGAAAACATGTCGAGAAGTCTCGACTACAATCATGTCATCATAAAGTGCAAAGCATTCGATCGCTCTCTAACACTTAACTAAACCGCCGTAACGTAATCGTCATGTACGGAGAGAAAGAAACAGCGCATATTAGCATACCACAGGCACAATAGAATTCGCCGTAAACAAAATACCTAATTGAGTAAACAAGTGGTTCGCATTAACCGTTGGAACGGACATGTCTACATACGCCGTTTGATCATATAATATCAGTCAGAAAAAGGTTGCATATTTACGTTAGAAAAGGAAATAGGAAAATTAAAGAAAGAAAAACCCCCCTGTTAGCATGTACTAGCTAGCTAGCCAACCCCACACACTATCGACCATTCCACAAGCTACTGTAAAACAATACAAATAAATAAAAAGTATAGTATTTAGTATCAACTGTGGAGTACGAGAGATCGACCATATATGTGTGTATAAAAATAAAAAGTAGAAAAATAAATAAATAAACAATTACTGGAGGATATATAGCATGTTAGCATGTGTTAGCTGGCCAAGCAAGCCAGTCCAATGTACTTCTACAGTCCCTTCTCAAACCGATGCGGTCGAAGTTGAAGGCGATGTCCCCTCGTTCTGCCCCTGGTTCTTCTTCAAAAAGTCTGCGGCTGTTTATGTATGTTTTAGACTTTAGTTATTGATGTAGATTAGCATTATTGGGCTAAATGTAAAGACGCTACGCTGCGCCAACCGTGAATTCAACACAATCTGCTGTTGAGCAGTTTAACCAATTTGCTACGTACGTCTACACAAACGGTCAGATTACAAAGATAAATTGCTTACTGAAGGCTCACGGATGTCACCATAGGGTACGCTCCAGCAGAATGTCCCGTAATGATCGTATTATTTAAAGAGGAGCATTTTAATCCGATCGGTCGTCGTTTCCTTCAAAAGGTATTAATGTATCTAAGTGCAGTACACCTCGCAACCGATGGGGTCGCATGGCTGAAAAACAACAGAAAATGACGTCTGATCGGATTAAAATGCTGTTTATTAAACAATACGAAAGATACAGGTAATTCTGCTTGAGCGTACCATACTGTGACATCTGTGAGACTTCAGTAAGCACTTTATCTTTGAAATATGAAAGTTTTTGTAGACGTACGTAGCAAATAGGTTTAACTGCTCAACACGAGGTTGAAGTGAATATATTACACACCGTGACTCGTGCGTTAGCCTGCAGCTAGCGCTAGCTAGCGTTAGCCTGCAGCTAGCGCTAGCTAACGTTAGCGTTAGCCGTTAGCCACACATCCAGAATAGTCTAAGTCAATTTTCCAACGGCGAGTGAACGATTGCATTCCGAGTTGGGTCGCCGTTTTATTCCATGAGTAATTGTGTATAACATGCCTGCGTTAGCCTGCAGCTAGCGCTAGCTAGCGTTAGCCTGCAGCTAGCGCTAGCTAACGTTAGCGTTAGCCGTTAGCCACACATCCAGAATAGTCTAATATATGTCAATTTTCCAACGGAGAGTGAACGATTGCATTCCGTGTCCTTCATGGATTTTTTTCCCCCTGGCTGTCAATGTTTTTATTGTTCAAAAAGAAAACGTTCTGAACGTTAAAACTAGATAGTTTTACGATCATAACAATGTGACAAACGGAACGGATCCTTTTTTTTCCAAACTCGAGAAGAAGAACAGCGCAAGGCCGCTCCCAGAGCCCTAGAATGGAGAGTTGCGTGTCCGCGGTGACACCACTCTCTGATTATACTGCTCTGGCCGCTCCCAATCATGAAACTAGCTTGGTTACCATGTGACATGCGACAGCCAATCGGCAAATAGGTCGCCTAGGTAGCCTGAATGTCTCAGGACAATCACACGTCTTTAATGTAATCTGTTTCACAGATTTAAAAACACCAAAGCAACGAGCCAGTCCCGTTGCCCCAGGGCCACACGCTTAAGACAGGCTAAACAGATAGAGGTAGGCCACTGTTTCCTCTGCTTTGTTCCTCGCAAGGCACAGAAGGCCCTTCCCCCACTTTTTCTGCCAGCCGATCAGAAAAAACACGAAAAAAAGACTAAACTACTATATACACGAATAAAACAAAGTTCCTCAGAACATGCCCAGCTTGGCCAATGTAATGAGTCACCACAAGAAAAAAGAAGACAGGAAAAAAAGCAAGAAAAAAAGAAAGTAGGAAATTAACTGCAGAGCTGTTCTGAGTTGTGACCTGCACACGCACTCCTTGAGAGTCCTCCTCCCTTGAGAGTCCTCCTCCCTTGTGATCAGATCTGCAACACTGTACACACACTTTAAGGAAGTGTCAACGCTCTCAGGTGAGATTGATGCAGTTCTGTTTCTGTCGACGTGTCATCTGCAGATGAAGGTAAAATGTCTCTTTTATCAGACTTTAATCTGGATGTGAATTCACCAGGAAGGCGACATATTACAAATGTTTGAGTATTTTAAACTTTACGAGGTATTACATTTTATGCTATGACTAGATGAATTAGGAAAAATTATAAAATTACTTTTACTTACTTTTAATTACTTATTTTAAAATATTGTATGCAGACCAGATGAACGTATTTAATACATTATATACGTTTCATTGCATAACACAACTAAGTCTGTGAAAACAAAGTTTGTGACACCACCCCCCCGATGAGAATGATAATATTTTATTACAATTTCTTGCCGATGAAGTTCCTAACTTTTTGTGTTTACGTTCAGTGTTGTGAGCTTGTAGATCAGCATTTTGTTACGTAGTCAGACACCCTGATGAGAGCGCACATAACTGTATTATACTTCAAATATTCTGCTGCAAAAAGGTGAAATGTTTTCACTTAATCTAGATGTGAATGAATTCACCTGGATCATAGGACATAAAAATACCAGTAAGACTCCCTAATCGGGGGATAAGCAACTGTCAGGTCACATACACAAACTTTAGAAGGCAATGGTAGCCAATCAGGAGGGAATATGGGACAGATCCATGTCTATGACATGACTTTAGAGATACTGTGTACCGTTTTATAGGATTTTATAGGGCATAATCTGTAGGAGTAGTGTCCAAAAATGTGTTTGAAAAAATGGGCCTGATGGTGGCGCTAAATGGGACAGATCCATGTTGAAGACTTGACACAGACACTGCTCCTACAGATTTTGCCCTAAAATCACGCAAATCGCTACACAGTACGTCTACACTCATCTCATCAACATGGATCGGTCCCATTTAGCGCCACCTTCAGGCCGATTTTTTTAAACACATTTTTGGACACTGCTCCTACAATTTTTGCCCTAAAATCACGCAAATCGCACAGTATCTCTACAGTCATGTAATCAAAACGCATCTGTCCCATCTAGCGCCACCATCAGGACGATTTTGGAAAGACATTTTTTTTTGCCTATTTGTGGAGATAAGCGACCGTTGTCTCCCGATTAGGGAGTCTTACTGGTGGTAACTGTAGAGCAGAGGTGATGATGATGATCACACAGTGTGGCGGAGCGGAGTATAGACGTTGGATAATCATTACACTCTCATAGCGACCGTAGGTCGCAGTTACTTTGACACTGTCATACTATCCAAACCTCCACCAGCCGTCAGTCTGTCCGTCAGTCCGTCCTTCCGTCACGTCACTCGTCACACGTCACACTTTCCCCCTACTCATATCTCCGCCACCGTTGCCCCGATCCATGCCAAAATTTCCACACAAACTCCTTGCCTGCCAAACTACAACCTCCAAGGACCCCCGGAGCTCCAGGGACCCCCAGGTCCCTGGGGGACCCCCAGGTGTAAAAAATGACCAAATGTGCAAAAATGACCACCCCAACGGGGCTGCTCACGGGGAATTCCCGGGGACCACCGATTCCTGGTGCTCCAGAACGGATGCAAAAGTGGTGGCGCCCCCAGTGGAGGACCCCCTCCACTGCAGCTCACATAAAATGCCTTAACTCGGGCTAGGAGCGACCGGGAGAGCCGGGTACCTATTCGTCCGCCTCGGCGGCGCGGAGACCCCACCCCTCATTTCTCACATGGCCCTCTTCTAGCGCCACCATGAGGCCGATTCTTGCAAAACACATTTTTGGACACTGCTCCTACAGATTTTGCCCTAAAATCACGCAAATCGCTACACAGTATGTCTACACTCATGTCATCAACATGGATCTGTCCCATATAGCGCCACCATCAGGCCGATGTTTTCAAACACATTTTTGGACACTGCTCCTACAGATTTTGCCCTAAAATCACGCAAATCGGTACACAGTATGTCTACACTCATGTCATCAACATGGATCTGTCCCATTTAGCGCCACCTTCAGGCCGATTTTTTCAAACACATTTTTGGACACTGCTCCTACACATTTTGCCCTAAAATCACGCAAATATGTACACAGTATGTCTACACTCATCTCATCAACATGGATCTGTCCCATATAGCGCCACCATCAGGCCGATTTTTTCAAACACATTTTTGGACACTGCTCGTACAGATTTTGCCCTAAAATCACGCGAATCGGTACACAGTATGTCAACACTTATCTCATCAACATGGATCTGTCCCATCTAGCGCCACCATCAGGACGATTTTGGAAAAACTTTTGGCCTATTTGTGGAGATAAGAGACCAGCGGTCGCTTATCTCTTTGTGGAGATAAGAGACCAGCGGTCGCTTATCTCCCGATTAGGGAGTCTTACTGGTTAATATATCAGAGGTAGAGTTTATTGTGCGTGTGTGTGTGTGTGTGTGTGTGTGTGTGTGTGTGTGTGTGTGTGTGTGTGTGTGTGTGTGTCTGTGTGTGTGTGCGTGTGTGTGTGTGTGTGTGTGTGTGTGTGTGTGTGTGTGTGTGTGTGTGTGTGTCTGTGTGTGTGTGCGTGTGTGTGTGTGTGTGTGTGTGTGTGTCTGTGTGTGTGTGTGTGCGTGTGTGTGCGTGTGTGTGCGTGTGTGTGTGTGCGTGTGTGTGTGTGTGTGTGTGTGTGTGTGTGTGTGCACTCATAAAGCAGCTGTGTGTGCGTGTCATGGCTGTGGAATGCACAGTCTGTACTGCATCCACTTGGCTGCACACTGGATGTGTAATCTGTGCATGTAACATAACCGAGGTTTCAATAGAGTGCTGGAAAACAGTTTTATTTGACTGCTGGAGATCAGCGGTTGGCAACTGGTGGCCTGTGGGCCAGTAGTCAGTCCTGAGTGGATGCTTGGTTGCACTTTTTAGTTGTAGGAGTATATAGAGATAGGGTTTTTCGATTTAATCGATTTTTTATCGAAATCCGGGTTTTTTCCTTTGGACAATTAAAAAAAAAGAAATCGTCAAATCGAGTTTCACTTTAATTAGGGTAATTCTTACTCATTGGAGCCTTTCACGGAGCAAAAAGTGCACAGCCCGGTCCTCCTAAAGCAGGACGACAAGGTCCGACACCAAATTAATACTAATTTATCTCTGATGTGTCATTTCTTTGATGCGTGTGCAGCGCACATCAGACTGGGCAGAGCTCACCACAGCACTGCGCTCACTCGCGCTGGTACAGGCAGCAAACCGAACAAAAAGCTCCTGAGCTGGTAAACTTACTTGTTGTCGTAGTTTGAAAGAAACTTATTAATTATGTGTTACCCACCTACTGTAGTCCTACTGTCCCTGTCACTGTGTTAATTTTCCGTCAGGAGGGAAGTGCGAGCGGTGCAGGGCGGCCTTAGCTATTTTTTCACCCGTTTCACCAGCCTCCAAGAGCTGGCTTGTTTTGGCTGTTTTGTCCCTCACTATTGATAATGAAACACTAAGGACGCTAAGTTAACTTCTGTATGTGATTGTTGCGCAACTAAAGTTATTATTATTATTATTACCCTTATTGTTTTATTACATTTTACTATTTGGCTATATAAATAAATAAAAAATAAATAAAACAATAATAAAAAAAATCATTTCCTTGCATTTTTTCCATGGCCAAAGACATATCATTCTGGGGGTCCTTCACATGAAAAGGTTTGAGCACCACCGACATAGAAACACCGATATCTTGCACATTTTCTTTCAAAAATAGCAGATCTACAAGCTCGCAGCGCAGCACTCGGTGCCGAGCTGTGAGCTTGTATATCTGCTATTTTTTAATAGCTAAAGCATAAAATGATACGCAATAATGCGTTGAATTACTTTCATTTACCCTTCTGTCATACTTCAAAACATCAATTTCATTATAAAATATAGAAGCCAGAACACTCTGGACGCATCACTAAAGTATTCACCATTACTGTGGTTACCAATCATTTGCTAACATTAAACGTGTTCTGAGTTGTTACTCATTTTCTTTTTCTATGTGGGTTTCGTGTTTTGTCCTTGTAAGCTTTGATTCTTATGTATTGTTCTTATTTAACTTTTTATGTACGTTACTTATTTCATTATCTCTTCTATTAGGAAAGGATTATTTTCTTAATTAAGAGGACGAAAAAGAGCTTTTAAACAAGAGCATTATAGTGTTTTTTTTTCTCAATTCCTCTACAAAGCCACGGTGTGTGCGCTTCCAATAACATACATTCATTCACTTCCCCATTTCTCAGCATCAGGTCAGGCAAATAACAAGCCACATTTATGCAAATCGTCATTTCCCCTCGAGTTGTGGGTGACATAGATACTGTTGAAAGCCGTACCGCAAAGTAGTAGGATGCAAATTCCACTACTACAACTAGGATGCAAATCCTACTAGTTCCTTGTAGCAATTATTTTAACCACATGAACCCTATTGTCCCCATTTTCACAGAAAAATAGATGATCTACAAGTTTCAAAGTGCTGTGAGCTTATAGATATAGATTTATCTTCAGAAGGAAAGGACCAAGTATAGACCCCTGGGGGACTCCGGTCAACATATGGTTGTCAAGTAAATGATTCATGTAATGCAAAAACAAATGACATTTTCCTGGAGTTTATTTCTTATCATTGTCCTTTTTTATTGGATGGTTTGAAGAGTCACGAGTGGCTGGCACAATGACGTATGCCGCATTTGGCATCGATAAATATTAGATCAAATGTGAGGCCACTTTATTTTGTCTTCTATAGCAGTAGCAGATGCGAGTTGCGTGTAAAATGAAATTGGGCTCTTTTACGTCAAAGTGCAGGAAAATGTGGTGGTGTGTTTCATTCAAATGAAAGACCAGAGGGGGGTATCGAAAGCAGTGGCATGGATTTCCCCCCACTTATTCCCGCCAGCAAATCTAACCCTGGACATGAAAACCTGACGTGACACGATGTGTTCATGGTCTCGGTGCCGGAAGCACCGCCACCCTACGTTAAGGACAGTTATTAATGTGAACAATAGCAAAAGTGCAGAAAGCTTCTACAGTAGTATGGGAATGAGACTCAATGGCTCTCTGTTCCAGTTGAGCAGGTTTACAGCGTTATGGTGTGATAAATGAGACCTCTATTCTCTACAGTGTTGTTGCCTGAAGCCGCTGGCGGAAGTATTGGTGGTGTGTTTCTTTGGTTATTGATATTAAATGCTGTCAATGTTAACACACCTCAGGGTTTCACAAGAAACCATCCATGCAAGATTCATGAGAAATGTTAGCGCTCACGAACACGGTAGGACTTTTATACTGCACTGCACAGACGATAGGAGAGCTGAGAGGGAGACAATGTACAGTAGGAGAGACAGACGGTAGGGAAGCTTAGAGGGAGACGGTACGGGAGGAGAGAGAGACAGACAGTGGGAGAGCTGAGAGGGAGACAGTGTAGGAGAGACAGACAGTTAGTAAAGCTGAGATGGAGACGGTGTAGGAGAGACAGAAAGTAGTGAAGCTGAGAGAAAGACGGTGTATATACTGTAGGAGAGAGACATGGTAGCAAAGCTCAGAGGGAGACAGTAGGAAAGCTGAGAGAGAGAGAATGGAGAGGCAGACTGTAGGAAAGCCGAGTGTCACTGTGTCCATGTGTTTTCTGACCTGTGTGTGTGTGTGTGTGTGTGTGGTGGTCCCCAGGTTCCAGAGGCCAGCCGTGGGTGCAGTTCCCGCGCAGGGCGCTGACTCTCCCTCCAGACACGTCCTACTCCAACCTGACCGTGGCCTCCTCCCCCGCCAACCTGACCGTGGCCTCCTTCCCCGCCGGCGTGCGCCACTTCCCCTACCTCCTGGGCCTGGCGGGCAACGGCACCGGTACGGATGCTTCCTACGCACGCCTCAGGGCTGTCGCTGTCACGCAAATAATTGCCATGAAACACTGTAATTCTTTGCTTATAAACTCATTGATTGCTAAGAAGAAAATGACTTGCGCGGTTGCCTGACGCGATAAAATGTGATTTTCTTACCTTTTTATGTGATCACTGCTTTTTGCTATAAGCAGACAAGTTAGCAAGAAATGCAGATCCAGATCTTGTTTCCGGCCCAGACAGGAAGCACTTTATTTTTGGCACTTCGGCACCCCTTTTCTGCGATTATTTTATAATACATTTTATAAATATGATCTTCATTAATAACTCTGGGAAACTGGGGCCTGGCAGGAAAAACTCCGGAAAATACTTTGCACATGGCAGAAATGACTGACATATTTAAAAACGTTATTCTTTTCAAATGGATTTTTAATAGTCAAAATAGCCAATCGACATGGAAATGATTATTACAATTATGCAAAATTGTGATTATCTCAAATAATTAGGATCAGGCCATCTCAGGCCTTATCTCATGTCTCAATCTCACACAGGAGGGCCACAGTCAATGCAGAGAGAAAAAACATCATAACTTAATTATTAGATTGTATACATTTGACAGCCTACATACTGTATAGTACATTCCATACTGTACTTATTGCAGCTATCAAATTGCTGTCTGTTGACGTTGCCTTGGCGATAAGTGCTGATGCCAATGCAAGGAACTATAGGACTCAAGTCAAGGGTTTTCAAAGTGGGTGAGGGCCAAAGTGTGTGATGCCAGTCCAGGGGTTTGGCGCAAGATCATTTGATAATATTTGGAATTCATCAATATCACTACATCAATATCACTTCACTATGCTTAGTAAAACAGACCTGATTTGCACTGTATTTGATGAGTTCTTTTTCCATCTACGACAACTCTCTTCACCAAAAATAAGAGATCTACAAGCTTTGTAACGTGTTGTGAGCTTGTAGATCGGCTATTTTTGGTGAACCTTCCCCCCAGAATAGGCATGCTGGGGTTCAAGTGGTTAAACGTCAAGTATAACGTTATTTTCAGTTAGGTCTGATGGAAAAAGGATATTTCCCCAATATGATGTAAGATTCTAAAAATGAACAGTGTAATTCAGGCGTGTCATGGATGAAAAGGTTATTTACAGGGGTGCCCGAGTCAAAAAAGGTTGAAAACCTGTGACTTCAGTGGTTCGATATCCATATTATTCTGATGGAAAAATACTATAGCTACAGGCAGAGACAGCCAGACAGGCACACAGGCAGAGGGAGAGACGGGTAGGAAGGCCTCTGTGTTGAAAGAGACGATCAGAGTGTGTGAGAGATGGACAGACAGACAGGCAGAAAGACAGACAGTCAGAGCCAGAGTGCACCCTGGGGAGTTGACCTGTGAAACACAATAACCCCTGTGTGTCTATTCTAGTGCTGTAGAAAAACACTGTGCCAGACCACTTTCACACCGCCTCAGCTTTGTCTTAGGCTTCCCACAGACAGTCAGGCACTAAGTTGAGTGAGAGTTGTGTGGGGGAGGCGGGGGGCAGAGACAGCGCAATGCATTCCGGATGGAAGTCTAGTGGTTTGAAGTCTAGTGAGAGTCCTGTGGTTGCACAGAGCACCATCCAACAAGCACACAACACGCACTAGACTTCAAACCACTAGACTTCCATCCGGAATGCATTGTGCTGTCTCTGCCCCCCCGCCTCCCCCACACAACTCTCACACAACTTAGTGCGTTCCAGTGAGAGTGCAGCCTGTGAGTGTGTGTGTGTGTGTGTGTGTGTGTGTGTGTGTGTGTGTGTGTGTGTGTGTGTGTGTGTGTGTGTGTGTGTGTGTGTGTGTGTGTGTGTGTGTGAGTGAGAGAGACCGTGCAGTCGTGCACTGCCTTAAAGACACAGTTCCAGAATCGTTTGTACAGTTGTGGCTAAACGTATTGGCACCCTTGCATTTGTTTAAAAAAACACACAACACACAATCGTCTAGATTGTGCAGGGTGAAGGAACATCAAGGTCTCTGAAGATGGACTTGGAGCCTTCAGATTGTCCATTTTTGGCTACGATCTGACCTCCTGACAATTCTCTCCTTTTTTGTTTGGTCCATGCTCAGCGTGTGACACAAAACGGCAGATATGAGGGCTTTACTCCATTTAAACTGGGTGGATTAGTGGTTACTAAATATTAAAGTCAACTTGGACTCGCCACATGTGAGTTCCAGGTGAATAGCCTGCTTGAAATTCAATTACATTGTATTTAAGTATATGCTTTCTGTGTAGTTTCTGTGTAGAATGAGCTAGGATTCTGTATTTATTCTAGTTTTATGTTGTGTTCCTCTGCAAACCAAATACTGTATGTTGATTCAAAATATGTTTTCATTTGCCAAGCTTCTGGAAGATTTTTTTTTTTTTTTTCCTGTTTTACAAATGCAAGGGTGCCAACAGTTTTAGCCACGACTGTACTTCTGTTTTTCATAGGGAGCTGCAGTTACTCCTCTAGACCGAGGGTTCCCAAACTTTTCAGGCCACAACCCCCCAAAAAGAATCCTGTTTGAATTGGGGACTCCCCCACCCTGATGAGCATCTTTTTTAGCCATTACATTTTAGTTTGACTCGGTTCCACAGATAAATATTGTGAAAACAGCCGGACCAAAACGCGTTGTGAGCTTGTAGATTGGCTAATATTTTGACAATGCTTGCCTCTCTCTTACGTCCCTCATTTCTCACATGCCCCTCTTCTAGTGCCACCATCAGGCCGATTTTTGCAAAACACACACAAAACAAAACTGGCTAGATTGCCTTCTAAAGTTTGTGTATGCGACATAGCGGTCGCTTTTCTCCCGATTAGGGAGTCTTACTGGTTAATGTTATGATGCTGTACGTACAGTGGACAGTTGCCTTACTTGTTTCTTTTCTGGTGGTAAAATAAAAACTCCCCCCAACGGGATCACCACCTTATCGTGGTGGGGTGGTTTGCACGTCGGGCGCGTGGTGATTTTCCGATGGCCTTAATGTCCGAGAGACTTAAAGTCCGAAAGGCTGTTCAATTTAGTAGCCTATGAGAGCGGAGACACACACACAGGGGGAGATAGCGAGGCAGATAAAGTGCATATTACAGGTGAATCGTTCACTTGCGGATACAAGCACCAAAATTGGCACACATACTCCTTAGGCATTGCTCTTTTCAGAAAACCATCTGGCCAAAAAAAAAATCAAGATGGCGGCCAATTTTCATGATGGCCGCCATTGAATATACAGTAATCTTGCATTCCGCAATAAAATCCCATAGACTTGTCGTATTTGAATAATTTTGGTGTCAAATCATACATTTATCACTATGTAGAATCCAAATTTGGACCCATGGACTTACTCAATGGCTTCCTTGTACCATATATCAGTCCCGGAATCTTAATATTCTGCTAATAGTGTGGTGCGATGCGTCCAAAAAACAGCTCCCGTAGGATTTTTGTGCTAAAATTGATCTTTTTGCAGATCCTGGTTCTATAGAGTCCAAACTATGAGAAAATGATGGGTGTCAACTTTTCCGGACCCCCACCCCCTTTCTGGGGGTCATCTAGTTTGGGACCTGCATGCCAGAACAGTACGCCAGCCAGTTAATGTCCAATTTTCTTAATATTAGGGTTGTTTTGTAGGTTTTAAAACATTCTGAGTTCATTTATTACACTTTTGAAGCAGCCAGAATAAGCTTTCTGACTTTTGGTTGGGGTCTTTCCTCACCTGGGACCCCCCCAGATGGACCCCTGAGCCTATCTCAGTACTCGCTCTGCTCCTGCTCCAGAACAATGTCATATTAGATCATAATTGAAGCATAAACTTTTTTTCTGAAAACAAAAAAAAAGTAATAACAAATACCAGGGGTCTTCCACAGGGGCTTCGGGACCCCTGGGGGTCCTCGGAGTTACTACCTAGTGTGATAAGAAGTGTACTTCTAAGGATTTCTTTGCTAAAATGTATTTTTTTACTGCTTTGGCATTTATAGGGACCAAACTGTCAGAAAATGATGGGTGTCAGATTTTCCTGACCCCAGCCCCCTTTCTGGGGGGTCATCTATGTTAGGACCTCGCAGAACAGTATGTCAGCCAGTTAATGTCCAATTCTCATAATATTAGAGTTGTTTTGAAGGTTTTAAAACATTCTAAGTTCATATATTGCACTTTTGAAGCAGCCAGAATAACCTTTATGACTTTTGGTGGGGGTCTCTCCTCACCTGGGACCCCCGGAATGACCCCTGAGCCTATCTCAGTACAGTCCTTGCTCTGCTCCTGCTCCAGAACAATTAGATCATACTTGAAGCATAAAAGCTTTTGTACCTGTACCTGGGCTCTGTAGCTAATACCAGGGGTCTTCCACAGGGTCCGGGACCCCCAGGTGTCCTCAGCGTTACTACAGGGGGCCATCCAAACGGCTGTTTACCCATATATGGAGACCCCCTGGTACCCATATATGGAGGTCCATGTACTGTATATGGAGATATGCTGTGAGAGCCCAAACATGCTTACTCAGTTATTTGTTATGTGAAAGTACTATGATGTCCATGACAACTGACAACATACCCTTTTATGCCCATACATGGAGATCCCTGTCTGTAGAACCAGTCACACAGATATGGGCTGTCTTGGCCATCTGTCTTGGCCATATATGGATTCTGTTAGTGTGGTATGTGGCCAATGTGTCCTCCATATATGGGCATTCCCATATGAAGTCCTGTTAGATATGGGCTTAATATTGAAGACATCAGGGAACTCCATATATGGACCTTGTCATACATCTTGAATCTATGACCTCAGCATCAAAGGCTGGATTGGGGTATGTCCCTGTGACAAACTATTATCATGTCCACTAGGGGTACTTAATGTACATCAAGCAGCCTCACAGAAACAGGACATAGACTCCTGCCCTATGAGCCTCAGGGCTGGGCAGTGGGTTGCCTTTGGCCAAAGACAGAACTTAAAGTGGATTCTGTTCATGACCTGTGTTGCACTCTTGCAGAAAAGAGCAAAGGGATGCTCTTCTTCCATGCCTTCACTGGCTGCGATGTTGTTTCAGCATTCCGCGTAAAGGGGAAGAAGTCTGCGTGGCAAACCTGGAATGTTTGTGATGAGGCTTCTGGTGTCTTCAGCAAACTCAGCCATTACCCACCTGTAGTGGATGATGAAGACCTGAAAACCTTGGAGAAGTTTGTGGTCATGATGTACGACCGATCCAGCACAGCTGAAGGTGTCAATGATGCGAGGTTGGACTTGTTTGCTCGGAAGCAGAGGCCATACGAAGCCATTCCTCCAACGCAAGCAGCACTGAAGCAACATGTGAAGCGCGCTTCCTATCAAGCGGCCTGCATCTGGAGTCAGTCAACAGTATGTCAACCAGAAATGCAGACTCCTGACAACTGGGGCTGGACCAAGAAAGGAGATCTGTGGCAGATTGATTGGACTGAGCTCCCACCCATTGCAGAGAGTTGCCAGCAGCTGACCAAGTGTGGATGCAAGTTGGAATGCTGCAGTCGATGCAAATGCTACCACTTTGGTCTGACCTGCACGGCACTGTGCAGCTGCAGGTGCGAGGTTTAGAAGCGTTGTAGTATAGGCCTACTATACTATTGTACTATACTGCCTAGGCCCTAGAAAAAAAAAAAAAAAAAGAAAAGACAAAAAAAAAAACTACCTCCTGCCTCGACGGGATCATCACCTTATCGTGGTGAGGCAGTTTGCGTGTCTCCATGACCCCCAGAGCTATGTCGGCAGGAGTCTTGTACTCCTGTACTCCTGGCAGGGTTACCCAAGTCGAAAAGGTCGAAGAATAGAGACTAGACAAAGAGTGATCCCACGGCGCTATTATATCTACCATGCATTTTAGCCGCGTCAGCCGCTGTGCATTGAAATCCGCTCTGTTGAGTTACTACATTACTACATTACCCCCCCCCCCCACACACACACACACACACACACACACACACACACACACACACACACACACACACACACACACACACACACACACATACACACTATAAACCTCTAACAATACTAAGATATACACTACCACCCATTTTATCCGAGTCAGACATAACACAAACCTCTAATTTAGCAGAATATTAGGATTCCGGGACTGATATATGGTACAAGGAAGCCAGTGAGTAAGTCCATGGGTCCAAATTTGGATTCTACATAGTGAAAAATGTATGATTTGACACCAAGATCATTCAAATAGGACAGGTCTATGGTATTTTATGGCGGCCATCTTGAAAAATGGCCGCCATCTTGAAATTTGATTTGGCCAGATGGTTTTATGAAAAGAGCAATCCCTAAGGAGTATGTGTGCCAATTTTGGTGCTTGTATCCGCAAGTGAACGATTATTTCTGTTATCTGCCCGGCTAAGAGAAAGAAGAGGAGAGTGGAGAGGGAGTCAGCCGACGCTCGCAGCATGTGATGTTTAAGATAGATGTTAAACTTGGTCACACTCACACATAGGTTTGAGTGATTACTTGTTTGATGTGAAAGCATGATAAAGACCTGGATGTTACCTCTTATTGTGTGATTCAGGTTGGATCCAGTCAATTTGAAGAAATAATAATCCAGTGTTTACTTGAGGTGAGGAGAATAAGAAAGCACAGGCCTATACGTTTTCATCCACAACTTCTAAAAATCCATTCTATATAGCCTATATGTCATTGTATAGCCTAGTTTAAACTAAGGGAGCTACTCAAACCAGCGCTGACAGGAGTGAGTGCGAGAGCTTAATTGAAATGACCTACATAATAATAGGCCTATGCGCAGTGAACTGGAATTATATAATTAATTATTTGGAAGCAGGTGTGTAAAGATTCTAATCTTTAAACATCTCAAATAGCTTTTATACTTTTTTTTAAGTGAGATTTGGCCTTGATATGTGCTCAGATTTGGCTATTTATTTGCTGGCTTAATTAATTAATTAATTAATTAATTATGGCCTGTATCATCTGTATGTGCCACTGGGCCAGTTAGAAGTAGAACAATTCATTATTTAAAACCAAAACAAAAAAATGTTAACTGTTATATGCTTTCACGGTTCGGTTCGATATTTTGGTCAGGTATTGACTAGTAGTGTCTAATCTATGTTACCTTTTCTCTTTCTAGAGAAAAAGCCTGATATCGTGCATTAGAAATATGCGTAATGCATTATTTATAATCTGCTTATAATATTTTACTCTCACAGTTACAAACATGCATAATCCCTACTTAAATATCTTAATATGTATAGAAATATGTAATGCATTATAATCTGCTTATAACATTGTACTATTATTGTTATAAACACACATAATCCCTTCAACTATCTTAATATGTATCTATTTGTTTGTTATGTGTATGTAGATCTTGGGGTTGATTGTCATTACCACCTTGGATAAAGACAGGTTAGTATTAGTTTGAAAACAACATCATGTACTGTTTTATTTACCAGTTTACATTTGCTTATTATAATTATATGATAATGCATGTATGTATGTACTGTATGTATGTATGTCTGATTTCTCATCATTGTAGGTGAAGCATCTTCTGTGGCAGAAATATTAAGAGATGCTGCATGGTGGATGATGCTATGCCAAAAGACCCTACCATATATTTAGTCAATGTTGTCCAGATCACAGTAGCCTACTTTTTCTCCCCTTCTTCTTTTTTTTTAATGAACACCATTAACAACAGGCCATCAGGCTGAGGCAGTGAGTCATTCTGCTACATATTAGACAAGCCATGTCGCGATCTTTTTTCTCCCTTATTTCGGCATTGTTTCAAAAAGAAAGTGAGCTGAAGACTGTGAGGAATGAGTTAATTCACAGAGTCTCAGAGCCCACCCTGCATTATCTACTGGACGAACTTCTGGCTATGAACATTATCAATGATGAAGAAAATAAGTCTGTCAGAAGGAAAATACTCAGGGCAGACAAAGCACAGACACTTATCAACATGGTGCTGAGAAAGGGAAACAAGGAGAAGGATGTCAAAATGATTGACATCCTTCATCAGCTGGACCCTAACCTTAGTGAACTGCTGAAGAATTACCAACAGAAAGAGACCCAGGTCAGAAAGATAGACGAAGAGATTCAGAAAGACAGGGAGAAGAGGAGAAAGGAAGAGGAACAGGAGTTGAAGGCGGGGTTTAAAAAGGAGCTTAAGGAATCTCAGAGAGAGAAAGAGATGCATAGGCAAAAAATCACTGACACTGACCGCCGAACAACTGAACTGCAGAGACAAATGAGAGAGGAGATGGATGAAGATGAAAAAAGAGAGCTGGAGCAAGAGGTGCGGGTGCAGTCTGAGAGGAGAAAGGAGTTGGAGAAAAAGCTGGAGAAGACAGAGGAGGAGATTAGAGATATGCAGGCGATGCACAGAAAGAAAGTCTATGAGTTGAGAGAGATCTACAAAGGCGAGGCCAGATTGGAAGCAGAAAGACACATGAAGATGCTATACTCACTCATTCTCGCAGGTGATAATCTCTCTCTTTCTTTCTTTCTTTCTTTATTTCTTAATTATGATATGATACATGGTGAACAGTCTTAGTTTCATATATCCCTAATTATTTTCTTTATTCCAACAGACTATAAACGCATCAGTAAATGCTATGTTTGGAGTTGGACTGAAAACAATGTCATCCTCCCCTGTCACCTCTCACCTGAGACCAGCACAGCTTCCATGACAATCAGGTGGTTTAAGGGGACAGAGTGCATTTACCTGTATAAGAATGGTCAGGTGATAGAGGGGAGGAGCTATGAGGACAGACTTGCCCTGGACACCCAGGAGCTGCAGAAAGGTAATGTGTCTCTGACACTGGAAGACTACAGAGAGACAGATGCTGGAGTTTACATCTGTCAGGTCCAACATGGAGAACAGATGGAGGAGACTGCTGTGGAATTAATCACAAATGGTAAGTGATTATTAACCTTGACATGTACAAAGATGAGATCATGTTTATCATGGTTGATCATAAACATGATCACTGTTTGGCTGCAGTTGACACCAGTTGACCTCTATCAAGCAGCAAATGGATTCATCTCAGAATGTAGCCATCATGTGATCATCTGTCATCATCTGTTTAATTGGACTGGGTTTCTCACAATCGCCTTCTTCCGCTGGAAACGTTCCATGGCCATCTCGTGATGGATGCAGAGTGCTTTCAAGTCAGCCAACACGGTCGTCTGCCAGGTCTTCTTAGGCCGGCCAGGGCGGCCACTGGGTCTTCCCCTCCAAGTTTCCTGGGTCTTCCCCTCCAAATCAACATTTCTTCACCCAATGATTCTCCTTGATTCCTTACTACATGTCCGTACCATCGCAGTCTGCCTCTCCTCACCACCTTCACTATGGCCTCCACTCCCATCTTCTGTCTCAGCTCTGCACTGGTCTTTCTGTCACTCAGTGACACGCCACACATCCATCTATCATCCTCATCTCTGCGCTGTTCAGCTTCTCTTCATGCTCCACAGTTCACCCTCAGGGCCCATGTCTTGCTTCCATACGTTATGCCACATCTGAGTACACTAGCAGAAACTCTCCAATAACGCATACTGTACATCTGACCTGTCTACTACAAGCTCCTCTTGCAAACTGCATCTCTTCAACATCTACCTGAGTCCTCACCCTCACCCTCCTTTCCAACACCTTCTCTTGTACTTTCATTACATGCTCCTGTATGACACACATACAGGGCATAGTCTTTTGGAATGTGCCCCTCAGACACAACACTGTTGCACAAGTCAGTCATCCACTGCACACCAACATCCCCTGCCGCTTTAAGCATCTCCGCCACCACCACTCAAGATGGGTCAGCCAACTTTCCCTCGTGGCTTTCAGGGCTTTCACCACTTCTGTTGGCATGATCGTTGCCATGTAGCCTACAATAATGGGATCATGTTGTGAGTTAGGCCCGTGAAATGATCAACGTACAATTAAGTACAGTGGGGCTCCCACAAAATGTGATGGCTACAACTTAGAGTGCCAGGGCCATGAATACTACCGGTATGTCTCTTTATGACTGGGGTGTATTTGTGGAATGGCATGAAGACTCATCTCTTCAGACTCCACCTAAACCCTATAGCACTTACAAACCTTCGGTCTAAGTGTAGGTCGGAAAAGTGTAGGTCAGATGTCATATTATGAAACTCATACAATACAGGTCTCATGTTTCATTTGATGTGTTGATGTATTGATGTATTACCTTTTTTATTGTATTGTTGTATTATCTTGCTTATTGTCACATGCAATCAACATGCTACTGAGTAGACTATACCATAGTTTGACATGCTGTGTCTATAACTTAAATTGTTCAATATAAGTTAAACTGGTCATCTGTTGCTAACATAATCGACAATTAAAATAATGAATATAATGCATACATAATGGAAGCTCTCATTCATGCTAATATTTTCTTTCTTGCATTCTTTCTTTTGTTATCCATCAGCTCTCAAAAGAAATGACGAAGAAATTCGGATTATGGTGGTTGGGAAGCATGGAGTTGGAAAGAGTGCCAGTGGAAACACCATCTTGGGTAATACGGTTTTTAAGTCCAAGCTTTTTTACAAATCTGTGACAGGCAGAAGTGAGAAAGCCACAGGTGTAGTGGCTGGCAGAAAGGTTTCTGTCATTGACACCCCAGACTTCTTTGACACAAAGCTCAACGAAGAGTTCAAAAAGTGTTTTGATTATGCTGCTCCTGGTCCCCATGCATTCCTGGTTGTGAGTAAACCGTGGGAATTCACAGAGGATGAGAGGAGGATCGTGGACATTATTCAGGAAACATTCGGCAAAGATTCCATTAATTACACCATGATTCTCTTCACTCATCATGACATGATTGAGGAAGAAACAGTGTTTTTGGAATTGGCGAAAAATCCAGATGTATCTCAGTTAACACCTTCTAAGCCTGGCCGTACTCCCTCGGACTTCCTACTGGGTCCCATCAGCCACGCCGTCTATTCCCGGACTTTTGATATAAATTATAATAAAAAAAAAAAAAACATCGGAAATTCTTCTCTGTGTCTTTTTGGAGCGATCTGAAAGGGTTAATATGCTCTGACAGTCATTTTCTGGTGCTGGGTGTGATACTCCTAATATCCAGCAGGCCACGCCGTTGACTCACATTCTGGATGGATGGCTGGCCAGGAGGAGCCTCATCCTCTCCCCAGTGTTGAAACTCAGCAAGAAGCTCAAACAAGATGGCTGGTCTTTGTCTCTGTTCGTGGATCGCGGTTTCAATCACGTTCGGGCGCCGCTTCTCTATCGCTCCTTTCCCTGCTTCGCCGCACGTAAACGAATGGAATTGATCTCCCCTCCGCCTCGCCAAAGTAAGATCGCCGACCTCTGCAGGATGAATATGTACGCTGTGTCGAGCACTCCAGTACGTGTTGTTATCATGTGGGCTTTGTTTTTTTAAAACATGTTTGTAAATAAATGGCTTATTTCTTCGGCGCTACCTCTGTTCAGAGGGTTCTGCCGCGGCTTGCAACGTGTTAATGGAAAAATGCAGCGATCGCTATCATCTCCTCAACAACAAAATTCAGGATCCGTCTCAGGTCACTGAGCTGCTGAAGAAAATCAACAAGATGGTGGCGGAGAACGGTAGAAGCCACTACACCACTGAGATGTTCCAAAAAGCAGATAAAGCAATGAACGAAAAGGAAAATATATTGCAATGTGAGTTACTTTTTTTTTACTTTTTCTGTTTTATTATTACCCTTATTATTATTATTTAAGACAATTCCACACAAGGCAAAGGACGGCACATCCCTCTTATGATGTGCTGTCACTATTCCAAGTAGTGCATGTAGTCTGGACCTGGCTAAGATATGTACAGTAGGCAATTAATTTGGGAGAGAATATCTGTTCTTGGCTAATATGACCCTAAGGAATAACACAGGAACTGTGAGTAATCATGGCTTTATGTTCTATCTAAACCGATAGAGGTACTCAAAATACAGAATATGACAGAATAGCAAAACAAAAACAAAAAAATGGCACTGCCAGACTAATTATACATTTTGGGCCCTGCTCGGCCCGAAAACGTCAAGTTGGGTCGGTCACGTTTGGCAGAATTCCTCCTTTACAGTGCTCAACCACAAATCAGTTCCTCCAGAAAAACAGGCAAACATCCTTGTAGCCTATATGCTGGGGTTCCTTGCACACACACACACACACACACACACACACACACACACACACACACACACACACACACACACACACACACACACACACACACTGCTTTATTTGAAGTTTGATATACTGCATGTGTTGTCCTGTCAGTAGTACATGTTAATTTGACAAAGCGTTATATTAAAACATATCTCAACTCTCTTTATGTGTTTAAAGGGCAAGAGGAATATTACCTGTGCACTGAGAAGGAGGACAATGAAAGAGCTACATTAGCTCATCAGCTTGGTACGTAGAGAGAGAGAACTGATCATGAAGAAGAAGTAAGATGTCATGTCTGCTCCGGGGCAGACTTATTATGCCTCAAATGTCTTATTTTTCATGCAATATCAATTACAAATATTGCCAAAACTTAACATTTGTCATCACAGATAAAAGAAAACAAAAACTACAAAAAGTGCTCCTCCGAGCATACGTCTCCACGAGGTCAGGTCGGTTATTGTGGGTCAGCAAGGTTCAGAATTTGCAGGATGGAATATGACAATTCGGACGGATCTGTCTTGATCACTAGAGATAATGTCTACCAAAAGGAATATACTTTATAATAAATTAAAACAAAACAAAACATAGTTTTGCTAAAAATCTGCCTCCTGGTGGCACCATAGTAATGAGTCACATTATATCACTGAGGATGTTAAAATCACTGTGGTTCACCTTCAAGCACCTTGAAGTGTGCTATAATTAATGTACATGCTTTGCTATTTTCTTTACCTTCTACTTTCTACTGTCGCTAAAGTATTATAAATGACCGCTTTGTTATTAGTGTTGAGCAACTGAAATCACTTGAGTACTTGGGTGTATTTGTTTTTCAGATGTAATAATTATAGGCTTGTGAATCTTTAATCTCAAACTTCCATATTGTTATGTCCATGTTCTGTAATAGAGACACAGCTGTTCCTAAAGAGGGAGAGAAAACTGGAAAACGACTTCAAAGTCCTCAAAGTTCGACTTGAGAAAACCGAAATTGAACTGGAGAAGATGAAGACTGAGAGAGACTGGAAACTAGAAGGTAATGGTCCATGTTACTCTACTCCTATCGTTCTATTGTTTCAGTAAAATGACATCTGTAAGATACATAGTTTTTTCCCCAAAGTTTGATCTTCACTCATTGCTGCAACTTACTTAAAAGTTTTTTGTGAGTGGCTACATTGATAACTAGAAAGATGTGGTTGCCTTGACTTAATAATTATAATTAATTCCGTTTTCCCATTTTAATTTTCCGCATTCAAAAATAATTAATTCACTAATAAATTATTGGCCATAATACAGCCATTAATATATGGAGATCGCTGTGTCAGTCCTTGTCCCTTTTATGCCCATATATTGAGATCCCTGACATCAATATTATATGGACACACTGATTCAGTCTCATGTTGTCTATGACGTCAGACATCTATGAGGTCAGTCATCTCCATATTTGGGAAAAGTACATTTTCCCATTCAAGTCAATGGAGAAAATGTATTCATGAATACACGTATATACATTAAATTAAACTATATAATGTATATAGGAATCTTAGGAAAATGCACCCCTGCGTGTCCCGATGAAGCTGGTCGATTTGACATATGGCCCATGAGCGTGTCACCAAAACTGTCGGAGTAGAAGTGTGGCGTTTAATATCTAGAAAGATGGATGGAAAAATGAATGAATGGAAGGAATAAAATCGGACAGTACCTGGTTGGCCTGTGAGGGCAAACACTATATCCCAAATTAAATAGAGTGCTCTAGATAGATTAAAACATAACTCTGAGCTTCACGATGTGTTTCTATTCCTCAAAAATAATAAAATAGTGGTCCAGAGTAGACACACCCAATAATAAAGATAAGCATTCCAACATGTTTCTAATTTAGAAAAAAAGAACATGAAATGTACATCATTTTTGTGTTTGTACCTAATCTGGTTAAAAGGTTATAGACAAAACCTTTGTCGGGTGGTGGCCGTATTGGATTTGACCGATACGGCGAGGGAAGCTGGCTTGGGCACCCTCACTGAACCACTAAAGCCCTATATTTGAGCTGGGTCCCAAATAATTATTTATCCATCCATCGTAACCAGTGATGTAAAATGTTATCTGGAAATAGTTGTAAAACACTTAAGAAGCTCCTACACCAGAAATGGTGCCGAACAATAGTAATGAGAAGAAAACCTCGGCCCCTTCCATGCAACTCTACTACCATGGGATGCTGTGGTGGAATTCAGATCAATCAATAATCATGAGGAAAATGAGGAGACAAGACAATTATGTTAGGTGGTGGTGTGGTCAGGTTTATGTAACATGATATCATGGACAGAAATACAGTTAACACTCTGGGCAGTGGTAAAAGAGTTCTGCCAAGAAGAATGGTCAGACTCTAGAGTTATACTGTGTGGCTTCAAGGCCTCTGGAACGAGCTGTAACATAACAAGATAGGCTTTACCAAAACAATAGTTACTGAGGCCTACTGAAGACTTCTCGACTCCTAACTATCAAGTATTAGTATCATCATACAGACCTAGATATTAATATAATCAATGAATACATGATCTACTCTATAACGTCATACATAATCAATCATGATAAACTCTAATCTACTGCAGATGTCATTGCGGTAAATAACCCCAGAGACAACTGGAATAATGTTTTCAGAGAAATGACAAATAGTACCGGTAGGTCAGCATTTGGAAAATAAAAAGCCATGGTTGTAGTTACCCAGTTCTCCTGAGAATTAAACTGCTTGGAAGTGACGGAACGGACCAATTCCAAGAATTTTCACCCACCTCAAAACAGGGTCCATGTTCAAAAAGACCAAAATTCCCATTTCATTATTAAACTTACCTGACGCCTGCTACTGCTTTGATAACTGTAATTAATTCATGTATAAATAAATAACCATTTAAATAACTAATACTAATTATTACTACTTCACTCGTCCACAGGACCACCTGAACGAAAGAGAAAGAAAATCTCCGGTCCAGCAGGTAAAGACCTGTTGTCTTCACCATTCCTTCACAGTAACTTTCGATAACACCTTTACCTCTCTTTCAACAATCAAAGACAGTTAACTTATTAATATTAGTAATATGTTATGTTACTCCTTAAGAAAATAATAATATTATATTACTTATTACTTGGAATCAAGAGTCAAACATATTATTATATTATATATATATATTATTACTTTTGGTCAAATACATTTTGGATACATTTTGGTCAACAAAAGATTTTGTGTACAATTATAGAGCTGGCTTGTGACGTCATAGACTGGTTGACTGTTAATACGGTGTCTATGTTTGGTATTTTAAGTAGAGTA
This sequence comes from Nannobrachium achirus, assembly GCF_963921795.1. NCBI lineage: Eukaryota > Metazoa > Chordata > Actinopteri > Myctophiformes > Myctophidae > Nannobrachium > Nannobrachium achirus. Next base: position 58,058,980 of record NC_137819.1, read on the forward strand.
TGTATGTATACTGGTGGAATGTATGTACTGTATGTATGTATATTTGTGGGGTGGGTGGAAGGGTTGTTGGGTTGTATGTACGGAATGTGAAAACATGTTACTATTTTAAAGAATATTTATATTTGTGAGTCTGGCAAAGAGGATTTTATTACTGTGCCGGAAACATTTTCAATAAATCTCAATAAATTTCAATAAGAGTCAACAGTCAGCCAAAATGTAAGATATAGCAGCAATCTCTCTTGACCTTTTAAACAAAATCCTTTCAAAAGACTGCAGGCAAAACTCAAGTAATATGTAACACTACTCGTTACTGGGCAAAGTGATAATATTTGCATTGTTTTCATGTCGCGTCCTCTGTGGCACGCACACACGCACGCACGCACGCACACACGCACGCACGCACACACACACACACACACACACACACACACACACACACACACACACACACACACACTAACTATTATATAGAAATTATATAGAAATTATATAGAAATTATATAGAGAGAGTGAGAGAGAGAGAGAGAGAGAGAGAGAGAGAGAGAGAGAGAGAGAGAGAGAGAGAGAGGGATATATATATATATATATATACAGAGAGAGAGAGAGAGAGAGAGAGAGAGAGAGAGTGAGAGAGAGATACAGTAGGAATCTGCAAGGTCCCATGTAGAAATGTTTTACCATAATTCCCTGACTCTCCCTAACTTCCACAGGCTCTAATATCATCACTGAGAAGCAGCTGCGGGAGGTGGCTAATAATACTGGAAAAGCATGGAAGAAGATTGGCACAATGCTGGGCATCGAGGATTTTAAGATGCAGCAGATCGAGGAGGACTATCCAAACGACCATTTGGAACGAGTTTTTCAAATGCTGCTCTCCTGGAGAAAATGCCAGGGGAAAAATGCCACCACTGCCTACTTACACACCAAGCTTACAGAGTTAGACCCAGACCTGGTACCTAATAATATCGACTTCCTACTGAAGGAGGACTGAGGCACTCACTGCCGGCTACCAGCTCGTCATGGAATTAAATCATGGCTTTTGGACATTGATTCTATAGCACAAAAACTTGCATTCCAGAGATACTTCATTCCCCATTTAAGGTGGAAACATCTCTTTATACCGGTGTCTCAGGTTCAGGTTCAGGTTCAGGTTTATTAGTCACATGCATATCCATACAGGTACAGACATACAATGAAATGCTTGTGCCGGGAGCACTCTCAGCCTTATTACACACAAAAACATCAACCCACAACACCAAGACAACAACAAGTCACCCAAGACAGCCCAAAAACGACAAAAACCATACAGTGTAACAGTGTACAGTTTAAAAACTGCGTACAGTGCACATGACTACCTATGTCTCGCTTTCATCTCTTCGTTAAGCAACCTGATTGCTTGAGCATAAAAACTATTACTGAGACGGGTGGTGTGCGATGAGATGCTCTGGTAACGTTTTTTGGATGGGAGGAGATAGAACAGGGAATGGGCGGGATGACTGCTGTCCTTTAAGATGTTCTCTGTCTTTTTCTTACAGCGTGTGTTATAGATTGTGTGTAGCTGTGGTAATTCTGTGCCAATGATTTTGGCAGCTCTCTTCACAATTCTCTGTAACTGTTTACTGTCTTGAACAGTCATGTTACCAAACCACACTGTGATGCATCCTGTCAAAACACTTTCTATGGTACAGCGATAGAAATTTACAAGAGCCTTGGTGCTCAGGCCAAATCTCCTGAGGCGCCTCAGAAAGTACAATCGCTGCTGCGCTTTCTTAAGGATACCTTTGCTGTTTAGAGACCATGTGAGTGAGTTTGTTATGTGAACACCCAGGAATTTGAAACTGTCCACTATGTCTACAGGTGAACCATTTATGGTTAAGGGACTGTGATTGACTTTAGACTTCCTAAAGTCAACGATGATCTCTTTTGTTTTACTAACATTTAGAGAGAGATTGTTATTCTGGCACCATAGGGTTAGCTCTTCAATTTCCCTCCTATAGGCCCTCTCATCATCGTTGGATATTAGTCCTATAACCGTGGTGTCATCTGCAAACTTGAGAATAGAATTATTGCCACACCTGGCGACACAATCATAGGTGAACAGACTATACAACAAGGGACTGAGGCAGCAGCCCTGGGGCACTCCAGTCCTGGTCAATATCTTAGATGAATGCTTGTTCCCTATTCGTACAGATTGTGGCCTGCCTGTCAAAAAGTCAAACAGCCAGTTGCAGATACTACTGCCAAGACCAAGACCCCTGAGTTTCAACACAAGCTTAGATGGTACAATCGTGTTAAAGGCAGAGCTATAATCTATGAAGAGTAGTCTGACATAAGAGTTCTTTTTCTCCAGATGTTTCAAGGCAATGTGTAGTGCGAGAGAAATAGCATCATCGACTGATCTATTAGCACAGTATGCAAACTGTAGTGGATCAGTATTGGCAGGGATAATGTGCGTTATATGTGATATAACCATTTTTTCCAGACACTTCATAAGAAGTCTTATGGGACTTGCGAGCAAATGGGATGTTTTTTTAAACATCCCAAAAGTAATTCTCATATCTCCAAGCTCACATGGATTAAAATTCATAATGCGTTTTTGAAAGATGGGGTCTTTGGGAGACGCCATGTAATTTCATGTTTTCGAACTGAAAACCTTATTTGCGAGCGTAGGTCGCTGTTTACTGTCAGTCAGTACCGTCACAGCTTGTCCGTCTCTGGACGTCCGGACGGGTAACGCCTGACACTGTGGTTCCCCTGACACATCACTTTGATATCACATTGATGTCAGATACTCAGAGCAGGGATCTCCATATGAGCATAAAAGGGATTAACGCACCTGCACCCGAATCCAGTGGATGTGCGAATACTTCCCTTACAAAGACAATGACATAAAATATATAAAAATCCCGCTGTACTGGCCAGCCAGCATTAAACACTGACTGATGAAGTTGGCAGCATTGGTCGGCCAATGCTATAACAGACTATTGGCCTATAACAGACTATTCAATCGCACCTGTTTTTATGTGGACACACCCACCAGTTCATTGGTATGCGTGGTTGTTGTTCTGTTCGTTGAGACAATGATGAGCATGTACTTTAACTCCAAGCTTATTTATTCAAGATCAAACAGGGTACAATGTTTCCATGCAGATGCATGGTCCCTAGGCCTACATAAACTGACTTCCTGTCTTTGTTCTTGCCAACATATAGATTGAGCAGTCCTACCTCACTGGTGACACCTTGTGGCTACAGACCATAGATGTCTGTGGCTACAGACAGTAGTTAATCATCACATCCCCCTTTCTGTGAAGTAGCAAATAATGCAAATAATACTAAGCACAGTTCTACGCACATCACTAGGACTATGAATACTATTAATACGCTTAGCATGAGTTAGTCAGCATAAATGAAGTAGTCAGCAATTTTAAGAAATGTAAGTAATCTGACTTTCCTACCCTGCACTAAATCTAGACAATCTAGACATCACATAACCTTTAATTTCACAATGTTGTTGTTTTTTTTTTGTTTGTTTTTTTTACAATTTCTTTCTTTTTTTTTTTTTTTTCAATGCATTTTTTTTTTATCACAAGATCAGTCTGTCAGGCTTTTTGCTTTCTCTTGTGGATCTCCTGAGTACAGGGGGTAGAGGAGAAGCAGTGTGTTGTACAGGTGGTGTTGTTTGTGAATCTGTGGCAGGTGGAGGGATGGACTCAGACTCAGTCTGGGCCTCACCTGAGCTCTTCAGTCTCTGGTGTTTTGAGGTGCATGCAGGTGCATGGTCCCTAGGCCTACATAAACTGACTTCCTGTCTTTGTTCTTGCCAACATATAGATTGAGCAGTCTTACCTCACTGGTGACACCTTGTGGCTACAGACCATAGATGTCTGTGGCTACAGACAGTAGTTAATCATCACAGTTGTCATGGTACAAAACTGCCTCTTTAATACTTTATTTTCATTTTCCATTTTGTAGCAAACATTCACAAATTATAGCCTACTGTATCCGACATGTTATTGTTATCCTTTTAACAATCTTGTACATCATACATCTTTGCTAACTGAAAACTGTTAATAAAGTATACAATCAATATTCAAGTAGCCTAGCCTACTATAGCCAACGCAATTTTTTACAACTGATTACAACTGATTCCCACCGTATCACTATGTAACTTGGAGGGCACGATTGTCGATACATGAGGCCTAGGCTGCTCTGCACTAGCGCTCGCTCGCCTGCATGCAACTCGCTAAGGTGTGCACAACTACTAGCCTGGCATTAGGCAGACTGACAATGTGGATTCACTCACCCGTTCCTCCACAGTATCAGTCTGGACTTACATTAGTCATTTATTTCATATTCATTTTCACTTTGTAAGTGCAGCTTTGTGAGACTCAAACATTTCACCAAAACGCACTGAGTTCACAGATGATATAGGTTTGTACGCAGGCAAAAATAAAATATTGTCCACAAGGTAATCTTTATCATCTCGTTGGCTTTTTTACTGCTCCAAAGCTGTGGCAATTCCCCTTGCCACTGATTACATTTAAGACCCTTAAACATGTTGCCTGTGGTTCCCCATAAGTTTTAACAGACATTATGAGTTTGACATTATTTGAGTTGACATGTTTGAATTGCACTGTATTGTTTCAAAGAATGATTTGTTTGTATTGATAATTTGTTGCATTGATTGCATGACTCCAGTGTAGGGAGTAGGCTCAGGCACACCTGTGCTCAATCGCAATTTGAATGCAGACCTGTGGATTTGTGTAAAGTGGGAAACTGGGTTAATTATAATTATAGTCTGGGTTTGAGTTAGTTTGTAAGTAGTTGTTTAAGTATGTGTGACACTTTAAATGTGTCTGAATTATATTGTCCTTGGACATGGAAAGAGACTGGTTTATCATAATTGTGGAATCAATTCAGAGTTGGTACAGTCCAGTGGGAGGGGCTTAGCTTATAAGAAGGGAGACCTGCCACTGCTCAGGCAGTCATTGAAGGACTGGGGATGAGTAAAGACCTAACTAACTGCTGGCCAGTGAGCTGTATATACTTTGGTTTATGACATGCCTTTTTGATCATTTTGCCTGGACACTAAAGGTGAATAAAATCACTTGTTTTTTTGGAACCAAGAACTCTCTGACTCTGACTTCCTATTTTTTGAACATTTAACTATGTTTGAGGTTTGAATCAAGTGCCTCTTCGGCCAAACATTACCCGCACTTAGCCCAAAGTGTGACAAAAGCATAGACTGTAAAAAGTGCAAGTGCAAACAAACAACAAACAGGTTCTTCATGACATGGCATTGTTCTACTTAATTGCTCTGGTAGAAACCTATATTTGTTCAGTCTATGGGAAGTCCATTTGTCCACCCAAGTGCATACCATCTCCCCATCACCAGGCCTACTTATGCCCTTGCAGCATAATCAGCAATCAGCCAGGCCTGGGGAGAGATGTGCCCTTGGTGTCCAAAATCATAACATTAATCAATGAACTAATAAACTAATACAACTAATAGTGCCAAATATACAGTAACTGCGACCTGACGGTCGCGGTGTGTAGTGGTGGTGGCGGCCTGGTGGGTCTGTAATTTTCAATTAGGCCCACTCATAAATTACTTGTAGACTATGAGAACCAAAACCCGCTAAAGAAAATATGTTCACTTCATCACAATGGAATACAGTACATCCTCTAATACAGGGAATAATGCCAGAGTGTGTACAAGTCCCAGTTGAAGCCTCTGTCTCACCTGTGGAACCAATCCTCTGTTGAGGGTGCAGCAGGCTGTAAAGCAACGGAGTGGTATTTTATTAACTTAGCAAAATGGCCGCTGTGTGAATATGGTCTATTGCTACACAAAGAGCAAAATACAACTAACATTATGCGGTCTCAGCTGTTAACATTCTCTTTTGTCAGAATGTTTATTTAGATTTTCTATCAAATGTCTTGTAAATAATACATATATCGTCACTGCCTGCATGGCCAAAACCTCTTAACTCCATTTTTGAGGTTTTTGACCCTTTACAGCTGAGTGTGGGTTAAAATAATATTATTTTACAGAAAGTAGTATAAAGTGCTCCACACTTTCTGCCAAACCATCTAATTCTCCCCGATCGGCCCTCTCTTTTTTTCATAAATATGTGCTATTGAACACCCTTTACGTCTGTGTGTTGGTTGAAATAATATTGAACCAATGAAAAGTGGTAAAAGGCCCTTCAGTCAAAACCTCCTAACTCCACTTGAGCTCATTTTCCAGAAAATGAACATTTTGGAGTCGAGGTTTCGGCCCGACAGCAGAGATATATTTAGGCCTATTGTTATTTTACAGGTCTATGGATTGTATGTTAGGAGGAATGCCAGTAACTTGCAGCCAGTGTCGATTAAAACGATGACAAAAACTGTTTGTCGACCTTTTTTCACTGACGAAAACTAAATAAAAACTAAGCTATGATGACTAACTATTTAGTCACTAACCATGACAATTTCATAAAAAAAAATTAGACTAAAATGTCAGGGAGGGACCAGTGGAGAGGATATCCAGTAGAACAAAAAAAAAAATAACAAAAACAAGTCATTTCATGCTTGGTTGTTTGTAGGACAGGTGTCACAACAATCTCCATGCTCTCCAATGTGACACGTGGTGAGCTTGTAGATCAGCTATTTTCGCCACACAGCTGGGTATAAATCAGGCATTTCAACTCCTGATCAAAATGTAAAATACATTATAGTCGACTAAATCAATTGTAGATTTAGCAGACTAAAATCTTATGGCATTTAGTCAACTATAACTAAAACACTAAAATATGACTAAAACTAATTATACATTATTATTCAAAAGACTATGACTAAAACATAAAAATGCTGTCAAAATCAACACTGCTTGCAGCCAAAGTCAGTCAACGCAGAGACAGAGAAACAAAAACAAACTGATACGACTACATCTCGGCCTTAAGCCCATGATGATCCAACTAATTCCAACACACTTTGCTAGTTTGGGATGCCTCAGGGTAGAAGACAGGGTTAAGCAAATATCACTGGTATTGGCATTTAAGATATACAAAGAGACAGTGGCCTCAATCCCCTCATACCTGTCGAACTGCTGCTCCGAAGTGAGTGACACCCACAGCCACAACACCAGAGGGAGCGACCACGATCCGCTCCCACCCAAAGTTAGAACAAACGTGGGAAAGATCTCATCCTGCTGATCTGACACCAAAATGTGGAATGCTCTGACACCATCCATTACATTGGCCTGAAAAAACATCTATCAGGAGACCAAAAGGAGAGGTAAATGTCATTATCTCCCCATTTGTTTTGTAGTGTTTTGATTTTTGTATGCTATGTTGATGAACTGAATTATACATAGGACCACGATGGAAACAAGTCCCAAGGACTTTTCTGTTATCCTTTTTAGCTTTAGTGTCTTACTGTACCACATGCTGTTTACATTTCAGACTAATAAAGTATTCAATCAGTCAACCAAGAGAGAGAGATAGAGAAAGAGATAGATACAGATAGGAGTCTCTCTCCCCATTTCTCCCCATTTCTCTCTCTCTCTCTAGGATAGGGCGCAATGCCCCAACTGAACAGAAGGTGTGCTCTGTAGCACTGCAGTACACAGCCCCACTGCAGTGTTTCAACGTGAGTGTGTGTGTGTGTGTGTGTGTGTGTGTGTGTGTGTGTGTGTGTGTGTGTGTGTGTGTGTGTGTGTGTGTGTGTGTGTGTGTGTGTGTGTGTGTGTGTGTGTGTGTGTGTGTGTGTGTGTGTGTGTGTGTGTGTGTGTGTGTGTGTGTGTGTGTGTGTGTGTGTGTGTTCTCTCAGCTGCTGGGACAGCCAGTGCTGCCTGCTGCTGCTGCCACTCTGAAGAAGGCAGAGAGAGGGAGAGGGAGAGAGAGAGAGAGAGCGGAGGAGGGAGAGAATAGAGAGAAGGGGGGGGATGCATGAGTGGGCTCCCCCTCAGTCAGGCCCAAATTAAGCCATGTGGGCTGGGGCTGGGCTGGGCCCCCCTTTGCTATAAATACGCTGGCTGTCTGGAGGTTCGGGTTTGGTGGCTGGGGCGTCCGACCGGCAACCGCAGCAGCAGCAGCAGCCTTCATCAAAAGAGCCTCCTCTTCTGCCCGTCCATCCTCATCATTGTCATCATCATCACCTTCCTCCTTCTGGTTGTCACCGTTCCGGAGAGCCAAGATGCCACGCGTGGACTCAGACCTCAAGTTGGACTTTAAAGATGTCCTCTTCAGACCCAAAAGGAGCAGCCTCAAGAGCCGCTCAGAGGTAGGCGCACTTAACTGTAATCTGTCATCTCATCTGTCATGGATTACATCACCCTATTGACAAACATGTAAACACAGCGTAGTGTTACAGGAATGCTGGACTAGAATACTTTTGGCACACGTAAAACTATACATATTTTGATGTTTACAGGTACATTTTGTCTCTGCCGTAGGGTGACGCAGCTGACTGTGTGTGTATATATATATGGATGTGGGGGTACAGAAGGATTCTGCGGGTCAGGGGGCACTCTTGCGTAACCTGGTGCGATGCACCCATATAACCAGAGTTGTAGGATTAAGTGACAGTGACAGTCACTTAACCACAAGTCACAGTCACATGTACTGAAACTCCTTCTCTCAAGGACAGCCCTATGGAGCGAACATGGCCAATGTAATTTCCCATTTTGAACCTGTGTCCACAGGGACACAGGTTTGCTTAGGTTTACTTGCTTTGCTTATACATTTGTACACGCTCTGTGTGTACATGTACCGTAGGTGAATGGGCACAATGAGCGTGGTGCAAAATGTGGCTTGACCTTGTTAAAGGTTACAATAAACAAGGTTAGCATTGTTGTGGCTTGAAACCCTGTTTCAGACTCAGGCCCAAGACAAGACATGACGACAAGAAATGACTGTAAAATCCTGAGCCTGACTCGAAAGGGTCCATTTGTACATTCTCTGAGTTAAATTAACCAGATTAGCCACTGTTCTGCGAAAATAGCAGATCTAAGCTCACAACTCGTCGAAAGGCAAGCTTGTAGATGGTCAGCTTTCGGCTAAGATATTTGGTGTAGAGGGACAAAATCAGGGGGCCTATAGACCTCTGGGGGAGCCCAGTCAAACAAGTAATAGGGTATCCCTATTTTGGGCATGTCATTACACAGGCTAAATCCTTCCAAGATTTTCACAAATATACTGTAGAAAACAGAAGATCTCTAATCTCATCATGACGTGAGCTTGTAGATTGACTATTTTCTCCACACATCATCTTCTAAGTATAAAGTCAGGATGTTGTTACTGTGAAGTGTGAGAGTCTGATTCCCTGTGGAACAACAGGAGGAATGGACCGGCATCAAAAACATTTGCCTTTTGTTTCATTTTTGTTGGCTGTCTGTATGATTGGGGCATGATCGAATGTTAATTTATTTAGTTCAGGGGTCTTCAACGTTTTCAGGCCAAGGACCCCTTAGTTGAGAGAGAGATGAAGCAGGAACCCCCACAACCTTTTCATAGATTCCATATACAGTAGTTTCATCGTTTGACAGCACAATCATCAGTGTATTTTGGATTCATTACCTAATAAACTTGACCTTTTACTCGGTACTTAGTCTACTCTTTTTCCCCTCTACCTCTTTGCCGAAAATAGCCGATCTACAAGCTCACAACGCCTCGCAGCGCGAGGCGTTGTGAGCTTGTAGATCTGCTATTTTTGGCCACAGTTCTCAGAATATGGACACTAGGGTTCAAGTTGTTAATATAAAAAGGATTGGAAGATTTGGAGGACCCCCTGTAGTAACTCTGAGGACCCCCTAGGGGTCCCGGACCCCCTGTTAAAGACCCCTGATTTAGTTTATAAACAACAGCTAGGTAAAGTAAGTCATTATGGTGCTCTTATTCTGTCCTCCGCATGGAATTGCCATCCTTACTTTGGTGTCCTCAATCCTTCTCCTGACCCACTTTCTTACCTTACCTCAGTGTTAACACTGCAGGAGCCCACAGCAGAGGACAATGATACTGGTAATGAGGATACTGGTGGTGATACTGATACTGGCAAGGTGGCCCTGTGTGGTGAGGGACTGATGTGATCAGGGGGGTGGAGACTATAGGGCTGATGCAGGGACGTGCAGAGAATGTTAGAGAGGCAGGGGCTGATATTTCTAAAAGGGCAAAAAGACTTATTACCTGGGCACTTCAAAAATGACTACCCAGATAAAAAAGATGGAGCACTCAACTGGTCTGCACGTTCATTTATTAGAGTGACAGGGTGACTGGCGTTTCGACGTTTAGTCTTCCTCAGAGTCTGACTCTGAGGAAGACTAAACCTCAGATAATAAGGTAATAAGTCTTTTTGATATAGTTTGTCCTTGTTGAGCACCGACGAGTCCTTCTACCTGACTGCTGGCTGAATCGCGCAGACATCTCCTACTTATTTCTAAAAGGGCCTTTTGGTGAAAATATTGAAAATAGCAGACCTCCAAGCTCGCAACGTGAGCTTGGAGGTTGGCTATTTTCAGTACTTGATACCATACTAAACTAAGCATTAAAAAGGCAATACTGGAGATGTGGCATGCCGCGTATGGCATGGACTTCTACACAGTGAGGGCAATTCTTTCAACATAAGATGCTGCATTCAAGTCAAGTCAAGTAGATTTATAGCACATTTAAAAACAACAGCAGTTTACCCAAAGTGCTTTCCAAAGACAAACAAAGATAGACCTTAGTCTATTACAGAGCAGTGATATAGGCATATAACACAGTAACAAACAAAAAACAAAGCATTCAAGTTCAGGAGAGTTTGGACACGGCAATTCTCTTGAATGCTGCCCTCAGATACGGCATTCGTGTTCTGGAGAGTGCACTTTTTAGAGACAGTTAAAAGGGCAGGGGTTCAAGGCCCCCTTCATGTCCATGTGTGCACGTGCCTGGGCTGATGTGTCCAAGGTATAGAGCGAGGGCAATATGAGACACAAACAGGAGCTGTCTCAGAATAAGCCCGTTTAAAAATAGGCCTATGTCTGTCCACAATCACCGAGGGCACATTCCATGCACTGCCGGTTTCTGATAAACCCATACACAAACTCACTCAGTCAACAGAACACACAACAACACAGATGACAAATTAACACATACCGGTAGGCCTACACACTTATTATTATTGCACACACAGTGTGCCATCTAATCAACTTTATACTACTCCTAAGGCTACTACAGGGAAAGCAGTGTAATATGGAACCATCTTTCCATTCATTCATGGGTCTAGTCTGACAAACCACATTTTATCCTGTTTAAATGTGACGTTTAATCATGCAAATTATTCTTGCAAATCCTAGACTTTGGGTCGAATCACAAGATTTGACGCAAAAAGCTGACAGCTAAGCCCATCAGCCACTGCATGGCATCCTAAACTAATTATTCAAAGTCACTAAATGACTTCCGGAGTCTGTTTTCTTTAACACAGGGAGCTGAATTAGCTCGTTGTGAATTCCAATGACACCCTCTGCTGGCTTTGTTAAGAAATTATTATCCCCTTTTCACAGGAAGATTCAGTCCAGCTATTACACACTGAAAATAGCCAATCTAAAAGCTAAGCTATGGCGTGTGTGTGTGCGTGCGTGCGTGCGTGCGTGCGTGCGTGCGTGCGAATGCTTAAGGCCAGTTCATACCAATGAAACTAGTAGCAACCTTGCAACTATTTGCAACAATTATCCCCAATGACAGGCAATTGCAGGGAGTTGCATTGGTGTAGACTCAGACTGGCCTTAATACTGTTTTGTTGCAAGGAGTTGATATATTTATTCCACATCATACAACACTTTGCATCAAGACAGTCACTTTGAGAAACATTAAAGACCCCTGATTTACTGTAAACTGATGAGTCAGCATACTGCACAGAGCGGAAGCCTTATTGATCGTCTGCACCAAGATATGAAATCACAGGCCTGCATCTCTCCTCCCTCCATCTGTCCTTCTTTCCCTTCCTCCTTTGCTCTTACTCGTCTCTCTGCCCAAGGATATTTGCCATATTATTGAGTTATGGCCTCTTTCAGAGGCGTCAATTGGGTATGGCAAGCTATGGCAGCTGCCATACCTTGGCTACAGGGGGGAAATAATAAAATGTACTTTTCATCGTGCCTGTTGCGAAGGTATGGCAACATGACTGGCGTCTTAGTCATGTTGCCATACCTTAGCTTTTGCTGAACTGACGCCACTGGCCTCTTTTTTTCCATTGTGTGCTACGACACATACTTCACTGAGTGTTATTACCCAGAATCCAACGCCCAAATTGCAGATATGAATCTACTATAATTCTGTCTTTTTAGTTTAATTTCGGAAACAGACAGACTGATAAAGCTATTTAAAACAAAAGCAAACTATAAAACAGGGCTTAAAGGAGTAGTTCACCCCCATAATGGCTGCAATGAGGCTGAACTGCACCTACTGTACATAAATATATATACTGTGACATTTTTTTAGCTACTATGGGAAAATAATGCCATTGGTGTATACAATATACCAAACTTTATGCACACGTACAGCTGAGGATGCTTTTTTCATTCTCTTGGCTCTTTTGCCTTTTGCACTCTCTTTCTTTCCTATGTCATTATTACATTATTACGTTGTTTTTTTGTTGTTCTGCTGTTATTTTAGATATACCACTGCATTGTCTGAAAGAAAGCCGAACAAAAACAAGTTTTACTCTTATGTAGGCTACCTGTACAAAAGACGTAACAATAAAGTGCAACCTTGAACCTTGAATAATTTGATTACAATAAATGTACCCCCATTTCTTCCGGATGGAGACCCAAATGCATTTGCATGCAATGCATGTCCGGGCTGTGTAGTCTGTTCTCAATCTCACCAAGCAGGCTGAGTGATTCGCCTCGCTGGGGGGCAAGTTATCTTCCAAATGTTCATTTCTTTTCCAATATTCTTTGAAAATAGTGAGCTTTTAGATCTCTTTTTAAGTCGATGTATATAGACCAGATCAGTGTTTGAATGTAAATAAACTGGCATTTACAGGTAGAATGTCTATGATATTTACACAGTATAAATTAAAGAGTCCAGAACTACTATGTATCGTTTGTCAATGTGGCTATTTAGAACAAAATAATATATAATAGTCAATAAACAATATCATGTCCACATGTCCTGTTCTTCCAGAAAGTATGTTAATGAATAATGTTTCAATGCAAGGCAGCATTGTTTGTGGTGATGTCATGATAATTCAGTCTATAGGGTTATTAAATAGTGGTTAAATAGATTTTAATGCTATATTAACTAAGGGACCCCCTGGACCTGGTCCTTGACAGGGTTTCAACTTCCAAGGGTCCCCACTTTGAGAATAGCATCATACAGGCTTGCCATAACACCCATGACCCATCCAAATTATGTCAATTATAGGCCTGGTTGTATATAAAATATGTTGTTTCTTCTTGATAGAAAATAAATCCCATCGACACCCTTTTGTCTTCTCTATATGTAAACAATATTATTATTTAGCCTACAATATTTGCTACTATAATTCCCCATAAAATATAGGCTACCATACAGGGCAACTGGCCACATGTTCTAACATGTTTGGTATCAAATCTGTATCTCATAACACCCAAGTAACCAACTCTACCCCATTCAGTGTTACAATACAACACACTCATCTGCTCTTGATGGACTCATAAGCTCCTTTCTGTAGTGGTTATTAGTGAACATGTTGTGTCTGTGTCTCACAGGTGGACCTGCAGAGGACATTCACATTCCGTAACTCCAAACAGACCTACACTGGCATCCCCATCATCGCTGCCAACATGGACACCACAGGAACCTTTGAGATGGCACAGGTCCTCAGCAAAGTAAGACCAACACAATGTACCCCAGGGGTCTTCAACGCTTTCAGGCCAAGGACCCCTTAGTTGAGAGAGAGCTGAAGCAGGGACCCCCACAACCTTTTCATAGATAGTTTTGCTTATCGTTTGACAGCACAATCATCAGTGTATTTTGGATTCATGTCAATTTGTGTTTTCAGATATTTAACCACTCGAACCGTCAATACTTAACAAACTTGACATTTCACTCTGTACTTGGTCTGCTCTTTTTCCCCTCTACACTAAACTTGTTGCCGAAAATAGCCGATCTACAAGCTCACAACGCCTCGCAGCGCGAGGCGTTGTGAGCTTGTAGATCTGCTATTTTTGGCTAACGTTTTCAGAATATGGACACTAGGGTGGTTAATATAAAAAGGTTTCTATTACACAATGATTTGGAGGACCCCCTGTAGTAACGCTGAGAACCCCCTAGGGGTCCCGAACCCCCTGTTGAAGACCTCTGGTGTAAAGTAACATTTACTTAAGTACTGTACTCAAGTACAATTTTGAGGTATTTGTACTTTACTTGAGTATTTCCAATTTCCAATAGTTGTATTTATTACTCCACTACATGTATCTCACATCCGAATATTGTACTTTTACTCCCCTACATGTATTTGACAATTTTAGTTACTAGTTATTTTGTAGATTATCATTATAAAAGATACATTAAACACTTCAACCATATATACATTGCGGCTATTTGAAAATGACCGATCTACAAGCTCACAATGCTTCGCGATGCGGCACATTATGATCTTGTAGATCTGCTATTTTCAAAAGATTTTGTACATTTGAAAACTTGTGAAATGGGACATTCTGCATAATGAGTACTTTCTACTTTTGGTACTTTAAGTACATTTGGATACCAATACTTTTTTGGACTTTTTCTCATGTATTGATACTTTTAATTCATTAAAACATTAGTACTTTTTTTCCACCACCATTCAATTCTGAACACTGTATGCCGAATAACAATAGTACATTTCTGAGAATGGTCAGTAATACCTTGAGTATTTGTTTCAGTGACATCAATAAATGTAAATGTATGTCTAATTCTTATGTCCTCCCACCCTCTTCTCTCCAGCACACTCTGTTCACAGCCATACACAAGCACTACTCTTTGGATGAGTGGAAAACCTTTGCTGCTGATCATCCAGAATGCCTAGACGTAAGAAGTGCAACATTTGACTTATCATTTTGGTAGGAAAATCTTGTTCATGAATGAGTAAATAACATAAAGTCCAGAAAGGGTAAAGTAAAAATCGTGGAATTTCAGTACAGTCTTGATCTCTTCGTTTGCTGCTTGTGTTCATAAAGATGAATGTAATGATACTTAACCATACGAATTCATTCCTATGTCATTCGTGTCTTGCAGCACATAGCAGTCAGCTCTGGCAGCGGTGTAGCAGACCTGGAGAGGTTATGTGCCATCTTGGAATCCATCCCTGCCCTCAAGTATATCTGTCTAGACGTGGCCAACGGATACTCAGAGTACTTTGTGGAGTTTGTCAAGACCGTTAGAGAAAAGTTCCCAAAGCATACCATCATGGTGAGAGAGACAATACATTTAACACACACACTGCATTCATGGATGGATGGATGGATGGATGGATGGGTGCATGGATGAAAAGACGGACGGACGGACAGCCAGGTGGATGTCTGTCTGATTTATGGATGGATCTCTGAACTCCACTCTCTGCTAGACCTGTCACAATCGTCATCGTGTTTAAACATTTTCATGTATTTAAAAAGAACTAGCCAATCTACAAACTCACAACTGAACACATTGCATTGTGACATGTTGTGAACTTGTAGATGGGCTATTTTTGCTATTCTTAAAACATTTCTAAACCATGATATTATTAAATGTGTCAGTCATTTCTTTGTATAGCTATTTCAGTTATTTCTCATATCTACCCTGTGCCAGTTTTGTTTACGAAACCAACCAGAAGTAAAAAAGAATATGTAGGCCTACGTGTGTAGCCTACAATGCCAAAAAAGAAGGAAAAAAAAACCCACAATGAAATCGTTAATCGCAATTATTTGTATGATACTTAATCATCCAGTGAAATGTTATGATGGTGACAGTCTTCTATCTCTGCCTGACAGGCTGGCAACGTGGTGACTGGGGAGATGGTAGAGGAGCTCATTCTCTCCGGCGCTGACATCATCAAAGTGGGCATCGGACCAGGTGGGTTGGTCTAAATGAGTCATCCTCAGGGGTGTCGCACCAGATCCTGGGCCCTGCATGGGTACAAGGATTCACTGTGTTATTTTGTGCTTTTATTGAAAAATAGCAGATATACAAGCTCACTGCGAGCTTGTAGATCTGCTATTTTTGGAAAATTGTGAAAATTTGTGCAAGTCTTTGAAGGTTTTTCAAAAAAACATGTTTCTGTCAATGGTGCTCAAACTTTTTCATGTGAAGGACCCTCAAAATGATATGTATTTGGCCACCAAATATTGAATTCCCCCCCCCCCCCCAGAAGCTAAATTTGAGTTACAAATCTTCGCTTAAAAAATACATAATATTCAAAGATTTGCACACATTTGCACACATTTTCAAAAATAGCAGATCTACAAGCTTGCAGCGCGGCACTCGGTGCCGCGCTGTGAGCTTGTATATCTGCTATTTTTCAATAGCTAAAGTATAAAATAATTCCAGGCCCCTCCACCTTGGGGCCTAGTAACTCAGTCCCACTTTTCCCCCCCGTGTGACACCCCTGGTCATCGTCTCCCAGGAGGGGAGGAAGGGTCAGCTGTACAAATTAAAGATGCAAGATCTTTTTATTTTTGACCATGATGACCACTCATGTATGGAGTCTGTGTGTGTTCCAGGGTCCGTCTGTACGACACGTATCAAGACCGGGGTGGGCTACCCTCAGCTGAGCGCCGTCATAGAGTGTGCCGACTCCGCACACGGACTTAAAGGTCACATCATCTCCGTAAGTCTCCGCAATGTGTATGCTTGTTTGGACAGAATCTTCAAGCTTTTGGTTTGTTGTTTGTCTTTGAACATACTACTGTAACTTCCTTTTTTTTTATACAAAAACAAAAAGTATAGTATTTCTGTCCACCGACTGAACGGCTGCGCGAACAGAAATATGGAGGCCTACATGCAAGATTTGACTTGAATCAGTCAAATGTCTAGCTAATTGGAAGGGGGACTGCCCATAAGTCCGAAATCTCATTAGTCCTACATCTCATTAGTCCGAATTTAGTTAGGGTTAGGTTTCAGGGTTGTGTTTAGGCATAGTTTTACTGAGGTTAGGTTTAGGGTTTGGGTTAGGTTTAGGCATCATTGGAAGCAGGCCTTTTTTGGTCAATGTTACAACATGGTAGTACCATTTCCTTGCCTGAAGAGGGCGTGCAAGGACTTCTCTCCAAAAGCTGAGTTATTTGACCTTTATTTGACCTTTCCTCCATTCAGGATGGTGGTTGCAGTTGTCCAGGTGATGTAGCCAAGGCCTTTGGTAAGTGTACACTGTACTGTTGTTATGTACACAGTGGCTGGACACATCTCAATAGTACTTTGTAACAATGGCCACCTCTCTCCTCAGGGGCGGGAGCTGACTTTGTGATGATGGGAGGCATGCTGGCGGGTCACGACCAGTGCACCGGGCAGGTCATTGAGAAGGATGGCAAGAAGTTCAAACTGTTCTATGGAATGAGCTCTGACACAGCCATGAAGAAATATGTAGGAGGAGTGGCTGAGTACAGGTGAGGACTGAGGAGAGAAGTACAGTACATGCATTGCCTTTTAGTTGTCCAAATAATTGCGTTTCACATTTTTATATTTAAAGATGCATCTAAAAAATAATATATTGTGTAAAAGTTCATTTTCTTCTGTAATAAAATTCTACATTTTTAACTTTCATATATTCTAGATTAGGGCATTAACGACTTGTGATATTTGCAAGTCGACTCGACTCAGTAAAAAGTTGAGTTGAAGTTGACGTTATCGTTTGATGACGTCATCACATCACACACGACCCCCCAATTATTTTGAGGGGTCCCCAGATGATTAACTTAATGTGAAACATTGTTTTCTCACTCAACTGTAAACAAACCAACATAACGTTTAAGTGTATAGAGGGTATCTTCACATTTCTAAAGTGCCAATTTAAGGACTTTAATACCTCTAAAATGGCAAATTAAACATTGTCCAAATTGTCAAATATATAGAGGCAGAAATTGTGAAAATAGTGAAAATAGACTACATGCATGTAGATCTGCTATTTTCACAATATTATTATTATTATTTTTTTTTCAACTTCGACTTTCGACTTTCTCTGGTGGGAGTCGACTTGTGTAATGACTTGTCGACTTTTTCATTAATGTCCTATTCTAGATACATTGCGCCAAAACCTTTTGTTTTCATTTTGACGAGGATTTCTAATACAGAAATGTCAACCTTCTGAAGTCAGAGTAGCTTGAAGTCCAGTCAGTGTGAAGTTTCTGCAGTCATTGATGATTTAGGGTGCTATGGCATCTGCTGCTTTCTTACACAATATTCAAATTCTTTTAGATGGATCAGTATATATTCATTATCCACTTTATACATTGAGTCTAACAACTTCCCAAGCATCCAAAGTGTTACTCAATCCTGGTACAGTATAAATGCTGTAAATGGAATACCAGGTGGTTAACAACTTAAACCCTATAAACTGGTTGACTGGGGGGCCCCAGCCAGGGACCCCTCCATCTTTCCATCGACTCAAAATCCCTTCGAAGAAAAATTAAAAGCTCATATTGTGTGTTTCAACATGTTAAGAGCTTGTAAATGTGCTATATTTGACATCCCCAGAATAGGGATGCTATGATTCATGTGGTTGAACCCTGTTTTATAATGTGTCACACAACAGTGTCGTCTGAAAAATAAATGACCAACCTTGTGTCAGGTTGATAGTGGTTAAATCATCCATCTCCTCTGGTGGAAAGCAAGTACATTTACTTAAGTACAGTACTTAAAGGACGACTTTTCAACCTATCTTCATATAATTGGTCCTCACTAGTGATCAAGATAAAATTTGAAAATAGCCGATCTACAAGATCACAATGTGATCCGCCATTTTCAAAAGATTTGTATACATTACTAAAGTACAATTTAGAATTCTGGACAAGTAAGTAAAACATTTTGAGCACTTTTTCCCACCACTGACCTCTCCTAATCTCGCCTCTGCTCTCTCCTGCTCTCAGGGCGTCCGAGGGGAGGACGGTGCAGGTGCCCTATAGGGGAGACGTAGAGAACACCATCCTAGACGTCCTGGGGGGTCTGCGCTCCACCTGTACCTACGTGGGCGCAGCCAAGCTCAAAGAGCTCAGCCGGCGGACCACCTTCATACGCGTCACACAGCAGTCCAGCAACATGTTCTCCTCCTAGTATAGCGGCGGGTCAACTTATATTTACTGTATAATGTATACATGCAGCCACATGCACGCACACACACGTACTAACTTACAGCTCACACGTGCAATGGTAGCCTACTGGTGTGATAAACATGGAGACAAAGGAACACACACACACACACACACACACACACACACACACACACACACACACACACACACACACACACACACACACACACACACACACACACACACACACACACAGATCATGTCATGCACATATACAGTATAATGATGACCCAACCTGTTCTCAGGACCATGAAAAGGCAGTTGGTTTGTTACACGTTGTGATAAATGTTGTATGTCAATTATTGTAAGACTTTAACCATTTTAAGCCTATGAAAATAAAGATCTCACAAATTGCTAAAATAGAAGATCTACAACCCCACAATGTGATACATTCACCATGTTGTGAGCGTGTAGTTTGGTTACTGAAGTGTACTGTATATACTGTAGGGCTTAATGTTCTGGCCTGGGGGCGATCATTTACAAGCTCACAACGTGTTGTGAGATTGTATAGATCGGATATGTTCAGAGAAGAGATTCAGTGTATGAGGGAAAAATGAAGGGGCCTTCTATAGACCCCTGCGGGACTCCGGTCAACAAAGTATATAGGGTTTAAGTGGTTAAACTACTGTCCCACAAGCATCAGAATGATCCATAAAGCTTTGTCTCACAGAAGTTTGATTGTGTTCACATGTCATACAGGACATACCATAAAAGGTATACAAGACAAGTAATATTAGTAGTATTTGAGTTTTGAATTAACTCATGTAAGCTGGGAAACAGTGTGTTTCTATGGAAGTTTGCAAATACCAGAAAACTAAAAAGTTAACTATGAGAATAAGAATCTCAGCTATCATCTGAAATAGTATGCATGTAAACACACTCAGCGGGAGGGAAGCAGTATTTCTGCTCAGATATATAAATAATAATAAGATGTTCAATAAATATGCAAGATCCAGAGATGCTTTCCCCGGGCCTTAACTTTCTCTGGGGAAAACATTTCTGAAATAAACAGCATGCTGGATGATTTCCCCTCTGGTGTCAATAAGTCGGTGAATCTTTCTGAATTTGACATGCGGCTTGTTTCAAGTAGCTTTGGCTTCAAAGCCAGTCGTACCTCTGTTGTTCTCTTCATCCCGCCAGTGTCTGTTGTCTTGTCTCATTTGTCTTAAATGTACGCTCTGCTCCATTTCAAGCCAATAATATGTTTCAAAATTACTGAAGCAGATTAGAACTCATATTCCTAATGCCAAGCACCAAATAATATTTGACAAACCAAGACTATGTCCATCCTTGGTATAAGCCAGAGAGCAACTTCTGTGGTATCTGTGCATCTGTGTGCATGCTTACTGGGTGTGTCAGATGGTTCCATCCATTGAAAAGAACTGTAGGACTTCCACCCATTTGACGGGCTTCAGAAATACTTGATTTACGGTGCATTGCATGCAAAGCAATCATTCTAATGGTCCTAATTCATTGATTCCACTGTGCCTGAAATCAAGCCCACCTCAAGAAATGTCAGCTTTCACTGCTGCGAGGAGTCACTCTCACTCACTGTGTCGCAAAGCAAAGACCTTCAGGGAAAACATGAATGTAAAACAATGGAACTAAAATATACAATCACAGTGAATATAGAATGAAGATAGTAAAATACAGATTGCCATATTGTTTACTGCAATGATTACACTAGGGAAATAAATAAATGCAAAACATCAGTGAATTATCTATGTCTGGACTCTTTCTGTTATAGAAAATACTTTTAGTTTCAACTTTAAGGGGTTTCTAAAGCTGTTGCTTGTGTGGTTTATGTTCAAATTAGGTTTACTATTCTCAACTTAAGCAGTTACCTGCAATAGCTGAAGAATTCAACTTCCGTGAACACAGTGAAATCTCCCCATTACTAACCCCATCTCTAAGCGCATGTAGTCAGAGAACTCGTCCAGTGGTCCTCAAAGTGGGGCCCATGGATGGCATCGAGGGAAGCGAACGTGCTTGAGGAGCTGGGACGCAATGGTATCTGCTGTCAACAGACATGTGGGGGCTTTGACCTGTTTATTGATAATAGAACATATGAAAATGACATACATAGTCACACCTTATCAAAAGGATAGACCCAAAAAAGCCAGCGGCTTATTTCCATTGCGGTCCTTTCATAATGTATGTGCAATTTATGTTGTTTTGACAGTCCAAGCAATAGGTGAAGGAAAATGGCCTGTTGTCTTTCTGCCAGTCAGCTGGTTGATGGTTTGCCCCAACCAGTGGCAGGTGTGGGTGTACTGGGCCCCTGATTCAGCCCTGGAAAAGGAGTTGGAGAGGCCCTCGTTGTGCGCGGGCATTGGGCACGCAGCTCACCAGATTTTTCCACCTTCCGGACGCGCCGTGAGGCCCCAAATACAAACCGATGAACGGTTACTGTGATTTTAGGTCTCATTGTTTTTTTCTGGTACAACGAGAGTTTATAATGATGTTGTATGTAGACCATCCAGGAGTAGTCAAGGAAGCTAGGGAGTAGTGGGCCAGTATTCAGATGATATACTAGCCAGTGGGGCCAAAGTGATGGCTCTGTGGGCCGCTACTCAGCGCTATAGAGAGAGATCTCTCTCTATAGCTGCTGCTACTCAAAGATTGTCCATTTCAGATCATGAGAGGCAAGCCAGTGGGCCAATTATATGAGTTATATTTACTTTGTGGACCGGCCGGGAATGGACCGGCCTTTCGGGAGTTGTCCCGCTTTTCCCAATGGCCAGCACGTCCTGAGTGGAAGCTTGAGTGCTCTTTGGGGACATACAGGAGAAGAGCATCTGCGTTGGAGGCCCATTCCCTCCACAGCACCTCTCTCTCTCTCTCTCTCCATCTGCGTTGGAGGCCCATTCCCTCCACAGTGCCTCTCTCTCTCTCTCTCTCTCTCTCTCTCTCTCTCTCTCTCTCTCTCTCTCTCTCTCTCTCTCTCTCTCTCTCTCTCTCTCTCTCTCTCTCTCTCTCTCTCTCTCTCTCTCTCTCTCTCCATCTGCGTTGGAGGCCCATTCCCTCCACAGTGCCTCTCTCTCTCTCTCTCTCTCTCTCTCTCTCTCTCTCTCTCTCTCTCTCTCTCTCTCTCTCTCTCTCTCTCTCTCTCTCTCTCTCTCTCTCTCTCTCTCTCTCTCTCTCTCTCTCTCTCCTCCATCTGCGTTGGAGGCCCATTCCCTCCACAGAGCCTCTCTCTCTCTCTCTCTCTCTCTCTCTCTCTCTCTCTCCATCTGCGTTGGAGGCCCATTCCCTCCACAGAGCCTCTCTCTCTCTCTCTCCATCTGCGTTGGAGGCCCATTCCCTCCACAGTGCCTCTCTCTCTCTCTCTCTCTCTCTCTCTCTCTCTCTCTCCATCTGCGTTGGAGGCCCATTCCCTCCACAGCGCCTCTCTCTCTCTCTCTCTCTCTCTCTCTCTCTCTCTCTCCATCTGCGTTGGAGGCCCATTCCCTCCACAGAGCCTCTCTCTCTCTCTCTCCATCTGCGTTGGAGGCCCATTCCCTCCACAGCGCCTCTCTCTCTCTCTCCATCTGCGTTGGAGGCCCATTCCCTCCACAGCGCCTCTCTCTCTCTCTCTCTCCATCTGCGTTGGAGGCCCATTCCCTCCACAGCGCCTCTCTCTCTCTCTCCATCTGCGTTGGAGGCCCATTCCCTCCACAGCGCCTCTCTCTCTCTCTCTCCATCTGCGTTGGAGGCCCATTCCCTCCACAGCGCCTCTCTCTCTCTCTCCATCTGCAGTTGGAGGCCCATTCCCTCCACAAGCGCCTCTCTCTCTCTCTCTCCATCTGCGTTGGAGGCCCATTCCCTCCACAGCGCCTCTCTCTCTCTCTCTCCATCTGCGTTGGAGGCCCATTCCCTCCACAGCGCCTCTCTCTCTCTCCATCTGCGTTGGAGGCCCATTCCCTCCACAGCGCCTCTCTCTCTCTCTCTCCATCTGCGTTGGAGGCCCATTCCCTCCACAGCGCCTCTCTCTCTCTCTCCATCTGCGTTGGAGGCCCATTCCCTCCACAGCGCCTCTCTCTCTCTCTCTCCATCTGCGTTGGAGGCCCATTCCTCCACAGCGCCTCTCTCTCTCTCTCTCTCCATCTGCGTTGGAGGCCCATTCCTCCACAGCGCCTCTCTCTCTCTCTCCATCTGCGTTGGAGGCCCATTCCCTCCACAGCGCCTCTCTCTCTCTCTCCATCTGCGTTGGAGGCCCATTCCCTCCACAGCGCCTCTCTCTCTCTCTCCATCTGCGTTGGAGGCCCATTCCCTCCACAGCGCCTCTCTCTCTCTCTCTCCATCTGCGTTGGAGGCCCATTCCCTCCACAGCGCCTCTCTCTCTCTCTCCATCTGCGTTGGAGGCCCATTCCCTCACAGCGCCTCTCTCTCTCTCTCTCCATCTGCGTTGGAGGCCCATTCCCTCCACAGCGCCTCTCTCTCTCTCTCCATCTGCGTTGGAGGCCCATTCCCTCCACAGCGCCTCTCTCTCTCTCTCCATCTGCGTTGGAGGCCCATTCCCTCCACAGCGCCTCTCTCTCTCTCTCCATCTGCGTTGGAGGCCCATTCCCTCCACAGCGCCTCTCTCTCTCTCTCTCTCTCCATCTGCGTTGGAGGCCCATTCCCTCCACAGCGCCTCTCTCTCTCTCTCTCCATCTGCAGTTGTCTGGCTGTATCCCCAGTCAGTATGCTGGCAGTTGAAGTCCCCAGCATAGATGGCTGGTGCCAGGACCAGCGGCTTCTGTAGGACAGCAGCTACTGTATCGGACTGGGCTGCAGATGGCGTATGACGTCCAATTTGCAGTGGCAAGGCCCTTGACACTGAGTTGGACCACTGAAAGACCATGGTTCTCAATAGCCGGGATGGACGCCCGTCCTGGCGTGTATTTGAAAATAGCCAATCTACAAGCTTACAACACTTACAACAAGACTCCCATCTTGTCTCACAAGTCTCTCCTCTCTCGATCCTTGGTTTCATTTCTCTCTACCAATATAATTACAGTGCTATGGTCAAGACGGCTTCTTCCCTCACACGGGAAAGAAATTCAGTGTAAAAGGCACTACTACAGTACATGTGATACAAACCAGTTTGTTTTTAATAGCATAGTATTCTAATGTGTGTTATTTAATCAGATGTATAGGTATAAAGTCTACCTGCTATTCTAGTTATCTTGCAGCAACTATTCTAATTGTTTAATTGACACAATACATGACCATTTACCCTGTTGTTTTCTTGACTATATGGTTAATGCCATTTTCTGCTACAGTAAATGCTTAAATTGTGATAGTAAATTGTATTGAAATAAATACCCTCTGGATGTTGCTATGTTGGTAAAACCAACAGAGGGTTAAAGATGAGGATAAGATAAATGCACATAAAGTGCAATTAGGAATAGCCATGTTAAATCATCAGTAGCTCAAGACACATTAATACATGTATTATATAATTTCTTTAAGTCATGGTGTAGATGAGTGTGATGAGACAGGGAGGAGCCCTGGATATGCTAGACGGGTTTTCTTAGTTATTTTTAACACTTTAGCGCCAAAATGGACTGACGCAACATGTTTTACGCTTTGTGAATTGTTTGAAGCTGCAGAGAGTGGAAGGATAATTTATTATAGATAAAATGCAACAA